>NC_044919.1:18007489-18139989 GCF_003576645.1 Ipomoea triloba | reverse complement strand
TACTAGAACTTGTACTGAAGTATTTAGATTAAAGAACACAAAAAATAGCTTGTTCAGTTCAAATTAATTCCAACATAAAAAGAGTACTGCAACAGACAAAAGGTTCGAAAAAAAAAAAGGCAGCCTCCTGGAACACAAATTTCACAATTCCATGACATATATTGTAAGGACGAAAGTTTCTAAGTCAGATTACTTTTCCAATTTGTTTTCTTTTCTTCATATGACAGCTAGCATAGCATTTTGCAACAGTTAACAAACTAACAGGTGGATTATTCATCATAATGCAGCTAACAAATTTGAGGTAAAGCATTCTTAGGTTCCAATTATTTATTTATTTATTTATTTTAGGGGTGTTGTGGGTGGGGAGGTGTTTAGAGCCTGACTTTGAGGGTGGCTAGCCAAGCAACAATAATATTAAAGATTAAAACAACAAAATTAAACTTGAAAGCAAAGCATATTATATTATATTATATCGCACCATGAACAGCTTGGGGAACTTGTAGAGGAATTCTTGTCATAGGTATCCCCGATTTCCTGTCCATGGCTGGATTGCCACCTTCTTTGATGGAACATTTAGAGAAATCATTCGTAACGTCTGCTGGACTTTGCCCGCCACAATTTTTTGAATACAAGACAGATGGCCTGCATCCAAATCTTTATTTAGGGGCCAAACCAGCATGAACATTATATTGACACGAAAGAGGTAGTATGCTATGTAGAAGCATTGACCAAACGGTGAAAATGGAGTTCCAGAATTCTAAACAAAATCGATCTATCTACCTTGGCAGTGATGAGGCTTGTTGTCTCTCAGGTGGGGCAACAACTCCTCCACCTTTTCCATAGTGCTCCTCAAGATATGCAAATTGTTTCTTAAATTTGTCAACCGCACTGTAGTTAATCACGAGTGGGAATAAAAATATTTATTAGAAGCATATGATTAAGATGTACGATGTTGAGGATACATATCAAACATAAACCTTATAAAAATCTCATTTAATTGTGGTAACATGTAAGGAAAGCCAGTAGCAACACGTAGGGAAGGAAAATCAGGCCTGTGGGCAACTGACCGAGAAATAGAACAAAAAATTTTAGATTTCTCTGATTTCAAATGCAACCATGTATAAGGATTTAGAAAATATGCCAATACTTCAGCCTCCATTCCCCTCAAAATCCTAACAAGAAAAGAAAATCCAGATCGAGCTAGAGAGTGGCTTCATCTTCCTTAGGTAATACTAATACATGATATGAGAAGAGTCAGAAGACTGGTAACAATTCATTACATGCATTTGCATAAATAAGGATGTTCACAGAAAAAAGGGGAAAAATGCATCAGAAAGATGTTGAAAAGGTAAACATCTCAAATAAGTTTTTATAAGAATACCTAGGATACATGAAACCCGTTGGCTCTGCCCCCTCTACGTACTCCTTCAACATCTTTGGATGGTATTCTAGAATCTCTCGGTAGATTATATCTCTTACATCCTCCTTTGTTATCCTTCGCTGTTCAAACTCAAATTCCATTTTTGTAACTGGATGTGCAGAAGGCTCTCTCTCAACTTTGGCCAAGTTTCTGAAATATGGATCTGCAAGAGCCTGGAAGCACGTGACACAATAATATGATCTTTAAAATTTGAATTTCTAGTTGTTTTGCTAAAACTGAACAAGGCAACACACCTACAGTACCTCTTCGGCAGTAGGTCTATCTTTTGGATCGAAAGCAAGCATCCTTTCCAGCAAGCATAGTGCAAGGGGGTCAGCATTTGGAAATTTATAGGAGAAAGGTATGGGCTTCTTTTTACGCATGCTGCTCAAATACCTTCGAGCTTTTTCATTTCTAATCTGTGGACCATAACCAACTTTTAATCAACCAAAAACTCTATATAAATGAAGAACAAAATAGAAATGAGATATAATCACAATGTAAACAAAATATAACAGCCATATACCCTGGCAATGGCTTCGGGAGATGGCGTTCCCAATAAATCAGTCATCAGATCCAACTGGTGAACAACATTTTTCCCAGGAAAGAGAGGTTTTCCAGTTAAGAGTTCTGCAAATATGCAGCCAATGCTCCATATATCAATAGCTGGTGTATACTGAGGACAAATAACAGTAGACAGATTTTAGTATGCTACAGTTTCCCTGACAAGGCATTTAATAGGCGTTAATAATATCAACCTAACAAATACTGATTAAAACCAGGATAGGCTAATGCTATTTCCACCTTAGAGAAAAAGGATCCACACAATTCAGGAGCCCTGTACCATCTTGTTGCAACATAATCCTACAGAAGATTAGCAGCGGTTAAGAATGAGGTGGTAATGATCTGCAATATTATATTATATATTCCACACTAATACAACCCAGTGCATGAAGAAACATACTGTCCAAAATATAGCTGTGGGGGCATCATTGAAGGCCACTCTTGCAAGACCAAAGTCACAGATCTTGAGTTTGCAGTCAGCATTTGCTAATATATTTTTTGGTTTTAGGTCTCGGTGAAAGACATTGGCTGGGAAAATTATAATGTTCATCAGAAATTCAGATAATAAGACAATGGTTTCAGTTTACACAATTAAGGATAGTGTAAATGGTAACATGACAGGTGCTTGTTTGTCCTGTAGCTTATTGGAGTTTATGCCATAAGTCGGGCCAAGCAGGTTTTTTAGAAAGTTCATTTCAGAGTATATAAGAGGTAATTTGTCTTGGCTTATTTGAAAAGCTCTTTTGTAGAAGATGGGGATGTTTAATGAACTTTTTATTTTTATTTAATTAGCCCCTCACATCCTAAAAAGTTCTGTTTTATAAGTTCTTACTTAAAAAGATCTTTTTGCCTCTTATCTACTTGGGTCAAACATGTTAATAGTATAGTACAAAGTATATATATTGAATGCTCAATGAAATGAAGAAAAGACATAGTAGGAGTGTAGGACTAGCAATCATACAACCTGTGTGTATGTATTTTAATCCTCGGAGAAGCTGATAAAGAAAGAATTGATAGTGTTCTGGAGTCAAGTCATCATTTGCTTTAATGACCTGATGAAGATCAGACTCCATGAGTTCAAAAACTACATATATGTCCTTGAATTCCCTTCGAGAAGGAGGCAGTAAGATGTGCTTGATTTCCACTATATCAGGATGGCGAAGAAGTCTAAGAAGCTTAATCTCCCGAAGGATACGTGTTGCATCGGAAACATGCTCGAAGATATCATTTATCTTTTTAATTGCAACTTTCTCACCAATATATGTATCATATGCAGAGCATACAACTCCATAGCTACCTTTTCCAATTACTTCCTCGATTCTGTACCTGCTACCCTCACCATATTCTGTGAAGAAATCTACATCTGCAGATGCCTGCATTATCAAAAAAAAAAAAACAAAAATCAAATGCAACGTTAGAGATATTCAAGTCATTAATATGTATTAAAAGAAATGAGGGAGTGATATTTCTTCTCCCCCTAACCCCCGGCATTTCAGTAGCCTCTAATCCCCCAAATGCTTACATTCAAAGCTTGGAAGAGAGGCAAAGAGACACCAGAAATGCTACCTGGAATAGCTATTATCATTATTTGCCCCTCAAAAGCACACATGAATCTTTGTTTTACATATTCATCATATGTTTGGAAACAGATCTTACCAGCTTTGTCATTTGCAACCTAAATGCACACAACACTACCTTCCTTCGACCTCCCACATATGCATCACAAAGTAAACTAAGTAAACTAAACTTTGAGATGCATCTACTGCCAAGCCACTTAGACAGTGATAAAGTTGATTCCTTCTCCCTACTATACCTAATGGCTGAAATGAAGGCAATCTTTGGATGACGAGGGAACCCCACAACCCTTTCGACTTGTGACCCTAACTGGCAAAGGACCTCAATAAAGTAAACCAACCTAGGTTACTCATAGATGACCGGCTCAAACGAAGGGGGGCAAGGATTCGAAGTCATGACCTTATTGTTACAAGCGTGGATCTCTTACCATCTTGGCTAGGGTTTCCCCTCAAAACCCGCTGAAAGCAATCTTCAGATGGCAAAAGAAAGTAATTGTGGGCTCTAATTGAGTTAGGTTCCTACCTGATGATAGAAGGTTCTCCACTTCAACTTAAAGCAAGAAATACAAATCCACCACATTACATTCCTGCAGCTAACTATTACAACTCTAACTAAATTTACGTACTCATGTCCTTCAAGCTGATTCCAAAAATCTAATGCTCTAATCTAAATTAGTTCCACCAGTGAAAATTGGATTCATGAGGAAACTAGGTTGAGGTTGTGTAGCAATACAACTTCAATCCATTCCTAACTCACAACAGGAGTCAGTCATAACCATAAAGACAACTAAGAACCCACCCACAGTTTAAAAGCTATATATATAAATACATGTAAATATGTATACGTATGTACGTATATAAAATTGTCTTTGAACAAGGGTAGAGTCTTACCTTTTTCCGCTGATCAGGCTGCATATCTTGTACATAAAAGCATGAAAATACCGAATCTTAGCTATCTAAAGCAGAGATTAGATCGCAGAAAGGGTATAAAGAGGTTGACTTCAACAAAAAGACAAACACTTTGGAGAATCAATACCCCAGAACTCAAAAAATAAAAAAATAAAAACCTCCGGATAACCCCAACAACAATAAATTCACTCAGAACCGATCTTCTGGCAAAAAGTGAAACCCAAAAGTCAGGCGGAGCAAGGGAGACGGAGTGGAAAAATGGGATGCCGGGAAACTGTAAAATTGAAAAGCTATGTTCTGGGTATGCAACTATTTTTATACTGATACTGATTTGGATGGCAGGCAGCGAGATTCTTGGAAAAAGTGTAGACTATGAATATGATATATACGCAAAATAACAGCTGGAAAACAGACAGGGCTTTCCTTAAATGATCCAGCACCAAAGAAAATGGGCGGCGATGATCTCCAGTGTCTTTGCAACAGCCAACAATGCAAAAGAAAGGAACTACTCCGTAGGCAAAGGCAAGGGTATCTATGACTCCCTCAGTCCCTGTCAATGGTTAACATATAGAAAGAGAGTAAATGCCGCCAGTACAACTAGATCTTGGGAATAGAGGGAGGGAATATCTCTGCAAAATATGTTGCATATATTTACTAGACTATTTTATATATCCTTATCTATAATACGGATGAGATTTTTTATTAGTATATTGAGTATCTTTTATTATAAATATATATTATTTTTTCACATAGAGGTAATGTCTCATGATTATTTTTAAATAAGTATTTCAAAGTATATTAATTTAAGATTATATATGAGATGTTCATTCATACTTAATTGAACGTTGAATTTATTTATTTAAATCAGTAACTCAAAATATATGAATGTAAGATAATATAAGAAAGATTGATTATAATTGTCACTAAAATAAATGTTTCAACTTTGTAAAAACGCTAGTCTAAAAATAATAGTATAAATAAATACTACTTTTGGTTTGAATTTCTTTATGTTTTCTTAATTCTCTTTTGGGTAGTGTTAGTATACAATAATAAATATATATATATATATATATATATATATATTAAAGGTTACGTACTAAATATGTATATATATATTAGTTTAGTACATTCTTTATTTAAATTGGCACATATGTTGAGAAAAATTAATTTGTGGATGTAACGGAACTAGTTTTGAGGAGTGGAGAATTAATCTTGATGTGCTAATGGAAATTCCTAAAACCTCTCAACAAAGATGTGGATTAGATTAATCTCCTCAACTCCACTCGCAAATTATATCGTGGACCGCGGTCCACAATGCATTGTGGACCGCGGTCCCAAAACGACGTCGTTTTGATTAATGAAACAGACGGATGAATTCGCGCCACTCACTTTCTTTTTATATATACTGCACTTTCTTTTCATATATACTGCACTTTCTTTTCAACACAACTGCAGTTCCCTTTCAACACAACTGCAGTTACTTTTTGATATAACTACAGTTGTATATTATCGAATGAAACTATAGTTATATCAAAAAGTAACTGCAGTTGTGTTGAAAGGGAACTGCAGTTGTGTTGAAAAGAAAGTGCAGTATATATGAAAAGAAAGTGCAGTATATATAAAAAGAAAGTGAGTGGCGCGAATTCATCCGTCTGTTTCATTAATCAAAACGACGTCGTTTTGGGACCGCGGTCCACAATGCATTGTGGACCACGGTCTACGATATAATTTGCGCTATCGTTATGGTGTAACATGCAGGGATTAAGTTCCCTATTTTTGGGGTGTCCAAAACCACTATAAAAAGGGATCTTTGTAATGAAGACAAGATGAAGTTTCTAAAAATCAGAAAATAGTAATATTATTTTGGAAGGTGCTACAAGGAACTATTTGAAATGTGCTACAAGGAAACTTCAAAAGAGGTAAAGATTAGATTAATATCTGGAGAAGTCGACTCCACTTTATATTAGTACAAGTTGTGTTAAAATTCAGGTTGGTTACAATTTGTTTAATTGGCAGAATTAGTTCAAACTGTACTTGTAAACTTTTTCATAAAGTTGTTTTATGAGGTTAAGGTTTAAATAAATGGTATACCTAGTTTTGTAATTTGTTGAATCTTGTAATTGTAAAAACCGTGGGTTGATCTTAAGTGAAAAAGTTTTTGGGTGCGACCCCGCAAATTAGGAAGTGTTCTCCAACTGCTTTATCAAATTCAACTGTGTACTTATTTTGTCGCTTCTTTTATTGCTTCATATTGTGTTACATATCTACATTACATATTTTCAATCAGTATCAGAGCAGTGTCACTCAATTTGCTAGCGAGATCTTAGAGATACTCGAGTATTGTTTTACAAAATAGAAGAGGGTGCCTCAATTTCACAACTACTATTATTGAAAGGGGTAAGCAACTATGCTTATTGGAAGGCCAAGATGAAAGCCTTTATTAAATCATTGGATAAAGAATGTTGGGATGCCGTTGAAAATGCTTGGGCTCCACCCATGATGATTGTCCATAATGAAGAGAAAAAAAAACCCCTTAATCAGTGGACATCAGACGAAAAGAAGAAATCATCAACGAACAATAGGGTCGTGAATGTTATTCATAGTTCTTTTGGACCAGATCAATTCGAGTTGATTTCAACCACAGATGTTGCAAAAGTTGTTTAGGATGCACTTATGACTTATTACAAAGGTACAGGGTCTGCTTAGGTCTCAAAATTGCAATTTCTCATGACAAGTATGAAAGCCTAAGAATGGAAGAAACTGAGTCAGTCTTTGAGTTCAACGCTAGGATAAAAAAAAACTTGGCAAACAGTGCACGAAACTTGGGTGAACCATTTGAGGAAGAAAAACTAGTTCGCAAAGTTCTGAAATCATTGCCCCCGAGGTTCAAAATGCAAGTTGTTGCTATTAAGAAATCGGTGGATCTAAAAACTCTAACTTTAGATGCTCTAATGGAAAATTTGCAGACTTTTGAGTTGGAAATGGAAGAGGAAGATAAATACCTAAATAAGGACAACAAAGGAGTTGCATTCAACACTGCGATACCTGTAAGAGGTGACTCAGATACAAAAATGGACGAGGTTATGGCCATGTTGTTAGAAATTTGACAAAATGTTGAAGGAAGCCAAGGGGCAAGGAAAGATGAAAACAATTAGCAAAGGATGTGGAACTGGAAGTATTCAGAAGCAAAAAGGTCTAAATTAAGATTTTAAGCTCAAAGACGTTTAATGCTATGAATGTGTAAGTTATGGGCACATTGCAGCGGACTGTGGAAACAACAAAGATAAGAAACCATGCACACTTACCTAGAGTGATTTTGAAGATTCTAATAATGATGAACAGGTAAAAAAACAGACAAGCAATTTTGTTTCATTCCATGGTAGCATGTGCCACCCTGATGATGTGGAAGAACGTGCAAACTATGAGAAGTTCTTCAAAATTGCAGAAGAAGTTGTGAAAGATAGTGAGGTACTGAGGGACTCAAATCAAATGCAACCTACCACACCAGGAACACATGAGGTAGTTGAAGAGATACAGGCTGACGACGAGAATGTTGACCTTACACAAGAGGTAAATGAAGAGATACAGACTGACGATGAGGATGTTGGCTTTGTAGAAGCTTATGAAGATATGTACAAAAACTGGTGTAAGCTAAGTAAGCTGAACCTTATTTTAATTAAAAATGTTGAGTCTCCAAAGTTGAAAAATTCAACCCTAATGCCTCGACCTCGATCGGTGATGAAGATACAAAAGCTCCACGGGAAGATAAATCAAGTAGGTGTATTTCTGATAAGAAATAGTCGCGGTGAGGCAAGAGTAACAACTGCTTTCCGATAAAATTGTTGTGACTATTTCTGAGTCTACTGCATCCATATCTACTTTTGTTCCTATTTCTGGTGTATATGTCATTATTTCTTCTGCTGACACTGCACAACCAATACTTGTTTATGAACTACAAACACTTGGTGACACGTATGTTGCTGCATGTGAAATGGCTCAAGTCCAACCTGAACTAGGAGTGAGCAAACGATCGGTCGGTTACATAACAGATCGAATAACAGAAAAATTGACTTTGAATTTTGGCCTTCGTAACCGACCGATTAACCGATCGTTGGTTTCAGTCGATTACCAAACAATGACCATACACTAAAACCATGCATATAAATTCAACAATTAATACTGTAATACATATTCATATGCTACCATATTAGTATCCAAAGTCTAAAATACCTACCAATTATAAAATGTTCAAATTAGTGAACCACATGAGCACATCACACTAATACCAAATATCCATGTAGACACAAAAAATTTGAAGCTGACAAATGGGCTAATTCATATGTTTTGGGCTTCATTTTTTATCTAATTGAGCTAATTATTGATTTATTTGGATGAATTAAATTGTCCAATTAAATTGACCCAATTTCCCAAATTGAATATAATTGATGGCTAGTGCACTCATATTATAAGGATGGATTGATCCATATTTGGCCGAACAAGAAATATATATATATTTAAATTAATTATTTAATTTAAGCATGTGATAAGATATTCATATATTTAAATTAATTATTTAATTTGAATATGTGATAAGATCAAAAACTTGGATGCCAATGGTGGCTAAATACATTTTGGATAAATATTTGTATTATCCTAAATATTAATTGATAATATAAGGATAATATTGAAGAATTTGAAGTCCAGTGAAAGTCTCTCATATTCTCCACTATAAATAGAGTCATTCATTCATTCCAAAGAACATACTTGAAGAATTGAAGACACTTACAAAAGCTTTGCATTGAAGAAATCAAGCCAAGTTAAAGAGGATTGAAGATCACATATTGATAAGCACCAAGAATAGCATTTATAAGGGGTCTTTATTAGATTAAAAGCACATCGTTTTGACATCCAATTACAACAATTGCATGTATTTCAGCTCAAATGCGATTAATTTCTTCTAACAACATTCCCAGAAAGAGTTTTGAAGTATTTCACAGATTGGAGAGGGATTTGAAGCTAAAATAGAGCAAAAGACGAACAAGCCGACATGCAATAGCGCCCCACGCAGCCTCACACGTGTGTGGTTGGGCGTGGATTTATTCTAGAGAGCCACCACGCCACTCACACGCGTGTGAGCAAGCGTGGTCGGGCCAAAGGCTATTTTGGGAAATTTGTTCCTTTTCTTTGTCACCTATATAAATCCCTTTTGCCCTAAAACTAAAAAAAGAGGAGATTAGATCAGAAAGTTCATAGAATAGGGTAGAATAGATTTAGAGGGTTTTCTCCCCTCTTGGGGGAAAATTCCTTTATTTCATAGTTTTAGAATAGATCAAGGGCAAGAGAGAAGATTGGATTTCAAGATCAAGGTTGTAAAGATCCCCTTTCTAAAGGGTGGTAACCATTCTCTTCACTTTCTAATTCAATACTTGTTTCTTTGAATTTTCCTTTCTCTTTCTTGTTTCTCTAGTATGATAGAGTAGATTAGATAGGGGATTGGTGGCCCCATGGTAGATCTATGTGGATGTTTAATATTATTGCTTTGATTTGTGAATTGTTTGCTTGTTGGTTGTTGAACTTGTGTGGATGATGTTCTTTAAGCTTTGTGCCTTTTGTGGCCACATTAGGTAGCAAACCCAAAGGAAGTGAGTGTGCGCGCGATAGCGGCCACCCACGAGTCTCACTCACCCACATCTCCGCTCTTAGTCCGAAAGGACAAGATCCGAGAGGAGTGGTAGACAAAGTGTTCGATGAAATGCCCCAACCGAATGAGGATGTGGGAGTCCAAAGTGTGACACCACTTGGTAGTGTGCCATGAACTCCCTAGTCTATTCCACGACTTGCACTCGCAAAACCAACCAAAGATAAACCACATGGAAAAGCCTAAAGCCCCAATCTCCACTTTACTTTTCCTTATTTCACATAACCACTATCAACCTTACTCTCTTGCCAATGAATCCAACTCCTAGCCATTCTCGTAACTCTTTTCCTTCAACCTCTTAGATGCCAACACACCAATTCGATTCATATTCGTCATCCTTGAGAGATACGACACTCGGGGAGTCTTGACTCTTCGTTTTACCACCTACACCTTCACATACCCACTCACCCCATACAAACATCATTGTCACATATCCAAGAAATCAAGTCAAGCTAAATTGGATTGAAGATCAAATATTCTAGTAATCAAGCTAAAGTGGATTGAATATCAAATATTCAAGTGTTAAAGACAAGCTAGAGTGGACTGGAGATCAAGCCAATTCAAGACCGGAGGCCCTTCAACGAAGATCAAGCAACAAAGTCGTTCATTGAAGAACAAGCCATATCCCGGAGGCCCTTCAACCAAAATTTCAAGTCAAGTCAACCAAGTGAAGAATAAGAGGATTTTCTTGATAGAGATCTTGTACCCGTGCACTTTGAAATTCAAATATATATATTGTTCATCTTTTTTCTTGTTCACAGATTTTGGCACGCCCAGTGGGACATCTCTACCTCTCATCTCTTCACAAGGATCTAAATGGCATCAAGAATTCCCATGTCCAAGATGACTTATGCTCAAGCTACCAGCTCTAAGGCGTCATTCCGTCGCCAATTCTGATGATAGTCGCAAGATACAAGGTCCAATGACTAGGACTTGAGCGAGGAACCTGGGAGTGCAAATGGATGAAACTCAGAACATGGTGTGTAATATTCATTCAAAGGATTGAAAGAAACTCCGTCATGCCAAGGAAAGCTACATATGATAGGGGTTCATCCTCAACAACATAGATCATTGGTGGCAAGAGTCCTACTCCCTCAAATAAAGCTACTGGAAGCGGATGTCCTTTTCCTACTCCTTCAAAAGAAACTACAAGCAATGGAAGCTCATCTCCCATATCTCAGTCATCACCGCTATGGAAAGCAACATCGAAATAGAGTCGTGTCTACACAGTCATGCCCGCTATGGCAACCAATGAAACTTTAGTGGAGGAACAATTAGCAAACATCATCAAATCTCTCGAGAGAATGAGTGCACTTCTTCAAAATCAAGAAAGGAGGATAGATGAACTAGTTAAAAAAAAAAGTAAATAACGTAAGGAATGGAGAACCAAGTCGGACTCCTAGGAAACAGCCCCAAACTCAAGAAGATGAAGTTGATAAAGAGTTACCAACTCATGGAGAAACAAGTCGGGCCTATCTTCTTTTGCTCATGAAGTGACCTTGAAGAACATGATATACTATCTTGTTGATGATTGACTACTGGGTGGGAAACATGTCAAAGATGTTACGCTAGTCACTCCTCCATTTGTTATGCCCGCTGAAAATGACGTTGTTGATGAAAACTAGTTCATGTATGTTAGGGATAAACAGTTGTCCATAAAGCTGAAACGTATTGTCAATGATCTAGAAGTAGCATAAAAAATTAATAGGCAAGCAATTAACTTGACGCTGCTCGAACTAATTTAGTTATTGTTATACTACGACTAAGTCTAGCATATGTTGAACAACTCCAGTCGCCGAGAGTGGAAGAGATACTCTTGCGGTCTAAAGCTACTTTGTCTATTATTTTACAAAAAGAGGGGAGAATTACTTGATTGGGGGGGAGGCATTATTGAATTGTTTACTTCCATTTCTTACTGATGGGTTATGATTACTCTGGTTGCTTTGTTTAAACTATTATCCTTCGATTACTCTGGTTGCTTTGTTTAAACTATTATCCGGATTTATCTTATTGTAGCCTATTATCCTTCGGTGAGGATTTATCTTATTGTAGCCCTGGATATTTTATTGGTCTTTGGATAGCTTCTAGTTTAGAAGGTTAGATGTTTTTAAAGGTGTGTTTTTATTTTGTCAAATAATAGCTAAAGGGGGAGTCAACAGATGCCTCCACTGAGGCTCGAACCCACTCCCATCATCCATGTAGGAGTGTTAATCGGGACACCCGGTGCCACTGTAACATTTTCCATTATGAAACTATTTAGTGGTGCAAGTTTAATAGACCATTTATGGTCATTATGTTATTGTGGTTTGAAACAGAAGTAACGGAAACCGTTACTTAGCCTATAATGATGGCATGTAGGCTATATATGCATAGTTCTCCCACTGCTCCTGGTTAAGGTTATATACTACACCATCTAGTTCCCTAGGAGATAAGTGGTAGACAAAACATCTGAACCGAAATTTCAAGCAATGGAACAACTATAGCTGGAGATGCTCGATCCTATGGCTTCCGCTATCAGGTTAAATCATTACAGTATTATTATGATTGTATATTTTATTCTAACATTTGGTATCAGAGCATGTTTAATCTCTGCCCAGTTGTTTGATATATTATGGAATTTATATATCTATGAGGTTTCTATATGTATTTGTAGAAATTTACAGGCATATATATTTATATATGCATATGAATTTGACTATATATGCACCTAACATATATAAAAGTTAAAGTCTGTGATTCATAATATATGTTTATTGTTTTCTTCCACAATGTGTATGTATGCAGTACGTATCCATATTTCATATATGTACATATATACACATTAATTTACTTTTCGAATTATAAAGAATTTATAAAATAAATCTTACTGTCTTCGTGGTTATTGGAATCGCTTGTCTGAGAGTCGCTGGTGGTTTCCTTTTGGTGGCGGCATTGGGAATCTCATTGACGATCCAAGATGAGGACGATGGCGGAAGTGGGTGGTGATGTCGTTTGCCGTTGGACGGTGAACGGTGGCAGTGACGGCTGAGGGACGCCAGTGCGTGACCGATTGCGGTGGCGCGAACGGCGGACTCATGCCGGCGACCTCTCCGTATCTCTCTCTGCTTTTCTCCGGCTCGGCTGCGATGGTGAAAGGCTACGGTCACGGGTGCGGCGGCGAAGCTGGATTTCCGGCAGCGTCGTTGCTTCCATTCTCCTTCAGGCAGCGTCGGCGACGGACGATGGAGGCGAGAAGGCGGTGGCAAGGCTGGCGGGTGGCGACGGCGTTCACGTTGCGACGGAGAGATGCGGCGGTGGCAGAGCTAGGATCTCCGGCAATGTCGCTTCAGGCTTCTGTCGACGACGACGAGAGGGATCCGGTGGCGTCGCGGCTAGATCGGGCGGTGGACGTTGGCACTACGAAGAGGAAAACGACGGTGATGAAGCTGGGTTCCATGCTCCTTCTCCTCCTCCAGGCGATGTCGGCTCCAGATTGCTGCTGTGTGATCGATCGTCGGATGTCGTGGTGAGGACGACGGCTAAACGCAGGCGTAGTGGCGGTTGCGGGTGTCGCGTCGGGGAGAGGTGGCGGAGGCGGGCTGGTCTTCCCGGCGAACGGCGACCGTCGATTCTCCCTCTCTCTTCCCAGCGATGCTGCTCTGTTTCGATGCTGCTATGTTTCTCGGTGCCGCCGCTGATGCTGGTCTTGTTTCTAGGCGAGAAATGAAGAAAGTGAAGTGGGTAGGGCTTAGGCCCAAACCCGGATTGCCATATAACTTGGAATACCATGTGAGTTCCTTTTAGTTATTTTGGGCCTACATTTTTCTCTTCCATTTCTCTTTATTTCATTTGGGTCTTTAGCTTAATCTTCAAATGAATTATTTTCTCCATCATTTATTATCAAATTATCATTTGACAAATATCAGGTTTTAATTTTGTTATTTGAATTTGAATTTGATATTGAGATTTATATTAAATTGCCTAAGCATTGCAATTTAATCATGGAGTATAAATAAATAATATGCATAATATGAGGTTGTTATGTACATTTATTTGTAATTATTTGATTATTATCATATTGATATATATTGTTGGCAATAAAGGTAAAATTGCTAATTTTGTGACTAATTGTTGTGATTTTGTTAATAAAATCAATAAAGTTTTAGTCAAGAACCGCTTTTAATTATGCCTTTATATCAGTTAATAAAAGTTGAAAATTATTAGTTTTTACATTTTTCAACATTAAAGTTTTTCGGATTTTAATTTTATTAAGTTTTAAAAATTTTCCCGAAAAATATTAAAGGCTTGCGGTTCTAGCAATTTGTTTTTTCCATTTCAAATCTCCTAATTATTACAATATTATGTGATATTATGACTATTCATTGAATTTTTGTCATAATTTGATAATATTTTTATTATGGAGTGTGATTTTGTATCACAATTTGGAAAAAGCTTGTGTGTTTATGACAATTGGATATTGTTTTTAGTCTTGCCATAATAATTTTTATTATGATTTTGAGAATCATATTTTCAAATTCCTTTGAATTTGCTTATCCAAAATTTAGAGTAATAATGATGATATTTTGTAGCATTTAATAATAATAATAATAATAATAATAATAATTATTATTATTATTATTATTATTATTATTATTATTATTATTATTACTGAATGTTGTTCGGTTACGATTACAGTAATTGATTATTCCGTTATTAATACTATGTAATAATTATTAGAATTATTATAGTAATAACGATTATCGATTTTTGAATCGATGGATCAATGATTTGCACCGTTACTATAATCATTAGTTTTGGATTTTGATAGTATGATTTGAAATCATAATTTTGAAACAATCTGGTTTTTGATCCAAAATATATGTGTTAATAATGATAACGTTTTGTGACATTTTATAGTTATTACTATCAAATATCAAGGGTTACGATTGAGGAAATTGATTGTTCAGTTATTACTGTTACATAAATATTATTTCAGTAAAAACGGTTATTAGTTTTTGAACTGAAAATCAATATGTCGTAACATTGTTATCATTATTGTTTCTGGATTGTGATGCCCACTTTGATTGAGTATGAATATTTGATTTTATATTCATATTTTTAATGAGTTTGTTTTATGCATATAATTAAATTAAGTGCATAATATTATGATTTAAATTATGCAATTTGTTTCGTGAGAATTATTTTGTAAATGTCACCATATCCTATGGTTTTGATATGATTAGAATTTACAATTTTAAGACTAGTTCTCGTAAAGTTTACTATATGCATTGAATCTTTTTGTATTGGGCATACAAGTTAAAACCTTTCAATTGTGAAAAGTATATAGTCATTATAGATTATTATTATTTTTCAAATTTTATAATCCTTCAAGTTTTGGATTTATGTCATTATTTGAATAATAATAATAATTTTATAGCTCTTTTAAATTGCTATTATGGTGTACAATTTATTTATGAGCTTATTGAATTTCATACATAATTGTTCACTAGCATAACTTTATATTTTCTAGTTATGTGAATTTATATATGCCTTTAGAATTGCATATGTTAGGAATTAAAAATTCCTTGTTAAGTTGAACTTTATGTGTGGACTTATATACGGTAGTGCATTATGTTTAAGCATGTTATGACCGTCTGAAGTGTTCACTTGAGATTAAAAGTATTTCCCTAAGGTGAACTATTAAGATTTAAAAGATTATCCGTCAATTATGCCTTTTGTGTGAGAAAACATGACCAGGGAGGATACTTGGAATTGTTTATCACATTGTTACATATTTGTTTTTAGGCTTTAAAGTTGATGCCTAAAATATCAAGATAATCATTTGTTTTTTAGGCTTTAAAGTTGATGCCTAAAATATCAAGATAATCATCTAGTGATCATATAATTTTGATTAATTAAAGAGTAGCCATAGTATTTAATTGAAATTTTGTAAGATCACATACAGTCATAGACGTATTGGTTGTAATTAATTATATGATATAATGAAATTTAGCCCACAGGCAATTTTGTTATATTCATATGATTAATTAGGGTAAAAACACCAAACTATATATGATCGTAATTTAGCCCACATGCAATTATGTCTCAGAATATAGTTTTGGTGAGTTTTTATCATTACAGATAGGAAAGTCAATTTATTTATTATATGGTTATGATATAAATTGAGAATTGTCATTTTCTATCATAAAGTTTTGATATATGTACATATTTAAAGAATATTATTTTTGAGGTATTAGTTTGGTTTCTTTTGTGTGTAGTTTTTATGCATTAAAAGGAAATTAGATTAATAGCTTGACACATTAATATTCTTTAATGTACATATATCAAGTGATCAATACAATTTCATAACTGAAATTTTTGATCACTTTGTGACTAATTACATAAACTATAATAAATTCCTATCGGTAGATTTTATCATAGCTTATGTAAATAGTTAGGATAAAAGATCAAATCATATTTCTTAATTTACCCACAGGGATTGAGAAAAGGAACATGATTTGATAGTTTTATCATAATGTTATAGATGAATCTAATTGAATAAAACTTTAGCCCACAGGCAAGTTTTATGTCACTAGATTCTTCTATCTTTTTGATAATAATTTTATCATAAATTTTTAGTTGAGTCTAATTGAATAAAACTTTAGCCCACATGCAAGTTTTATGTCACTAGAATCTTCTATTTGATTGTCATAAAAGCTCAGTTGAGTCTAATTGAATAAATCTTTAGCCTACAGGCAAATTTTATGTCACTAGATTCTTTTGGTTAAATTGATGATCAAGATAAAATTTTATCATACCATTCTTTTTAGAATTTATAACTTAAGGTCGATTATAATTCTATGAGGCATGGATTGCATTGGCAACACATGTATTTTGTTAATCTCCAAAACTTAGTAACTTGAAATTGTTACTGAATATGGCTTACTTGGTTTTTTCAGCTCAACCACAATAGATCTTTTCTGTATGAATTTTAGATATGATATACTTTTGGATCCTTATATTGGAAGTGTACACATCTAGCCAAATTTCAACTAGAGCAATTTAATTTGTTCAAATAGTTGAAAATTGTGTCTGTTACATATTTGGTATGTCCAACTATAGTGGGAATTTTATTCTTTGTTAAAATTAGTTGGACATGAGGATCATTAGTGTGTATGTATATCATTTATATAATGCTTAAGAATGACTTGATCAGTGGGAGTAATGGCTTGACTAGTGGGAGTGGTCATTTGATCATTAAGATATCCCATTTCAAGATTGTTCCACTTCAACGATAAGTCACCTTGCCTTGTTAATTATAAATAAGTTCAAATTGTTTGAACTACAAGTTTTGCAACATATTTATGAAAATGTTGTAACAACTTTTTTTTTTATTTAACAATGGCATGAAGTTTATGGTGAACTATCATGAGTTGAATTCTTTAGCATTTATTGGAGTTTTTCGTCTCATCAAATTGATCCTGGGTCATTAAGATTTGAAAAGGCTCATAAATTCAATGTTGAGGGGCGGGCATAAAGCAAGCAAAGGCTCATAAGATTGATTCATATTGAGGATTTTTAATTATATTGATACAACATTTGTGTTGTTTCATAAAGTTACATAAATAAATCCTCGTTATTGCTCTATGGCATAAAAGTTGGGTTTTCCTTTTTTATTTTTGAGATTATTTATAAGGTGTATGTTTAAAGTTCCATTGTGGGCTTAGACTTATTATTTTGTCATTTAAAGCCATTGGAATGTAGACCACTCAAATACTGTCTTTGGCTAAGATTAATGAAAATGGAGTGGCAGACATGTCAACTCCGAAAACTTAGCCATTATAGATAGTATTAAAGATAGGGAGTTGGTCGTGTTAAATATTAGCATTTTGCTAATAGTTTCGAATCCTTACTTAAGGCATGCTTAAGGAATTTTAAGGATCATATAGGATACATGGAACTAATTATGTGACTATATTATACGTACGTACATTTTGTCACTTCTATGTAATATGGATGGTTTCTCATATGGTTATGCGCATATTTATTTACGAAACATCCTCTAGATTGGACGAAGAATAAACGTAGGGTTTATTCATAAAGAATATGATTTTGAAATCAAATGCATGTGATGCATCGTTGGTATTACTCACACTTTAATTTAGAGGACATACCACTATGATTCATGTTTTTGATTTTTAAATGAAGGTTGTGCCAATGCTCGCACCAAATGGAAAGTTATAACATTTCCATTAATATTGTACAAATCAAGCGGTGTGAGGTTTATAAGGCCAAATTTAGTCATTGTGGCAATAATTAGTTTTTGATAACTAATTACAAATCAAGAATGAACATAAGGTTTATTCATTAAGTTGTACACCACGTAAGGTACTTAGAGAACACGTTACATTGCAATCATAAGTGGATACTACTCACTTTAAGAGGAACTATCTCTATGATTCATGTTTTGTTTCTTTGAGTTAATACTTGCACCAAGTGGGAGAATGTAACATTTTCCATTATGACACTATTTAGTGGTGCAAGTTTAATAGACCATTTATGGTCATTATGTTATTGTGGTTTGAAACAGAAGTAACGGAAACCGTTACTTAGCCTATAATGATGGCATGTAGGCTATATATGCATGGTCCTCCCACTGCTCCTGGTTAAGGTTATATACTACACCATCTAGTTCCCTAGGAGATAAGTGGTAGACAAAACATCTGAACCGAAATTTCAAGCAATGGAACAACTATGGCTGGAGATGCTCGATCCTATGGCTTCCGCTATCAGGTTAAATCATTACAGTATTATTATGATTGTATATTTTATTCTAGCAGCCACTAGACCACAACGTCTTTGGTAGATAGGCAGTAGTTTAGTTGTCTTGTGTTACAGAAAAGGGTTCTGATAGAACAAACACTACAACAGAAGTTTTTTTTTTTGGAAACCAGCAGATGCTCTTCACCGTCTTTCCTTCCAGACCGGTAGAGTAGTTACCATATTAAGGATTTAAGAAACTATCTATGTTGAAGTCATAGTTACCGAAAAGGATGCATGACAAGTAATCTTGGTCTACAAGGAAACCCTAGAAGATTACTTGTCATTCAAGATTCAGAGATCCTATATATAATATATATATAAGGTTGTCTAAGCCTGAGTCACTAAGTGACTTTACACACAAGAGATTATCAATTGTTCAAGAGGCTCCTTCTATGTGCTATTAAAAGTTCATTCTCTAAATCATCTTCTCAATACATTCATGATCAAACTTAAGGCGACATATTGAGAAGACAATTCGCAAAGTGCTTATCTATGGATTGTATTCCATTCAATTGTGGTGTAGTGGTGTGTGAGCAAGGTTGCAAAAATCGCTAGGCGCCCTCTAGGCGCCTGGGGGGCGCCTAGGTTTTTTTTTTTTTTTTTTAATTTAAAAAAAAATTAAAAAAATATTTTAAGTGTTAATAATTGTAAAGTGTTTAATATTGTAAGTCTTTACACTTTAATAGTTAAATATTTAATACTTATTAAGTTATTAGTTATTATTTATTAATTATTAATTATTAGTGCATTACTTATTAGTTTAATTTAGTTATTACTCATTATTTTATTATGTTATTACTTATTAGTTACTCCCTCAGTCCCGCAATCCCTGTCTTCTTTTCTTTTTGCACGAATTTTAAGGTAGCCAAGTACTCCAATTTTGTCTTCCAATTTTACCCCTCTATTTTCTCACATGTAATAACCCACTAGAATTCTAGAACACACCATACACTTCTCTCTCTTTATCTTTCATTCTTACGGAATACTTCTCTGGTTCCAATTTTTTTCTCCGATAAGAATTCTAAAATTATTTCTTCCATGAAACCTTTGTGATCTACATCGCCATACTGATATGGGAAGATATTGAAGATATGCATCACCTAATTTTGTAGAGATTTCAGCACACAAGTATGGAGTTTTGATGAAATTGGAGCATGGGTTCTGTAATCTTTCAAAAAAATTGAGGAATTGATACCAAGGTTAGTGTTCTACACTCAATCTATGGAGTTTTTCTACAAATAGTGACTTTAAGATTAAAACTTTATGGAGTTTTTCTACAAATAGTGACTTTAAGATTAAAACTTTTGAAAAATTATTCTCAAATAGTGACTTTAAGATTAAAACTTTTGAAAAATTATTCTTAGTTCTCCTCTTTAAGATTAAAACTTTTGAAAAATTATTCTTAGTTCTCCTTCAATCTAGGTTTTTTTTTTAAAAATTATTCTTAGTTCTCCTTCAATCTAGGTTTTTTTTTTGATTTTTTTTTTTAGTTCTCCTTCAATCTAGGTTTTTTTTTTGATTTTTTTTTTTGTTGAATCTCAAATTCTACAAATTGAAATACAGATTACCAAAAAAAAATCTGTAATTTTGAATCCCTCTCTCTCTTTTTCACTTTTTTATACTCAATTTTCTCAATTTTAATAGTTATACAAAGCACTCTTTTTTATACCATGAACTTCTCAGAGAAAAATTACTCTGTAGTTTATGTCGATATATGCTGTAGGATCACTAAAATTGTGAAAAATTAGCGGCAAAATTTTCCGCCAATTTTTGATATGACATTTAAAGATTAAAATACTCTATCTTGTTTACCTTATGGTCAATAGAATGCTTAGTACTCCGTATATATAGTGTGTTTGTAGGAAGCATTTTTTGATTTCTTTCTCAGAGTACTTCACAATAGAGAGGTTTTCTGTATTACAGTAAAAAAAAAAGTTCTTGTCTGCTAATGGAGTTTATACCGGAAGAGAGTTCTAATGATGTTCACTTAAGTATTTTTGGTGAACATTTGTATCTAGCACTATTGCTTTTAGTAATGTATTTTGTCTTTAAGTGTATGGCAGGAGACACTGATGATTAGAGTATTTTATTTTGCTCATTTTGTATAAATTGATCCATGTGATCTATGTAAGGGTGCAATGCTTTATTTAAATGCTTATGTATTGTGTAATTGGTGGAAAATGTACTCTGTTCATCTTTTCTTTACATTCTAATGAAGACTACTTTGTGTTCAAACGCTATGTATGAAGATTAAAAGTCTATTTAATCTGTAATTTGTGCATAATTTGTCCAGGTTCTGCTCAGAGGTCCTAAGAATTTATGTGAAGCAGTTAAACACTATAGTTTGCAGTTACAGTACAAGTTTCAGTATAGTTTTTGCTATTTTTCTTATGGCAGTTTTAACTTTGTTTTTAAAATGGAAGCTTTCTCCATTAATGCCTTAGTTATAGCATTTGCATTTTGGAGTGTGCTTTT
This sequence comes from Ipomoea triloba, assembly GCF_003576645.1. Lineage (NCBI taxonomy): Eukaryota > Viridiplantae > Streptophyta > Magnoliopsida > Solanales > Convolvulaceae > Ipomoea > Ipomoea triloba. The sequence continues at coordinate 18,118,547 of NC_044919.1, read as the reverse complement.
ATCTTTATGCTACTCTGTATTGTTTATGACAAATGATTGCAGTGTATGGGTGATAACTGTGGAAATAGGAATAATGTTAAATGAATGGCTATTGTAGTGTATGGGTGATGACTGTGGAAGTAAGAATAATGTTAGATGAACAAATAAGCTACAATTTCAAATTGCATCAGATTCAAATGTGGTTATTAATATACGGAGTACATAATTTTAATTAATCTAGAATGAAAATTTATGTCAATAAATTAAAGTACTCCGTATGTGTTTGCTTTCCCTCGTTGCAAGAAAAAAAAAACTTGTGTGAGACCGTCTCATGGGTCTTAATTTGTGAGACGTGTCGAATCTTTGATTAATCAATAAAAAATTCNGAAAAATTATTCTTAGTTCTCCTTCAATCTAGGTTTTTTTTTTGATTTTTTTTTTTGTTGAATCTCAAATTCTACAAATTGAAATACAGATTACCAAAAAAAAATCTGTAATTTTGAATCCCTCTCTCTCTTTTTCACTTTTTTATACTCAATTTTCTCAATTTTAATAGTTATACAAAGCACTCTTTTTTATACCATGAACTTCTCAGAGAAAAATTACTCTGTAGTTTATGTCGATATATGCTGTAGGATCACTAAAATTGTGAAAAATTAGCGGCAAAATTTTCCGCCAATTTTTGATATGACATTTAAAGATTAAAATACTCTATCTTGTTTACCTTATGGTCAATAGAATGCTTAGTACTCCGTATATATAGTGTGTTTGTAGGAAGCATTTTTTGATTTCTTTCTCAGAGTACTTCACAATAGAGAGGTTTTCTGTATTACAGTAAAAAAAAAAGTTCTTGTCTGCTAATGGAGTTTATACCGGAAGAGAGTTCTAATGATGTTCACTTAAGTATTTTTGGTGAACATTTGTATCTAGCACTATTGCTTTTAGTAATGTATTTTGTCTTTAAGTGTATGGCAGGAGACACTGATGATTAGAGTATTTTATTTTGCTCATTTTGTATAAATTGATCCATGTGATCTATGTAAGGGTGCAATGCTTTATTTAAATGCTTATGTATTGTGTAATTGGTGGAAAATGTACTCTGTTCATCTTTTCTTTACATTCTAATGAAGACTACTTTGTGTTCAAACGCTATGTATGAAGATTAAAAGTCTATTTAATCTGTAATTTGTGCATAATTTGTCCAGGTTCTGCTCAGAGGTCCTAAGAATTTATGTGAAGCAGTTAAACACTATAGTTTGCAGTTACAGTACAAGTTTCAGTATAGTTTTTGCTATTTTTCTTATGGCAGTTTTAACTTTGTTTTTAAAATGGAAGCTTTCTCCATTAATGCCTTAGTTATAGCATTTGCATTTTGGAGTGTGCTTTTATCTTTATGCTACTCTGTATTGTTTATGACAAATGATTGCAGTGTATGGGTGATAACTGTGGAAATAGGAATAATGTTAAATGAATGGCTATTGTAGTGTATGGGTGATGACTGTGGAAGTAAGAATAATGTTAGATGAACAAATAAGCTACAATTTCAAATTGCATCAGATTCAAATGTGGTTATTAATATACGGAGTACATAATTTTAATTAATCTAGAATGAAAATTTATGTCAATAAATTAAAGTACTCCGTATGTGTTTGCTTTCCCTCGTTGCAAGAAAAAAAAAACTTGTGTGAGACCGTCTCATGGGTCTTAATTTGTGAGACGTGTCGAATCTTTGATTAATCAATAAAAAATTCAACCCATTAATCAATTATTCGACCCGTCTCACTGATTGAAACCCGTGAGACGGTCTCACACAAGTGTTACTCAAAAAGAAAATTAAAAACTTTGTAGAGTATTATTGCTTTAAAAAAATTAGCAAATTATAAATACCTTAGATATTGTAGAACTTCTAAGGGTAAAGTTGGAAAAACAGAATAATAATGATGTTCAATTTTGGAAAGTAGACAATATTTTGGGACAGACTAAAAAGGAAAGTAGGACAGATAAAATGGGACGGAGGGAGTATTTTTTATTATTAGAGTATTAGAGTATTAGTTAATACATTATAACATTAATAGTTTAAATGTTTCAGATTTATAATTTTTTTTAATAATAATAAAAATAAAAATAAAAATAAAAATAAAAACCAGCCGGCCGGCCTAGGCGGCCCAGGCACCCGGCCAGGCGGGCTAGGCGGCCCAGGCGGCCTAGGCGCCGCCTAGTCGGCCGGCTAGGCGCCCGACCGCGGAGGAGGCCGATTTCGGCCTTCATCGACGCTGCCGGGCGCCGCCTAGCGCCTAGGCGCGATTTTTGCAACACTGTGTGTGAGTCAGTGAGATGAACAACTATAGCGTGGATCTCCAAACGAGGGATTCTTTGGACTGTTGATTGCATGGATCTCCGCCTCAACAATGCTCTATAAGCTTCAATTCATTAGATTGGGTACTTACCTTGTGAGGTATATCGCACATTGGGTTGTGATTGTAGTCTCTTTTCCACCTGTATGATTGACTAGTTGAGATAGTGGATTGGACTCTCAAATGGTGGTCCCCCAGACGTAGGTACTGTTGTATCGAATTGGATAAACAATACCTTGTGTCTTTTCATTCTTTTTTATTTAAATTCTACACCGTGTCTTATCTCTATCACACTAACTGGTCTACCACACTTTTACTGGGTTAGTGATAAGACAGATTTTCAAATAGAGTTAGAATGTACTACTATTAAATTAAGTCATACTATATACACGTATACATAAAATTTCAGGAATATTCATTGTCACCAACTCAAAACAAAACAAAATATCCATAAAATAAAAAACAAAACATCCATAAAATACCATAACATGATCACCATAATCTTCTAGCTCATACTTGAGGATATCATCATCATTATTTATCACTGCATTTGCTTAAGGCAAACTGACAGTGACATGATGAGATTCATTCTTTGACGGTTGCTTGTCAGTTTTCTTCTTTATCCTATTATAATCTTCAACCAAATGCATAGGTGTGTAACACGTAGGAGACTAGTGCCCTTCACATCCACACCGGTAGCAAAAACATCCCCAGTAATTAAACGTTCGTAATACCATAAATTATTATTTATTTGATCCTAACTATTGAAAACCAAATGATGGATGCACCAGATTAGTTCTTAGTTCTTACCTAAGGAAGGATTCTCACTTGAATTCAACCCTATATATATGGTTGACTTCATATGAGACAACATCTTCCCGTGAGACAGTGCGATAACGTGAGTACACATAGTCTACTTCACGAATGCACACACCCTAAACTGTGTGCACTCATATATATATAAAACTTTTTGCTAATACTAAATAAAGGTTTTATGAAATAAGAAATATAGTGACGTCCTGGTAAAGGTCATATGACATTTTGCAAGCTATTGCATCATTTTATATTATTTAATTTTTATACAACTTATTAGCTTGCTGTCTCTTATAATCTGTTTAACTATTACATCTTTTATATGTGTAAAGATTTTAATATGTTTGAATTTATTTTATTTACAAATAGTTTATTTGTTCAAAAATATTTCAAAAAATATAACTTTTAACAAATTAGAATAATTAGCATTTTCAAATATATTTATATTTAGAAACCCTTTTTTCCCAAATTTGCACAAATAGGAAGTTTTGGATCCAATTTGGTGATAGATCTTCAACCAATAAACCATTACGACATTACTTATATATTTACAAGTACTTTGTCAGAAAAAAAATATTACCGATCATTGTTGTGAATTTTTTAATATAATATGTTTCAAGTGTTATGTTTTAAAAAATACTTATTATAGAATTATTATATTAATAATTAAAAAAAGACATTCAATATTATACTATTTTATCATAAATTAATAAAGAATTCATGTAATAATTAAATATAAAAAGTATTCAATAAAATGATAAAGACATAAATATTATGCAATGATTTTTGTACGGTTGCAACCAGTGTTGCAAAAATCTTTCGCGTCTTTACGCCGATCGGTGCCAAGGCGTTAGGCGTCGGTTGGCTACCTAGGCGCCAACTAAGTTGCCTAGTCAGCTGATTAGCTATTGTTCCTCTTTTTTTAATGGGTTATTTCGCTCAAAGTGATGTCGTTTTGAGCGAAATAACCCTAAATCGTCCAAATGCTAGATGTGTTTTTAGGTTAATATTTAATATTTTAGTATTAAATATTAAATTAAAGTATTAAATAATTTATTATCAAGTCGTACAAATTTTTAATTAAAAATAAAAAACACATGCGCCCAAGAAGCGCCTAGCAATTTTTTCAACTATGGCTGCAACATGACTTAGAGAAAAAACAACATGCTCTAATTGATTCAAAAATAAAGTGAGTTACTCAGTACACACACTCAAGTTGACAACTAGTGACTACTGATTTCTTCTGTTATTAATAATAATAATAATAATAATAATAATAATAATAATAATAATAAGATGAGTTACATATTTTATCTATTTTTTCTAATGAAATATATGGCATGTGATGTGAATGGTGAATGGAGTGAAAGGATTAAAACACTTGCTATGTGTTTTGATTTTATTGGAGGAGAGTGAAAAGAAAGTAATAGAAACTATGACTCAAATTTTTTTTTTGAAGAGAAAGGTGACATGTAAGCAGTGAGTAGAAAAATAGAATAGAATGCGCAAGTATATGTAGTATTACTATTTTATTATTAAGTTATATGTAGTATTAATATTTTATTATTAAGTTACACTTATAATTTTTTTTAAAATAACGTGTGCATATTATTATTATTATTATTATTATTATTTTATTTTAATAAATGAGAGCTTCAAGAATACACCAATATAATATTCCGTATACAATTAGTTATGTCAAACTGTCAAAGTATTGAGGAGCATTATATTGTGTGGTATAGAAAACAGCTCTGGTTGGGTTGCATGTGTGCCTCACATGGCGTGTATAAGAAATTATTATGGATTCTTTTTGGACTTCGGAAACACCATTCATTAGCTAACATGACAACGCATTTTAAGTATTTTATTTATTTATTTTGGGGATTAAACTTCGATCTTATCCCTCTGTACCTTCGAATCCAAAAGTACATACTGAAAATGATTTATCCCTGTACTGAACTGTACTGTGTAGATTACTTCACGTACTCACCCTCCTCGGTTGTTGGGTCATTAAGTTTTTACTCACTTATCGAGTTAATTACTGATTTGGTCCCTCGCCTATTGGGATTTCACCACTTTGGTCATCGATAATTTTTTTTGCCCAATTAAGTTCTCAATTTTGAAAAAATTAACCAATTTGGTCATCCGTTTATTTTACCATTTGATATTCGTTAAATCGGAACCAAATTGGTAATTTTCACTATAGTCAAGGGGCCATTTCAGTCAAAATTAATTACCGAAATGGTCCCTTAACTATAGAAAAATTACCAATTTGGTCCTGATTTAACGGCTGTTTAACACCAAAATAAACGGAGGACCAAATTGGTTAATTTTTTCAAAGTTGAGGACTTAATTGAGCAAGAAAAATTGTCGAGAACCAAAGTAGTGAAATCCCAATAGTCGAGGGACCAAATCGATAATTAACTCCTCACTTATCTATTACATGGACTTTCAAATATTACTTTTTAAATTTCCTCTAATATAATAAATGCCGATAAATTATTTTTTCATGTGGATTCCAATAAAATGTATACATTAAGATTTTGTGTGTGAAAATTAAAATTAAAAATAGAAAATAAAAATACATATAGTATTTTCCTTTTTACTGTTGAGATTATGAACTTGTGTCAATCAAAGCCCCTCTTGGACATCCATAATCATTCTCCTATTATCTCTTTATTTTATGGATCCAATTCTTCTACATCACCATATACATTTTTTGTTCATTCTTTTTCTCCAATCATTCTCCTATTTTCCCCTATTTTTGTAGGTCATACTCATACACATCATCTATTATTTCATTCACTTTTTTCTGTAATTAATAATTTTAACCTTATAATTATAAGAGTAAATATCATTTTTGGTCCTTTGACTATCATAGGTGAAGCACATTTAATCCTTGACTATTGCTTTTTTCTAATTAGGTGCATGACTAATGACTTTCAAATAAGTATCACATTTGGTCCTCCGGTCAAATTTTCCGGCCACATCTTGCCTGAGTTCCAACCGGGAAAATATTGGTTTATAATTAGAAGGGTATTCTTGTCTTTTCAAATTTATTTTATTTGCCTATTTTATTTTTCTTTTTCTTTCCCCTTTCTTCCTGGCTCTCTCGTTATTATCCCTCTCTTCTTCTTCTCACGGTCTTCATCTCCCATTTCTATCTCTCACTAAGCCCTAAGAAGACAACACAAACTTCTTCCTCTTATGGTTCTTTCTCTTTATTTCTTTCTTCCTCTCACCTTCTTCCTCTCCCGTTCATTTCGTTTCTTCATCTCCCTTTCTTCTATTTCTCTGTGTTAACCCTAACAAGACAATCCCAATAAATGTCAATTTCATCTTCTTCTATCCATCGGAGTTATTATGAATTTGGTGAATGTATTCCAGTAAAACATTGCTATTGTGGCCACGAAGTCGAGCTACGCACATCATGGACAAATGATAACCCAGGTTTGAGGTTTTGGCAGTGTCAAAATAATGGGGTTGATGAGCACAAATGATGAGTGAAAAAGGGTGTAATGTCGTTCCGTTGAGGATTGGTGTTATGGCACGTAACTGTGTGAATTACCAGGCACTAAAGTATATGAATTTATAGAATCCAAGCAACAAAGACTGAGTGATGTAGAATAAAAGAAAACAATTGATTAAGATGAAAACTATATGATAAAGGTATGGGCTAGATCAGGGGATTGTAACATTGATGTTCTAACAAACTCAGAATTAGGGAAGGAATAATTAACCAAGGGATTTATGGGCAATGTACAAAAGAATTCACTCAGCTACTTTCGTAATCAATAAGCGTATTAGGCTACAATTGCCCGACTGTCGTGATGCATCAATCATAACCTTAAGCTCCTAAGCATTGTAAGCTAAGCCCCCAAAATTACCTCTACTTTCATAGCAGGAAAATTAGGTTGAAATTGGTAAGGCTCGAGGTCTTCATCCAACTGTCGATGTAATGAATCCCTCTCCTAGACTAGCAATTAATTGTGGCCACAAATCAATTAACAAGTACAAAGAAATCCCCAAATCAACATAAACCCTAGGCAAAAGGTTCAATCCCTTTATGCAATAATCATAAAGCGAACATCAAGATTAACAATGGACCCCTAATCCAAACCCATAAACGAATTACTCACGCATGATTGAAGTAAACAAAACAAAGCAATAATAAGTAATCATAAACATTGCAAGAAATCTGAGAAGAAAGTAAATAAAGGAATAAGAGAACTTAACTGATAAAGAACAAATCCAACTTCAATCCAAGATTCCAAGCTTGAAATAAAATAATCTAATGTAAAACTAATCTAAACTATGCTAGGGAAATATAAAGAGAAGGGGAAAATAATCTAACAAACTAGGGTTTTGAACTTCGTACGGGGAACTCCTTCAATTGTAGAGAATAGGTAGAATATATAGGAGGTAGATGGGCCTTGGCCCATTAGGCAACTTCCAATTCTTTTCCAATTTGTATTCTTCCTTGTAATTTCCTTTTCTTCCAGAACTTGTCCAAAATGTTCCAATATTCTTCATTTGTTGTTCCTTGTAGATAATTCAGCACTTGGACAATATAACACACAAACAATTCCCAATTTCACTAGGATACAGAAAATAAACCTCAAAACAACTAAAATAAGGGGTGAATAAATGTACAAAATAGCAGATATCAGGGGTAAGAAATTATTCATCAATATTTCTTTCTTTAAAAAAAATTAAGTGAAAATTGTAATGTGATTTGTAATTTAGTTGCAGAACAATGGAGGTTGTGGATATATGAAGTGGTTTGATCCTCCAATTTGTAAGAGGGCAAAGAAAATTATTCTGGGATTGCTAAAAAGACTAAACCGGCAACAAGAAGAAATTAGTAGACTTGAGATGAAGCTTAAATATGGGGAGGCAAGAGTTGGCAATGAAGCTCAGTGGAAGCTTAAGAGATGGGAGAAAAAGTATCTAGTTGTAGTAATAGTTGTATTTGGTCTTGTGTTGCTAAAAATGTCAAAAAAAATATGGTGAACTAAGTTTGATGCAATTAATGTAATGTCAATATTTGTAGTTTTAGCTATTGTTGTCTCAAGTTTACAGTTAATGAATTTTTTTATCCATTTGGTGAACTCTTACAGTCTTGGTTGTTATATCCACCAGTAGCAAGACATTATCCCTGTTAAATTTATTTACCATCCCTGTTAAATTTAATCAAATTAGTACTCTAAATGACATTTTCAGTTTCCATTTTATAGATGAGGAAAATAATTACACTGCACTGTCAAAATAATGTAACATTGTCAACATCTCAAAAAAAGGCCATTGCCTATATCACTGCACTGTCAAAATACTATCAAAAGGTATCCATTGCCTATATTAGCAAAAACACAGTCAACATCTCAAAAAAAAAAGGCAATGAAAATAGACATAATAGTTGACATATTGATCTGGTTTTGAAGCTACAAATTTCTTGTTTGTGGGGTTAGCTCTATTTCAATAGGTGTGCACTCTCCAAACAGGCCAAAGTCAACACCATCCTGTGTCAAAAAATCCACTTCCACCAAAGCACTATCATCTCCTTCTATATTCTCACCAACTGTGTTATGAAGATTGCCTACAACTTCATCAATGACAGCTTGGGCTTCTTCAGTTAGTACATGTGAATTACTTCCTACCTTTTTCCTTGGTTTCTGTAACAAAACAAATGAAATAAAATGTCAATTTAAGTACTGTTTTCTGCAAGTTTTGAACATTGAGTAATGAATAAACAAATGAAATACTTGTTTCTGTAAATTGGGTAGGTTTAGTGTACATCTTCTTGCTTTATGCCCTGGTTTTCTACATTTTGTACAATGTAGCTTGATATGTGTCCTTGCAACTTTTTCTCCATCTTTTGAAAGCTCACAAGCACTTTTTTTTCCTTAGCTTCTTGGGTCTCCCAGGTTTAATAGTATACTGAGGTGGTAGAGGAGGATCAATGTCACTTAAAGGCCATTTTTCCGGGCCTGCCATTGGCTTTATTGAACTTGCATAGATCTTCATATAGATGTTTGTTCTATAGCATGGATGTACATAATAAAAACCTGGTCCCTTGCCATGTTTCAACCAAATGGCAGACACTGCATGTTTACAAGGGATTCCAGTCAAATCCCATACTCTGCAGCTGCAACTTCTCTTCTCCAAGTCAACTTCTTGTTGATCCCCATAAAGGCAACTTACCTCAAATAGATTGAAGTCACATTGAGTAGTTATATATTTTGCTGCTTGCTTTTCTATGACTTCTATCTTGTGTAAAATCTTAGGACAGATTACAGATGTCCAATGTGTTGCCCTTTCCCTGCTCTCAAACAACCTTTTCATCAACAATTTCCTTATTGTCTCAAGACAACTAATAATAAGCTGGTTTCTGACTTCCAAAATCACAGAATTAAAGCACTCACATATATTATTAAGAGTTAATACCTCCATTGGTCCTCCGAGTATTAGCGATTTACCAAGTGTGGTCCCTCGTCTTTAAAACGACCACTAGACGTCCTTCTAGTTTAAGAAAATTACCACCCGTGGTCCTCCGTTAGATTTTCTGTCAAAGGGGTGTTAAATATGAGGGCAAAACTGTCCTTTCACCATTATATACTCAACAGAGGTTCCTGTTACGCATCATGGTAAACTCCGGCGGAGATTGAAGTTATCGTCGTGAACGTTTCAATACTGTCGCCAGCGCCGTCGTTGTGCTCGAGAATCTTGCGGCGTTTTGCGATGACGGGGGATGTGAGAGCGTTTAATTTGTCCGAAACGGGGTGTAGCGCCAGCCTGATTTCTATTAACCTGGTGGAGAACATGTTCAGGTTTCACTGGAACATGTTCGCCATTGTTGTGACCTCGGAATCCATGGCGTTATTCAGGTATTCCAGAAACGACAAGTGCATGATGCTCACAATTATTCATAGAAGCAGAAATATAACATCTTTTAGTTAATTGAATGTGGTAGACATAGATTACATTAAGCATAGATGGCAACATGCAGAGGGTCATTTAGCATCCTATATAAATTAATCAATAAAAATATAAAAAGAAAGCAGAGAAAAGTATACATCTTATAAGCTTTGATGTAGATGATGCCACCAGAACCACCTCCACCTTTGGTACCTACGTCACCCCATCAGCTAACAAGCAGCCATTCACTTCCAGGAACCTATCCACCACCAATATTAACCTTCCACCCCCGCCTAGTCTACATCCCTGCTATTTGTTCTGCCTTTACTTCCGTACGCATCACAACCCCAAATGGCACATGCATTGTCGACCACCCATACGCATCCCCACCCCAAACGTCCTCCTGCAGTTTCTTTGTGTCCGTCAAACAGACCACCCCTCTTCCTCCATACCCCCCGCCTCCCCAATCCAAGCTTTGAGGTGTCCCACTTGTCTGTTCTGGAGGCAAACCCGCTAACCCGGTGGTGTTCACAGCCGAACCGATGCTGAAAATTGCATTGTTGGCAACAAGCTGAAAAGTCCCGGCAAGTATGGTCGAATTCCCATCCAGCTTGAAGTTCCCAGTAACATTAATCACGATTTCGCAACCCGCAAACGTGCAATTAATTGACAGTGACAACGGGGAACCGACACCTTCCAGATCATCCTCGCAGGAAACGGACGGCCGATGGGGAGGCGGAGGAGCCGGCGCCGGCGGTGAGTAGTCCTGTCAACACAAACCGCTAGAGCTTCGTGTCTGGCCGTGCAGCCGTATCGCAAGGGAGCGGTTATGGAGATAGAGAGAGAAAGAGGTATAGAAAATCTCGGATGAGAGAATCTGTATTCTGTAGAGAGATTACAGAGAGAGAAGAGCAAAATGGAAAGAAATGAGCGTTAGAGAGAGAGAGAATATGTATTCTCATGGCCGCCGCCATAGGAATAGAGAGAGATCGACGAGCAAAAATGGATTTTGGAGGCGGGGCGGGGAAGAAGAGCAATCTAAGGGCTGATTTTGACTAGTCAATATTTTCACTTGATAAAATGATAAATTTGCCCTCACATTTAACGCTCTCTTGACAGAAAATCTAACGGAGGACCACGGGTGGTAATTTTTTTAAACTAGAAGGACGTCTAGTGGTCGTTTTAAAGACGAGGGACCACAAGAGAAGTGTGACCTAGACCATTGGGAAGGGTGTTTATCTGCAAGCCAGTCATAAGCATTCATATCCAAGTCTTTCAACTTCCTAAGTGCTGAAGTGAATGTATTCATAGTATATGCCCTAGCACATGACCAAAGTGAATCCCTAATAGCCTTTCCTTGAAAACCTGCCACTTTCATGTTAGAGTGCAAGTGTCTTACACAAAATCTGTGCTCAACACTAGGTAAAACAGCTTCACATGCTGGGATTAATCTTTTTTGCTTATTAGAAATCACAGTGAATTCATGCGCATTATGTTCATTAATTCCCATATCCCTTTTTAATAGTTCAAAAAACCAACACCATGAGTCTTTTGTTTCACCTTCAACAATAGCATAAGCTAAGGGGAAAATATTATCATTTGCATCTATCCCTATAGCAACCAACATTTGACCTCTAGTAGAAGCTTTCAAATGGCACCCATCCACACCTATAAGAGGTCTACAATTTTTAAAGTCATTCCTACACCCCTCCCAACACATATACAATCTTAGAAACCTTTTCTGTCCATTGGATTATGTAAACTCACTCAGTTTCACACAACATCTGGATAAAGGATTAGTTTTCTGATTTCTGCAACATAACTCCACAACTTGTTGAAATTATCTTCTTCATCACCTTGGATTAGTTTCTTAGCCTTTGCCATTGCTCTGTATGCTTGCATTATACTTACTTCATATCCATCAGAACTCTTAACCTTATTTTTAAACTGGATCATCTTCCAACCATCATGATCTTTAATTTCCTTGCACCATCTCTTAGCTACTGCTGTATAAGTAGCTAACCCATTGGTATTGCTCCATGTACAACCATCATGTTTGTCTTTCATTGAGAAGATCCTCCAAGATAATGAATTTGTCACTTTCCTTAAGCTAATCTTCCAAGGACAAAAAGCATGTCTACAACAAACAATGAATCTTTCCTTATCATTCTTGACAAACCTCAAATCTTTCCCATGCTTGAAGGCATAATTCTTAATTGCTTCCTTAAACTCTTCTTTACTAGCAAAGGTCATGCCAATACTAAATGTTGGATCTTTCATATCAGTTACTGCTCTAAATATAGGCCACTTCCCTTCTTCATTTTCTCCATCACTATCTGACTCTTTTAACATAACCATCATCAGATAGGTTACATGTTTCTTTTTCCCAGCAATATCCTTCAACACCTTTATCAACACTACCACCAAAACGCCCATACTCAACTGATTGGTCTACATTTTGCTCATAGTCAATATCATCTAATATTTCATCACTGTCATACCCACTAAGACTAAAGTCTTCACCATCATCAATATCTTCGTTGTGTATTTTGTTAAAGTCAACCCACAACTCAAGCTCCATAAATATATTCAAATTAAATAAGTTGCACTTGCCCAAATATCACTATCTGATTCCAATTGTTTCAAACCAAACTGTAAATATACATAAAACCTAGGTTCTTTGTTATTGTACCCCAATTCTTGCAACTTTTCATTTAATAAAATTAACTCAAACTCATCTACTTCAAGGTCTTCATAAAACTCAACAAATCCTCCTAAGTATGTAGAATGTTTCCCAAAATTTTTTATCCTCCCACCATGTACCAGCTTTAAAGTAAACTTTGAATTACCCCTGCATTACATACTTAAGATATACAAATTATAAGAAAACATCATCAAACACTAAGCACAAAGATTAAAGCAACGTTGGAGTTTAGTGGTCCCAACACAAGAAATGTCATACTAAGTGCACACAGCATATGAAAAAGAGACAATAATGCAAGTTCCCCACAACACAAAAAAAAAATACATATTACAGAACTATATAACAACAACATTGACAATATATATACATTTACCACACTACAGTAACTACAACCATATATATAATACTAACAATTTATACTCTCTATTGACAATATATAACAGCAGCAGCACACTAACAATATATACTAAAATTATATATAATGCTCCAATCTAAGAGAGTTGAGCTCTCAATCTCAGTTCGAAGGAGCTTCGAACTGAGATGATGTCTCAGTCCGAAGGAAACATCCCCCTTCGAACTGAGATATCATCTCAATTCAAAGGAAGCATCCTTCAAATTGAGATGTCTCAGTTCGAAGGAAGCATCTTTAGAACTGAGACATCATCTCAGTTCGAATGATGCCTCCTTCAAACTGAGACATCTCAATTCAAAACATCCTTCGAACTAAGATGGTGTCTCAGTTCGAAGGATGCTGCGAACTTCTCAATCGAAATTTGAACTGTAAAAAAATACAGAAACAATATATACCCACAACTTAGTTCAAATTCACTTACTAGATTACGACTTTTGTGAACTCGATTCCATCTTAGCTTCGCATTGAGTATTTCGTAGAAGCCCTTGCTATGCAGAATAGATTGAAACTTTGGATTGTGCTGTTAGGGTTCACGCCAGAAATAGAATGAATGGAGAGGTCGGAAAAATGTGAGAGGAAGAATCGATTGAAGCTTGTATCGAGAAATAGAATAAATGAAGTTAGTGTATACTTGACAAAGAGAAGAAATAGAGAAGAAGACAGTGAGAAGAAGGTGAAAGGGAAATGAACAGGAGAGCGGGAACGAGAAAAGAAAAAGAAAAATAAAATAGGCAAATAAAATAAATTTGAAAAGACAAGAATACCCTTCTAATTATAACCTAATATTTTTTCGATTGGAACTCAAGCAAGATGTGGCCGGAAAATTTGACCAAAGGACCAAAATGTGATACTTATTTGAAAGTCATGCACCTAATTAGAAAAAACAATAGTCAAGGACTAAATGTGCTTCACCTATGATAGTCAAGGGACCAAAAATGATATTTACTCTAATTATAACTAGGAGTAAATTACACTTTTGGTCCTGTGACTATTGAGGTCCTATTAATTTGAGTACGCGACTTTAAAAATCAACAATTTAATCCCCTGACTATCGATTTTTTAAAGGATTAGGTCCTGCTGGCCAAATTACCGGCCAATTTCTGCCGGAAAAATGTAATGTTGCCTAAAATGTTTTTTGTGGAGGGTAAAATGGTCATTTGAATATTACCGACCAATTTCTATTTGGGTTCTTCATCCAAAATCCAGTCAGCGGTGGGTTTGTGCTGTTATTTCCCAGCAGCAAGGCCAAGAAATATTGTTACAGTTTGCCGGTGGCTAAGGGGAAAAAGCTGCTGGTGAAGACGGTTTATTATTACTGCGTGTTTGACGGCGGGAAGGAGCCGCCGGTGTTCAATCAGATCATCGACGGGACTAAATGGTTCGTGATTGACACCAAGGCGGATTACGCGAAGGGTCTCAGCTCTTACTATGAAGCCATTGTTATGGCGCATGGAATGGAGCTAACGGTGTGTCTTGCTAGGAGTGAACATACTGGGAATTCCATCCCTTTCATTTCCGTTGGATTTTGGATCAAGAACACAAATAGAAATTGGCCGGTAATATTCAAATGACCATTTTACCCTCCACAAAAAACATTTTAGGCAACATTACATTTTTCCGGCAGAAATTGGCCGGTAATTTGGCCGGCAGGACCTAATCCGTTAAAAAATCGATAGTCAGGGGATTAAATTGTTGCTTTTTAAAGTTGCGTACTCAAATTAATAGGACCCCAATAGTCACAGGACCAAAAGTGTAATTTACTCATAATGCCCACATTGAGCGATCAAATTAATGTCCAACACAAAAAGTAAAGCAAGTACATATATACTTAGGATAGTTCTTAAATATTGAAGTTAATTAATACAAAATAAATATAATCCAAATGAGTATTTTAACTCGGAGGTAATTTCAGCGGAGGTCCCTTGTCTTTGGTGACAATTCTAAATTTAGTTTCAGACTATCACTCTTGTCATTTAACACCCCAGACTATCATATTTTGGACACTTGTTGGACACTTTCGGTCTCTCCTATTTTTTAAAAATATTATTTTTTCAATTAGTTAATTCTAACGGAGGTCCATTGTCTTCAGTGGCATTTTCAAATTTAGTTTCAGACAATCATTTTTGTCATTTAACACCCCAGACTATCATATTTTGAACACTTTTGATAATTCTGATGACTTTTTCCGATGAAATCATTTTATGAAAGGGTTGTAGAAGGCGAAAATGTATTGTTGAAGAATGAGCCTATTTATATGTTTTGAGCTTTGTCTTAATAGGCAAATTATTGTGTGGACCATGGTCATCAGAATATAAGGTATATTTTTATTATACTAAAAGTACATTATTTTTGTACTTATGGTACATTATTTCATTGTATATATAAAATAATGTACTTTCATTACTTAAATAATGTACTCTAAAATAATATACTTTATGTACAAAAATAATATACTTTTAGTATATTAAAAATATACTTTTTATTTATGGTCCACACAGCTATGTGGACCATAGTCCATGGAATAATGATTGGTCCTAATATAATTGGGCTAATTGATGATTTATTAAATTTGTTAATTAAAGTGGTCCAATTACCCAATTAAATATAATTGAAGGCAAGTGGACTCAAATTATGTTGGTTGCACTTGCTAGTTGAAACCTAACAAATAATGAGAATGGAATAATCCATATTTGGCCCAACAAGTAAATTAATTATTTGATTTAGCACAAATTATTGTGTGGACCACTATCTAAAATGACATCGCTTTGATGTAATAAAATAATTCATTGCCCCCCGTGCGTGTTAGAATAATGAACATTCTAGCGTAAGATTATGTATTTTATAAGTTAGAATAATATACTTTATATGTGTTTTAGAATACAATTTATGGGGTAAGAAAACGTATTTTATGAGTTAGAATAATGTACTTTATGTGTTTTTGAACTGTGGTCCACACATCATGTAATAATGAATGTTAACTTAGGTATGTGATAAGATCATGAACCTCGATGAAATTGTGGTTGGATAAATTTTGGATATATATTCATATTATCCTAAATATTAAATGATAATATAAGGATAATATTGAAGAGTTTGAGTTCCAATGAAAGTCCCCCATATTCTCCACTATAAATAGAGACCCTTATTTGAAGAATGACATCTTTTAGAAGTCATAGAGAAGCTCTGTAGAAATCCATACTAAAGCTCTGCAAAAGTGGACTAAAGATAAAGCCATTTTGAGTCCGGAGGACCTTCCTGAAGATCAAGCAACAAATAAGCCCTTCATTGAAAAACAAGCTGCATTTCAGATACCTTTCAGTTAAACATTCAAGTGTTTAAGCAAGCCAAGTGAAGAATCAGAGGACTTTTTTTTATAGAGATTTTGTGCCCGCAATTTGAATTTTGAATCGACTGTAATCGCTTTTGAATTTTGAATATATATATATATATATATATATATATATATATATATATATATATATATATATAATTCAGATTTTCTTACTTACAGATTTTGACATGCCTAATGGGACATCTCTACCTCTCATCTCTACACAAGGATCCAAATGGCATCAAGAAATCTCATGTCCAAGTTGACTTCTCCTCAAGCTACTAGCACCAAGATATCATTTGAGTCCAGTTCTGGTGATAGTCGCGAGATGCAAGGTCTAATGACTTGGAGTCGAGAGAAGAGGAACTTGGGGTGCAATTGGATGAAACCCAGGACATTGTTCGAAATATCATCCGAAGGATTGAAGGCGGTTGTACGGTGCTAAGGAAAGCTACATATGATAGGGCTTCATCTTCTATAATAGAGATTGTTGGTAGCAAGAGTTCTACTCCCTCAAATAAAGCTACCAGTAGTGGGAGTTCTTCTCCTACTCCTTCAAATGGAACTACTACCAGTGGAAGCTCATCTCCTATATCCCAATCATCACCTTTGTGGAAAACAACACTAGAATGTACTCGTGTCTACAAAGTTATCCCCGATATGGAAATTGATGTGCCTTCGATGGAGGAGCAACGAGCAAGCATCACCAAAGCTCTCAAGGGGGTAGCTGCACTTTTTCATAACAAAGAAAGGAGGATAAATAACCTAGCCAAATAAGTAGATATCGTAAGTAACGGCGAAACAAGTCAAGCTTCTAGGAAGCCACCCAAACCCAAGAAGAAGAGGTTGGCATAGAGTTGCCAACTCATGGTGGTAGGTTCATTGCAGGGATGAAAGAAATAGTATCTCGCCCGCCACCCATCGAAAAGAGTGTTCCGATTTCTAGGAGTAGGATATCAGGCAACTAAATGACTACATCATGGGAGCCATCAAAGCGAAGGTCGAGGTGAGACACCGTTCTTATACATATGCCAAGCTTTACACTCAAAAGATCAAGGAACTAAGGATGCTTCCTGGGTACTAGCCACCTAAATTCCAACAATTTGATAGGAAGGGAAATCCTAGACAACACATTGCCCATTTCGTGGAAACTTGCAATGAGGCGATGACATACGACGACTACCTCGTTAAGCAATTTGTTCGCTCTTTGAAAGAAACAGATTTTGACTGGTATACCGATCTGGAGTCAGACTGTATTAATAGTTGGCATGACATGGAGCGTGCATTTTTGGATCAGTTCTATAGTACGACAAGAACCGCCAAATTCTTAAAACTCACCACTACTCGCTAATCGAAAGGAGAGCCTTCAGTTGACTACATTGGAAGGTGAAGAGGCTTATACTTAAATTTTCAAGAGAAGATATCACAATGTGCATCCATTGACATGTGCATTAAGGGAATGGATTTGAGCTTTCTTACATCCTGCAAGGGATTAAGCCTAAAACATTTGTGGAACTCTCTAGTCGGGCTCATGATATGGAACAAAATATCGCGGGCGGTAGTGGGTTGAGTGCATTCAACATTTCAAGCTCTTCAAAGGATAATGGAAAGTATGGTCTTAAAAAAGTGAGTAAACCCTTTCCAGAGTAGGAAAAAAAAGAAGCAATCAATGTGAAAGTTGGAGTTATTAATGCTTTTACCAAGGCGGCTGAGCTTCCCAAGCCAAGACCATTTTTTGGTCCACCAAGCAAAATAGGACAATGACTATTGAGTAGAGACAAGAAAATCAGTACTCATTCCTAGAGTAATATATTTCCCCTATGTTTGATAAATTACTTAAACTAAAGCTGATTGAGTTACCAAAGATGAAGCATTTGATAAGTGCCAAAGATACTACCTTTTTAGGGTATTTAAGAGACATATTGTGTTATAAATGGAGTCCCTTGAGCCTATTACATGTTTTTAATAGCTTATTTTGATAAAACATAGGCACAATGACTAATTGTGGTTGCGATTGTGGAATATAGCAAAAGCTGAAATCTGTAGGGCACTTCGGTGACAATTTGGTAATTTGAGCATATCTTGAGCTAGGAGTGTCCAAATGAGATGATTCAAGTGGTATTTAAACGGCAAATTAAAGGACTACAACTTTGGTGCAGACCAAAAAAGCAAATTCGAATTGTGGCACGATCCACGAACGCTCCACAAACGTGGGTCGCGCGTGGATCTGAAACAGAAAGTTCCACGAATTGTCTTTGAAATTGGGCTATTCGTGGACTTCAATTTGTGTAGAAAAACAGCTATTTAAGAAAGGAATTGTGGCGGGATTGACAATCTACTTTTCATTTCATCTTTCCCAAATCTTTTAGACTTGGTTTTTTCTCTCTCTATCTAAAGTAGAATCAACTAGCTACACTCCCTTTCTGTAATTTTGAAGATTGCAATCAAAGGATTTGAATGTGGTAATCACCTTCATCCATCTCAATTCCATTTTAATTCACTTCCACTTTCTACATTTGATTTCCTAAGATTGTGTATTCTCTAATTGCATTGTGAATTGTGGCTAGATTAACATAGGAGTTAGATTTGATGATCTAGAATTGATGCATGTTGATCCTTAGTTGTTGAATTGATGATATTCTTGCTATTATGTCTTAATTACTTTTGTGTGGATGATGTGATGCTTTGATCTTTTGCTCATTAATAACCATGATGAGTGAGGCGTGTGAGAGAGTAGTTGTAGCAAGAGATTGTGGCTCCACGTAGTCTTACTCATCCACATTCCCGCCCTAAGTCCGAAAGGACTAGGCTCGGAAGGATTGGTAGACAAACTGTTTAATGAAATTTCCTAGCTGAGTGAGCACTTAGGAGTCCAAGTTTGATGTAACTTGGTGTTTGTGCCTTGCAATCACTTAAGTCTAGACATAATTGCATTAAATTGAATCCATCTCAGCCTAATGCATACATCGTTCTAGTGATTGAATCTAACTCCCCGCTTTCATTGCTTTGTTAATTGCTTTCATTATTGCTTTCTTGCTTCCTTATTCAAATGCCTACTCAAGCTTTCCTTGCACCTAGCTATCTCTTGTTGAATTAGAAAGCATTGCACTTGATTGACTCCAATTTGTCATCCTTAGAGAACGACACTCAGGGATTTCATCTCCCTTTACACTAAACTACAAATCATCGTCCTGAGGAAGATTCCAAAGTTGATGACCTTAATTATTACAAGTATCACCGCCTCATTAGTCATTCGATCAAAAAGTGCTTTGTTTTCAAGCATAAAGTCATAGCGTTAGCCTGAAGTGGAGAGATAGATCTTGTTGATGCTACTGCAATTACTAATCAAATTACAATATCACTTGGAAGGTTTCCTCTGCTTCTCAAGGAAGATTTTGGGAGAAAGAGAGGAGGAGAACAAAGGCTCCAACTTTGGCTCATCATTAAGAATGCTACTCAAGCAAAGTCGCAACAAGTTGATGATACCTCTGAAAGTGACTGGGTAGTTATTACCTGTAAGAAACACAAGAAAGTGGTTAACCCCATGAAATCTCTAAGACAAGTGACAAAGATATCGATTGAGAAAAGCCCATCAAAAGGCTTTATCCATAAGCCAAAGATGAAGGAGAATCTGAACAAACCACGAATCCCTATTATGTTGACTTAAGACATGTCAAAGTGGTTTGATTTGCAAAGGGTAGGTACATCTAGCTCATGTTTGAACACCAACGATGCGCTAGTTGAAACATTAAGATGTTCGTCCCATGTGGAAGATAAAGGGGAGGAAATCCAAATGTATAAGGCTACCTATTATTTTGCTGAGATCACATTCATCGATGAAGATTTTCTTCTTGGTGGTACACCTCATAATCGCCTGTTGTTTGTTGAGGGTTATGCATGTGAGAAGAAGCTTAAAAGGATTTTAATGGATCAAGGGTTAACTGTCGATATCTTGTCGCTTCGAGCTTTCAAAGATATTGGTATTTCTATAGATGATCTTTCCCAAAGTTGCATGATGATCCAAGGATTTAATCAAGGGGAGCAAAGAGCATTGGGTATCATTAGACTTAATATGACAGTTGGGAAGTTAAGTTCAAGCACACTATGTCACGTATAGATGCAATGATATCTTATAAATTGATGCTAGGATGACTATGGATACACGAAAATGGGGTGATTCCATCTTCGTGGCGTCAATGCTTTATGTACGAGAAAAATGGAGTAGTGGAAAAGGTAGTTGCCGATAAGAGCCCATTCACTAAAGTTGATTCTTATTTCGTTGATGTGAAGTTCTATGTAAAGAAGCAAATTGTTGTGGAAGAGATTGACAAAAATGGAGTCAGTGCATCCCCTAAGCCAAAATGAAAAGGGAAACAAGTTGTTGAGCAATACCAACCGAGCAGGGAATTTGCCTTTCCTCTTACAATGATTGATGCACTTAAGGCCCACATAGAAGAGTCACTTGAAGATAGAAGTAGTGATAGAGGAAATCAAGTGTTGCCCATGCAACGCATTGAGGGTTTTGATCCAAATGCTTATAAACTCTTAGCCATGTCAAGTTAAACCCTATGGAGCTACAAAAGTTAGGAAGGCTTACCTCGGAAATTGGTGGCAAAGGAATTTCGAGACAGCAAGATGTTCATACGCATAAGGGGTAGGGGTATGTTCCTCCAAATCCTATGAGGATATTTATAAATCGAGTTGCAAGTAATTGCATTACTACTAATGAGCAAAGTCAAGATAAGAAACAATAAGCTTTTGACAAGATTAGTAAGGAGGAACCACGACAATTAGTCTTTGACAAGTTGGGATGCCAAGCCCTGAGGAAGCTAAGAGAAAGTCTATGCATGAGAGATTTGGGTTTTTCTCTATCATTAAGAAGTATACCAACTCCTCTCTTGGGGTAGAACCATCAAGAGTAATTAAGAGTGTAGTCCTTTCTCGTATGAGACGAGAAGCTGATATCAATATTTTTTGTGGCGAAGTTTTACAAGTTAAACTGGAAGACTATCTTGCACACTTCTATACAAGAAGAAGATGAAAAAAGTATGGGATCAAACTATGCGGCATATCAAAATGGTTAAGATGAAGAGGCACCACAAGAGTTAGAGGGTGATTGCATGGACATGGTACTTTGATAAATGGAAAAATCCACAAAAAATGTTGCATGTGGTTAAACTGCTAAAATATCTCTCTTGTTTGTGGGTGAGCCCAAATTATAGACACTCTTGACAAGAGTCTAAACTGCATACGGTGAGCTCCTAGCCCGCAAGGGTTTAAATTGTATATATCATTAACTATTCAAAAAGTTACTTCAACTACGTTTGACTTAATCTCCTTTATGGGAGTACGTAGGCAACATATAAATTTTATTGTATAAGTTCAATCATAACAAAAAGAAGTTCTATTCATGTCAAAGATAGTGATGCTATTGTGATTCAAGTCAAGCATACATTAATTATTTTTATGGCAAAGAAGGGGGAAAGTGTAGGAAGTATTGCAAGTCCTGGAATGGAAGAAAATTCTAAAGGAATGCATTTTTGCAGCAATTGACCAATTCTTGGTATTTTGGTTATATCTTGGTCTATGTTAGTTCGATAAGGGTGATCTAGGTGTCTTTGGAAATATAACTTCCAGAGCTACAACTTTCTAGAAGACACCAGAGCTTGAATATGACTTTTGAAGGGTCAAAATTTGAAAAGTGAAGGCATGAATCTGTCCAGAATTTCCTGTGTTCAAATTTCATTTGAATCCTTTAAGGATAAGGTGTATGTGTAATTGGCATGATTCCTTTTCAAATTCAATGATAATGAAAAAAATTCTTGTATTAAAATGCAAGACAAGTCTACTTTGACAATTTATGGAAGGAAAAGACGAACTAAAACGAAATAAAAATACAAGTTTGAAGTTATACGGAAAAAGGCGAACTAGAATGAAATAATAATAATAATAGAG
The DNA here is from genome assembly GCF_003576645.1 of Ipomoea triloba. Classification (NCBI taxonomy): domain Eukaryota; kingdom Viridiplantae; phylum Streptophyta; class Magnoliopsida; order Solanales; family Convolvulaceae; genus Ipomoea; species Ipomoea triloba. Next base: position 18,096,084 of record NC_044919.1, on the reverse strand, counting down.
TTAATACCCATTTTGGTCCCTTGACTATAGCGTAATACTTGATTTTGTCCCATAGAATTACAAGTACCCAATTTAGTCCTCTAACTTGTAAAATATACTCAATTTGGTCATCCGTTACAATTTCCATCCATCCTCCGTTACAATTTCCATCCATCCGCCGTTAAAAATGGGGGCAAAATCGTCATTTTCAATAGTCGAGGGACCAAAATGGGTACTTAATAGTTTAGGGACCAAAATGAGTATTTATTATTATTATTATTATTATTATTATTATATTTAATATTGGGACAATGTCTCTTAGTTTAGTTTTATATATCAACGCTGCGCTAGGGGTGTGTAATCTATTAACCGAACCGTTTTAACCAAAGTTTTTAAAACTTTAACCGCTAACCGAACCGAATTGAAATTTGGATTAATAGGTCTATTAACCGAACTTTTTAAAGCTAAAGTTCTAAATCCTAAAAATAATACCTATAATAATAAATTCAATTAAAAAATAATACATACAATAATATATAAATCCATAAGAAAATATACAAAAATAATATCATTAACCCAACTGAAAAAGTTCAGTTAAACAATGGTTAACCGTTTGATTGGTTAAAGGTTTTTTAAAATTGTAACTAAACTTTTTAAAATTTTGATTCAATGGTTTGGTAAATGGTTAAAGGTTTTTTTAAACTTCAATTAACGGTTAATTGGGTTCGAAAATGTCGGTTAACTATTTTTAACTAAACTTTTTCGATTCGGTTAATGGTTAAAGATTTTCTAAAATTTCGCTTAACGGTTAATTGGGTTCAAATTTGCCGGTTAACTATTTTTAACTGAACTTTTCAGTTCGTTTAATGGTTAAAAATTTCTACAATTTCAATTAACGGTTAATTGGGTTCGAATTTGTTGGTTAACTGAACGATTAACCAAAATTATATATATATATATATATATATATATAATCTAATATGTAAAATCTCTATAAATTTGTAATGTTTTTATGATATTGTTTTTCTATATTTTGTTATGGATTTATTATTATATGCATGTATTATTTTAATTAGATTTATTATAATAGGTATTATTTTTAGGATTTAGAACTTTTGCTTTAAAAAGTTCGGTTAATTGGTTAACCAACCGATTAATCAAAAACAATTTCAAGTCGGCTCGATTAACGGTTAAAGTTTTAAAAACTTCAGTTAAAATGATTCGATTAATAGATTACACGCCCCTAATGTTGATATACAAAACTAAACTAAGATATATTGTCCCAATATTGAATATAATAATAATAATAATAATAATAATCTAATATGTAAAATCTCTATAAATTTAATTTGTAATGTTTTTATGATATTGTTTTTCTATATTTTGTTATGGATTTATTATTATATATATGTATTATTTTAATTAGATTTATTATAATAGGTATTATTTTTAGGATTTAGAACTTTTGCTTTAAAAAGTTCGGTTAATTGGTTAACCAACCGATTAATCAAAAACAATTTCAAGTCGGCTCGATTAACGGTTAAAGTTTTAAGAACTTCAGTTAAAATGATTCGATTAATAGATTACACGCCCCTAATGTTGATATACAAAACAAAACTAAGATATATTGTCCCAATATTGAATATAATAATAATAATAATAATAATAATAATAATAATAATGACCCATTTTGGTCCCTCGACTATTAAGTACCCATTTTGGTCCCTCGACTATTAAAAATGATGATTTTGCCCCTCTATATAACGGCTGGTGGATGAAAATTGTAACAGAGGATCAAATTGAGCATTGTTGGGTACTGTGATGCGAACTTTGCCGATTGCGTTGATTCTCAAAAATCAACTTCGGGAAACATTTTCATTATGGCCGGTGGAGCTATTTCACGGAGAAGTGTTAAACAAAATATTTTCACCACTTCAACCATGGAAGCCTAGTTTGTTTCTTGTTTTGAGGCTACATCTCAAGGTGTATGGCTAAAGAATTTCATTTCAGGGCTTAGAATTATGGATTCTATTTCTAAACCGTTAAAGGTTTATTGTGACAACTCAGCTGCGGTCTTCCTAGCTAAGAACAATAAGAGTGGGAGTCGAAGCAAGCATATCGACACCAAGTACCTAGCCATCAGAGAGAGTGCTAAGGATAAGAAAGTGGTCATTGAGCATATAAGCACTAAGTTGATGATTGTTGATCCCCTGACTAAAGGCATGCCACCATTCAAGTTTAGGGATTTTGTTGAGAAAATGGGACTTGCGCCCACTTTGTAAAAATTTGTATACATTCAATTATTGTATGAAATTCTTAAAGCATTTAGATATTTTCTCATTATTGTATTGTGCACATATTTTGTTGAGAAAATATATATTTTGGACCTGGAATAAACATAAGGTTTATCTATTAAGTTTTGATACAAGAAATGCTTAGAGAACAAGTTACATTGTGATTATAGTAGATAATACTCACTTTAAGAGGACGTATCTCTATAGTTCATGTTTTTTATTTTCTTTGAGTTTGTAATTGCACCAAGTGGGAGAATGTAACATTTTCCATTTATGTGTGGTGCAATTTATGGCCTTCAATGGCCATAATGTGGTACCTTAATTAGAGGTTGTAACGGTTACCGTTACAACCGTTACAAAAGCCTATATTGATGGTTGTATAGGCTATATAAGGAATAGGTCCCCCACTGCTCTGGTTACTGTCTCAGACATACATACACCATCTATACTAAAACCTGAGAATAAGTGGGAGACACTCTGCAGAATCCTACCACTACCAACACATTCAACAGAATCAGAAAAGGCAATCCTAAGTACAACTATGGCTGGAGGTTAGTATATTTGTGTTATATTCTTACAAGAACAAGTTGAAATTCATGAGGTCCTCCTTGTGTGCTTCCATTTCATTCTTAGCAGCATCGTCTATCAGCACGACATTGTTTTGAATGCGCAAAACTTCTTTTTCAACATTTGAAACGACAATTTATGTAGCATCAAGTTGTTGTTGGGCCTCAATAATAAGAACTTCAAGTTTTGGCTTTTGATAATGGATCTCTTTGAAATTATCTTTAGACTTTTTTTATTAGCTTCCTAGCGTCTTTTATATGTCGACCTCAAGTTCAATTTGTTGCTTGTTGGAGTCTGCTAAAGCTCTTTAATGATTAAGTAGTAACTCTTGAGATTGAGAGTATTCCTCTTGGGCCTTTGTAAGAGCATCTTGTGCTGAAGATAACATACCATCTTGGATTTTACATGAAGATGCCTCAAAAGTCCTAAAATCAATTTGGTCGTAATCTTGAGTCATCTTAAAGAAGTCAACCACTCTTTGATCTAAAGCTGATATATCTAATCCATACATTTTCATCAACTGAATGTTTCTTTTGGTAATTTCTTTAAAGGAGGAAATTTCATCGGTTGGGGCCGCACTTAATGTTTTGCGGATTGTTCCCCAAAGATTAGCAACAAATTTCTTGTATGTTGAATAGAAGTAATCTATACCTTGGAAAATAGAAGCTTGAGGTGTCAATTCCAATACTTGAGGCATATTGGGGGGGGGGGGGTCTTTGCCTGGGTTATCTCCAAAGAATTTGATGGTATAATAAAGTTTGATCCTTCGTTGTTCTCTTCATCGCCTATAGATGGAAGTTGGTTTGAAGATTGTGCACCTTTGCTCGTATAGTGCTCAACGATAACATGTTCAAGGGGAAAGAAAACATTTAGAAAATGTTTTTAGAAAGGATAAGTTTCAAAGGAAAAAAAAAGGAATTATTATGACATCTTTTGACGATTTCTTCTTGGCTTTTTTCCAATGCCGACCCTTGTTGTTATGTGTCTCCTCGTCCAATTTCTTCTCAAAATGATCTTCTATTATTGGTTTTCTTTTATGGGTAACTTGTTTTGCCTTCGGATCGGAAGATGGTTTGGTCTCTTTGCCTTTCTTGGGGGAAACAGGTTCTTTAACTTCTCCTCCTTTAGTTGTGGATGAATTTCTAAGAGTGATTAAGTCTAAAATGTGATCCTCAAGTAGGTGGGCTTTCGCTTGTAGAAGCCAAGCCGCATATTTGCTAGAATGATGTTTCTTTGGAGTTATTGGGTCCATAGGAAATGTCGCCTTTGATTGGGATCCAGAGAATGCGCATATTGATGCCATTGTCTCAATCCTTCATCAAGTGAGATGCGACACTTATCTAGTTCAAGACACTTGGGGGTATGAGCCTGGTAGAATCCAAATTGCCTACTGAATTGATGGGGTGTGTAGGGTTTAGCTACACATTGTTATCCTTGACGTAGTATAAGGAGACAAGGTCGAAGGCATAAAAAGTACTCCAAGTCTTCCTCATTCCCTTTATTATCATCATGAAATATGTAATCTATGTTATTCTTGCGAGATGTGTAAAGCCAGTTGATAAAGTTTCCCTTGAAAATCTTTCTACATGCGTCAACTTCAGTATAAAACTTTGTACCACCCTACCTTGAAACAGAAACCATCTTTGGGCATGGAGACATAATGTTGGGAGCCTCGAAGTGGGTATTGGAATATGCTAATAGCCACCCATATACATAGTGATAGGGAAAGGTAAAATGAATATAACCAGTGGAAAATGGCTCGTGATATCAAGTTAAGGCCATTGTAGATACTTGCAAGGGCAAGAACTGCGAGACATACTTGATGTCATTGAGCCATGATGCAAGCCATCTTGAAGGTTTTTGGGTGGACAACATTTGGCGATGTACTTGTGAGCACGATAGAAAAAATATTAAATAGATCAATAAACTTATCGTTTTGTATAATTAGCTTACTGAACTTAAAGAGTGTAATTGAATCATCAAATAAGCAAAATATGTGCAAAAGAGATTTTTTTGATGTCTCTCAATAAAATTCAGTCACATTCCTTACATATTATGTACTAAGAGTTGCCCTTTCTTTTGTCATGATAGTAAAAGTTGAAATGTATTCTACTGAAATTGTATTAGAAGAAAAAAAAGGTTTAAATTGCACATATTTTATTTATTGGGTCACATTTGTATGAGATCGTCTCACGGATCTGTATTTGTGAGACAGGTTGGAACATGTCATGTCAATATGAAAATGTAATACTAATTAGGAATAAAATGTTTGTTACTTATAAGGAAAAACGTAATACTTTTGAGGAAAAATGAAATACTTTACATTTTGATGTAAAAGTATTACATTTTGTTTTATCAAAAGTGTTACACTTTACTTTATAACTAACGTTGGGAAGTGTTTGTTATTTATAAGGGAAAATGTAATACTATTGGGGAAAAATGTAATACTTTTAAATCAAAATGTAAAAGTATTACATTTTCAAAAAAAAAAGTATTATACTTTCCCATATAGGTAATAAACATTTTATTACTTATTAGTATTATATTTTTCAATTTAAATATTACATTTTCATCTTGACCCGACCCAAACCGTCTCACGGACACACAAATTTTTTGCTTTATTTAGGCAAATTATGCTATGGACCTAGCTCCACTTTGCAAGTCCATGTTCACAATTTTAAAGTTTTATGTTTACAATTTTAGAACTCTATGTTCACAATTTTAGAACTCTATATTTATAATTTTAGATTTCAATATACAAAATTACATTACTCAATATTCACAATTTTTGAACTCAATATTCACAATTTTGTTATATAGATTCAAAGGTTGTGTTATACTGTTGAACATAAATTTATGATAATGTTGAACATAGAGTTATGAAATTGTGAACATAGAATTTTGAAACTGTAAACATGGAGTTATGAAATTGTGAACAAGTTAAGAAACTGTGAACATGAAGTTATTAAAAGTGTAAACATGAGGTTATTAAATTGTGAACATGGAGTTACAAGGTGGACCCGGATCCATGTTATAACAACCCATTTATTTATTTGATGGCTAATTTGTTTAATTTTTAAAGTAGATTGGATTTTGAATCACCTTCATTTGGCAAATTATGCTATGGTCTCGGGTCCACCTTGCAAGGTGGACCCATGTTTATGCTCACAATTTTAAAATTCTATGTTTACAATTTTAGAACTATATATTCACAATTTTAGATATCAATATACAAAATTACATTACTCAATATTCACAATTTTATTATATAGATAAAAAAATTGTGTTATACTATTGAATATAGAGTTATGAAATTGTGAATATAGATTTCTGAAATTGTGAACATAGAGTTATGAAATCGTGAATATAGAGTTAAAAAATTGTGAACATAGAGTTCTAAAATTATGAACATAGAGTTTTAAAATTTTGAACATGGACTTGTGTCAACCTTGCAAGGTGGACCTATGTCAATGTTCACAATTTTAAATCTTAATATACAAAATTACATTACTCAATATTCACAATTTTTGAACTCTATATTTACAATTTTGTTATATATATTAAAAAATTGTGCTATACTATTAGATATAGAGTTATGACATTGTGAATATAGATTGATGAAATTGTGAACATAGAGTTCTATAATTGTGAATATAAAATTTAAAAATTATAAATATAAAATTCTAATATTGTGAACATATAATTCTAAAATTGTGAACATGGACTAGGTTCACCTTTCTACATTGATTACACATTTTACATTTATTATGGAAGGCCCAACATCAGCTTGATATTACGGCCCAGACAATCCCTTGCCTTTTTTTTAGAACAAAAAACAATCCCTTGCCTAAAGACTAAAGTTACCTCCCCGTTATCGCTTTATAAGCAAAAAGAAGAAAGCTTTGAAAGATCCAGTTCCAGGCAAGTTATGCTTTCATTATCATATATATATGTTCATATTCGCACAAAATATAATGTTGTTTTTCTGCAGAAATTTCTTCTATTTTTAAGCGTCAAGGGAGAGACATGAGTTGGTGTTCCCTTTCTACTACTACTTCACGCTCTATGATTCTTGACACTTCCAATTCGCCATTGAAGCAATTAAAGAGCTGGGGCAAAATTTCTTATATCGTATGTTCATTCCTGTGTCCTGCTTCTCAGCATTTCTAATTTCCTAATTCTGCTGGTATCTTGAATGTAGGGCTTGAAGAAGCGCGACAGAAGAAGTCATAATCGCTACCCTGCAGGGAAAGTTTGTGCCTATTACGGCCTCAAAGCACCTCCGTTTGAACTTGTGAGGCCAGGCTTCTGTGTTTTTTAGCTTTTCAATCTTGTTTGTTCAGATTTAGAGGATTCAGTTCTTTAGCTCACCTGCTACATTTATTTATTTATTTTTTTTTGAGTTCATTTATTTATTTATTTATTTATTTCTGTTAATCTTTTATTATGCAACTTGCATTTGTAGGATGCATTAGAGCCATACATGAGCCGAAGGACACTAGAGATACACTGGGGTGGGCACCATCGTAGTTATGTGGATGCCCTTAACAAACAGCTTGAGAAGAATGATGTACTGTATGGATTCACCATGGAAGAACTTATTAGAGTGACCTATAACAATGGTAATCCATTACCTGAATTCAACAATGCTGCTCAGGTATGTAGGGTCTGTCATTCTCACCTCTCATCACTTCAGTACATGGTTGGCAAGTTTTAGAGTCTAGTGTATCAATACAGATTACAAATGACATGTTGCACTTGTTTTTAGTTTTCAATCAACATGTTAGGGCATTTGGTTGGAAGGAGGGAAAGGAATTGTAATTCTGTGAGAAGAGAATAAGATGGGAATTCAAATTGCATTGTTTGGTAGGCAGGAATTGAGAGGGAAGAAGTGAATAAAGACTAAAATGCCCTTTATAATAATAATAATAATAATAATAACAAGGGCAAAATAGTAATTCATTGTTGAATTACAATTCCATGGTTGGAGGGAATTGCAATTCCGTCCAACCAAACCATGGAATATAAATTCCATGGAGTTTGGTAGGAATGAAATTACAATACTCCTGCAGGTGACAGACGCTATATAGATATTTTATGAAGATTGCATTCAGAATTTGCTTACTTGAATTATGGTAGAGCTATCTACAGAATGCCTATTGAGATATCTTTCTGAGTTGTGTCACCAAATCGAGCCAAGTGAAAAAAAGTGAACTTTACTTCCCTCTCAGCTGCTGATGCTTCAGTCTCTTATGAAGCTTATTTAGCTATTGCACTACTTATGGAAGCCTTATGCTTTTATAGGTATGGAATCATGATTTCTTTTGGGAATCCATGCAACCTGGAGGAGGGGACATGCCTACATTGAGTCTACTAAAGCAGATTGAAAAGGATTTTGGCTCATTCACAAATTTCAGAGAGAAGTTCATAGAAGAAGCCCTCAAATCATTTGGCTCTGGTTGGGTTTGGCTTGTTTGTAAGTTCCATTGCAATTAGAGTGCCTCATGGGCCATGGCTAAACATTTATTTACCTTGTGCCCTTGTCCTAATATTCATTCAGTTAAAAGTAATTAAAATAAATGAGGAGATGAAGGTCAACCATTTCTTCAATTATATTTTCAACGTAGCAACTACATTTCCTGAGAGCATTATTAGGATCATAAATGACTGGTATCATTTTTACCAATCTGAAAGTCACTGAAAATTTCTTTGTCAAATTTTTTGTCTGGTGTATGTAATAGGTTTATATAGGTGCCTTATCAAAATTTGGAAATCAAAGATATAATGCATTATAAGAATCGAAATCATTTCAGCCCTTTGATACATTTCTTGAGGTAAAATGGCATATGAATATACAAAGTGTCTGCATTGGGAAAATGGCCTGTATTCATGTTGATTCTATTGTTTGGTTGGGTTTGGAATTGTAAGGAATAATGAGTATAAACTACATGTCCCTACACAATACTAAGAGTAATAGTAATTTATAAATTAAAATATTAAAACATTATAAAATAACAAATTTAAATTAAAATATTATAATTATATATTTTACTATAATAATATACTCCGTAATAAATATTATAGCAATATTTAAATAAGCATTATTTGATAACTTGCATCTCCAGACTATGCTCAGTACAATCAAGTCGTATGAGGGTAGTTTTGTCTTGCTAAGTGAACATTTGTTCCCAAATGCTATTGAAAATAAAATACCGAGTTAAGAAAAGATTTTCCTCGTATTTGAGGAATTAAGTTCCCTTGGAAAAAATTCCCTTGAACCAAACAAAGCATAACAATGTTTTCCTCAAATTTTAGAAATTCTAGTTCCTTGGAAAATATTTTCCAGCAAACCGAACACCCCCTTAGTGTCTCAATGGACAAATTGCTCATGGCTTCATGTCTTCTAACTTGTATATTTGTTTTATGTGTGCTTCATGTCTTCTGATTGATTTGTTATTTTTCAGTGAAGAGTGAGGAGAAATGTCTTGCTGTTGTTAGAACATCAAATGCTGTCAACCCTCTTTTGTGGAATGACATTGTGAGAACTTTTTGCGGATCTCATCTGTATTACAAGCATTAAAAATATTTGATAAACTTCTCTAGATGTTAATTTGACTTCTCTTAATTTTCCAGCCTCTCATCTGTTTGGATATGTGGGAAGTATGTTCATCGTCACCTACTTTTACCCCTTTTTCACTGTTCCTCCCTTTTAATTAAACATTTACACACACACACACAGCACTATTTGCTTGCATACACAGACATGATACATGCTGATGATAACTTATCTTTTTCTGCTTTGCAGCACGCTTATTATATTGATTACCAGGTAACAACTCACAAGTATTATATTTCTCTGACTCTTAATTCTATGGTTTTCCTTCAGTCATTGTCTAAATTCCTCCTCCTTTTTACAGAACGATAGAGCCAAGTATGTTAACATGTTCATGAATCACCTTGTTTCTTGGCAATCTGCATTGGTACGCATGGCTCGCGCACAGGCATTTGTGAACTTAGGAGAACCCAAAATTCCTGTTGCATGATACTCCTCCAACTTTATTCGGTAAGGATATAATTTATATTGCATCTGTCAAAGTAAAGCAGGGGCATTCTTCATTAGAGCTGTTTTATCTACAAGATGCTTTATTGAGGGTCGAGTTGAATTTGTTTCTAGTATGGATCACCTAAATATCTTTGCTAAATTTTCCTGTTGAGGATCAAATTACTGAAATAGTGCTATTTTTTATTTTTTATTTTGTCTTTTTTTACTTTATTCTACCATTAATGCTTTGTGTGCTTGTGCTCAAAGTAATTTAAACCTTTAGGGGGTGTTTGGTTGCAATGAAAGAATTAAGGAGGAAAAAGAATTATAATTCTATTGGAGAAGGATAAAGTAAGAATTCCAATTTCATTGTTTACATGGCTCAACATTTCTGTCTGATCTTTGCGGTCTTGTTTCCGGTCCATTGACCAACGTATTGCCATATGAAGTTGACATTCTTATCTCTAAAGCAATTCATGATTTGGAACACTTTTCATATTCATTTACACAGAAAATTGCATGTGTAGTTTTTTCATTTATTGTAGCCCAAAAAGTCAATATCCACCACCCGGGATTCAATCTTGTGACCTTCCCTCAAGGAGAGCCGCAGATGTGCCAAATGAGCACAAAGTGCTTGGCGCATTTGTATAATTTGTGAGTGTAGAAAGTAAAGTTATGTGTATTTTTTTTAAAGTATGTAATAACTACGCATATTGCTACGTCTGTTGTGATGATATGAAACTAAAAACAAAGTGGAAACAACCCATCCTAATTATTTGCTTTCCTGCCTTGATGATAACAAAGGGAAGTAAAAATGCCATGAAGCAGAAGCAGGTAAATGGATTAAATTCAGCAGAGGACCTAAGCGAAATAGCAGAAGATTGGCAACCAAAGAGAATGGGGGCCAAAATGGCGTTTTTGGATCAAAGCTTTGTCTGCTTGCATAGGACTGACAGGGATTCATCCGGATGCTGAGGATTTGATATTTGAAGTTGTAGGCAGTGTTTGGATTATCATGCTGAGTTTTAATTAAAGTTATTCCTTTTCTCCCTCCCATTTTTCTGCAGTCTCCCTTTTTTCATACTTTGCAATTCTCCCTCATACTTCTGCAAATCACTCTCCCCATTCCCTCCTCTTAATCTCAACAAACTTTTGGTATATTAAATTTTGGTAAAAGTACCGCCCAAAACAACGGTGTTTTGGGGCTATATTTACTTCTATCTATCTACTATACTAATAAGGGCAAAGAGAGTTAGACCTAAAATAGGTAGAAAAATGGCGGTCAAATTAATTTATCAAATGGATGGTTCAGATTGTTTAGATTTATATTTTTCCTTGAGATTTCCAAATTTATCCTTAATTATATAATTATCCGTTAAGTTTTTCGTTAAATATTCTTTTATCCGTTAATATTACGTTAACTTTTAATTTACCCATTAATTTATATAAGAAAGGTTTTAGGTTCGAATCTCACCCCAATCAAATTTGGCATAACTATGTTCCTTACTCTATTTTACTCTTATTAAATTAAATAAATTAGTAGTTACAACAAAAAATGATACATATGCATTTCTTTAATTTAGAATTATGTGTCTATAATACCTTTATTTGAAAAAATTATTCAATATAAAAAAAAATAAATTAAATAAGAGACATGATTTCATTAGTTATATTGTCTTTATTTTCTTCCTGATTGTTTACATTCAAATTTATCAATTGATATTCATTACATTGTCCATTATCTTATTTTTACAATATCTTGTAATTAAATATCAAAGTTATAATACAAAATAATGTTGTATATTTATTTACCAAGTATTTTATTAATACCATGAAAAAAATAAAAAAGAATAGTTTGAAACCAATCATATTAACTACTTGGGAAATTTGTTGACAATAATGAAAGTACTCAAATAACCCATTACCCAACAAATTGAAGTCAAAACTACCTTTTAATATCTTTGGAATACATCATATTTAAAATGTTCAAAATTTTACTAATTTATTTAATCTTTTTTCCTTAAACTAGGGATTTCTTTATCCACATTGACTCATCCAACAATAATAGTTGAACCAAATGAATCTCGAGCAGAACATCTAAAGGAAAGTCCATAGCTCCTATATCATAATCTCATTGCACGACATTGTCATCTATGCTACAAACAGTAACCCAATTGCAAATAACACACTACAACAAAAAGGAAGATGACAAATAGTAAAGATGAAGACAATGACAATGTTACTCAAAAGAGAATTAAAAATACTTAGAAAAATTCAAACCAAAAGTAGTATTTATTTAGACTATCATTTTTAGACCAAGTATTTAGACTATCGATTTTACAAAGTTGCAAACATTTATTTTAGTGACAATTATAATAAATTTCATATATTATCTTGGATTCTTATACTTTGAGTTGCATATTTAAATAAACAAATTCGACATTCAATTACCTATGTATAAACTTTTCATATATAATCTTGTATTAATATACTTTTAAATATTTATTTAAATATAAATATTGGACATTAACCTATACGCGTAATGCGCGTGTAAAACTAGTATATATATAAAAAGAGGTTCGAAATTGCACTCAAGTGTGAACTTTAAAGTGTATCACGTAGAGTTACAAATGCATTTTTTGATACTTACAAGTGCAATTGAAAATATAAGTGTACAGCAAAAACTTTTGAATGTGTAAAATATAGTAGTATTCAAAAGTTAAATACAATCTTTCTAGAAACGTGCAATATAATTGTTATTAGTACACAAGTTCACGGTAAATTATACTGTATACTAGTATTCATATTGCAATGTGGACCATAAATAAATGTTCATTTTTAATATACTGAATTTATATTTTTGGTATATTGAAGGTTCATTATTTGGTAATAGTGAATCTTCAGTATTCAAATAATGTACCTTCAAAAATAAATAATTTAGTGTATTAAAAATGTACTTTTAATATATTAAAAATGAACTTTTAATATATTAAAAATGAACTTTAGGTTAGTGGTCCATCTTAAAATGAAAGGTGTGGTCGCACCTGAACTCTATTATATATATATATATATATATATATATGATTAGGTGCAGTAATAGGTTGAAGGTGAAAGATGGGATTTAAACTCAACCCTTGATCTAACCAAAATCAATAGCCCAGATTGAAGAAAACTTTGAAAAAAAAAAACGCGGTGACATTATGGTAAGTTTGCATAAGTTCAAAATTTAAGGTGCGTAGTTTTATAGCTTAAGGTGCGTATTTTTAACGCACAAGGTGCGCCACTTTCTAGTTTAAGGTGCATCAGTTTAAAACTTATAATGCTTAGTTTTAAGGTTTAGGTACATTGTTTTATAGCTTAAGGTGTGTATGTTTAAATCTTAAAGTGCGTCACTTTTCTAGTTTAAGGAGCATCAGTTTAAACTTAAGGTGCGTTGTTTTATACTTTAAGGTGCGCACTTTTATAACATAAGGTGTGTATGTTTAAAGTTTAAGATGCGTCACTTTTCTAATTTAAGGTGCATCAGTTTAAAATTAAATTACGTTGTTTTATATCTTAAGGTGCACTGTTTTATAACTTAAGGGCGTAGTTTTATATCTTAAGGTACATCAGTTTGAGACAGTTGATCATTTGCAAGCAATGTTGGCAAGAAGCGCATTTTAAAAAAAAAAACAATAATTTTTCATGATTTGAGCCGTTGATCTAGATTAGATTAACGACTCAGATCTCACCCCATCTTTCAAGAGTTTCACACGTGAATTGATATCTCTATTATATATATATATATATATATATATAAAAGCCATAAGAAGAGCATTAAATGCAGTTTTGACAACGTTCCCGCCCAACGCCCAAGCAGAAACGGTGCCGTTTCGGGAATATATTGATATACAAATCCTGCGTTAGAACTCTGAAAAAAGGCTCCAACACCAATATCTTTTTATTTAAATCTTTTATTTTAATCTATAGAGATATTAATGGCAGAACTATCTAGATGGAATAATTGTTCTTTCGTTGGGAAATCGAATAGTTTCCAACGATTCGCCAATAGAGTCGATTGGGAGAAGTGTAAAAGTAAAGTCTCATTATACTTACCTGGAATTAAAGAGCAAATTAAATAGGAATTATTGTGAGTCTAAAACTCTACCAGATTCAAAACTGCAAGGGATACATCTTATATATTACAAGTTCACAATCACAGTCCAACATTCTGAACCATTGATACAATTTTGCGATTCATTTCCATATCCCCTCCATCAATTATGGGAATGTACATCCTGGTGAATGAATTATCCACCTTCAAGAACGGAAGTGCAATGAAGGTTAAAGTTATTCGTACGTACTTGGTGATGGAAAAGAATAGCTCTTCCAAAATAAATAGTAAGGAAGTGGTCTTACACGACGAACAGGTATGTATTTTTACTCTTAAATCTGCAGCAAAGTAGGCAACATTTTCTTACTTTAAATGTAACACCCCGGCTCGGCTATTCCATACATCCGGAGTAGTTACCGCCACACCTAGACTGAACCCAATCAAATCCAGATAGAATTCACTCTAGATGCACAGGCTGAAGACAAGGAAACTATTTCATATCGTCATTACCCATCATAACTTCTATATATATATATTAGCAGCAAAAGGGTAGCTATACTAGCTACAAATATGTACAAGAGTTTTCTTACGGCCCATTAGAACAAAAGTTTGGGCTATCCCCGACCTTACTAGCCAACTTGGAACTACCATGGCTACAAAAAGGTATTTACACAAAAAGGTCAGCTTTGACTTCTTCCCTGGAACGCAGTCTACTCTAGTGGGCGGTACACTGGGCCGGTATACGTTCCCAAACAAGGTGCCAGTCGCCCGCAAACCAGGTGATATGATCTAAGAAATTACATGGGGTGTTTACCATCATCCACTCGTCATAACTATCTGGGGGACTAGGGTCCCACGGATAAGGTTAGTGAACAACGAACTCGAGAGGGTCACTCTCCTCTAAAACCTCGATGGGGTAGAACCCATAACTCGCCTGAATAGCATCAATGAAACTCAATGGACTACTGGGAGCAAGAGGACAGACATGTACAACCGGGTGAACAGGAGCAGGAATAGGATCAGGAGCGTAAGCCGGAGCTGGAGGGATAGGAGTGAAGCGGGGAGTATACGGGTCGTCACCCGCTAGATACGGCACATAATCATCATAATCTAGTATGAGGAACATAAAATCTGATGAACCACCAGAGTTCCTTGGGCTGCAAGAGCCCACACTAGACTGCATCTGATAAGGGACACAATGAAGTGTAGTTAGCACGACGGCTAAGCAAGGAAATCCATTGTCACTCAAAAGTAAACAAAGGTTTTGAAAATATAATAATTTGAAAGCTGCAAAGTTTTACCCATGAGTTGAAACTCTACCTACAACCAGATTATTAACAGTAGAGAGTATAGTAGAGTATATGAGTTGAATCAACATGTAAAACTTTTCTCAATTAAAGATAATGGCATAACTGCCGCTCAAAATCACTTTTCCTCCTTTCAGACAAGTTTGCAAAACTTTCATTTCCAGGAATTTTCATCATTTTTATCTCAAAAGAGAGTTCAGCAGCACCCTTCAATGCTCAAAATTCATTACATTTTGCTCTTCAGCATAGTTACGGAGTAACTAATTTTTCATAGTCAAAATTCACTTAGTTTTCCCCTGGGTAAGTGTGAGGCCTTTTTGGAGTATTTTCTTAACTCCCTTTCTCCAACCCCGGACCATGGCATTTAAGCCCTCTCGTAGGTCAACCATATCTTCCTTAATCTTGTAAACAACCCCGGGCCATGGCACTTAAGCCCTCCCGTAGGTCAATCATCTCAACAACCCCGGGCCATGGCATTCAAGCCCTCCCGTAGGTCAATCTTGTAAACAACCGTTGGGCTATGGCTATTAAGCCCTCTCGTGGGTTAATCAAGTCCTCCACAACTTATCTAGAAACTAAGGTTTTCAAAACATTCTTTCTTTCCTGGATTCAAATAGCATTTTCACATAATGCCTCCCAAAACAGCTTATTTCTTTCAAACTATGTTTCCAAAATATTCACATTTGCCAATGGCTTTTCAACACAAATTTCTCAATTGACAAGGGTTATACTTGTTCCTTAAAAACAAGATTTTTCTTCCAAAGTGATGTACATAACTTCCAAAACAATGTTTGTTCTTTCAAAAATTGAACTCATTTGCCCATAGGCCTTTCAAACATCATATCATGTATGAGCAAAAATTTGGAAGAAAACTCAGTTGAAAACAGATCCACGCAAAACTTGGACGCATAAGAGAACGCACCGCTGGACGCGCTGCTGGACGCACGACGGACGCGCGTCTGGTGCCATGTCCGACCGTTCTGCCTGGTTCCGAGCCTACTGGACGCGCTGTGGACGCGCGTCCAGGGTCGCGTCCCTGAATTCTGCCAGTTCTGGGTAGTGAAAACAGTGTGGTAACAACTTGATTTTCCAATATTTTCATCAGTATAAGCCTATATGGACATAAATATAACATATACATGCATATACTAGCTATGAACATGTATACAAAAATTTCCAAAATTCAAAGAGTAGTCTCATGAGCTAACTAAGAAATCCTCGACCTTAACACATAATTTCCACGTAAAACTCCTAGTCTCATAATTCACTTGCAATTGTCCATTTCAAGTGACTAAACGGACTTAAGGGATTCCTTACCTTTCAAGTAGCTTTTAACACCGTATAAATTGTTGTGATCCTTTCCTCCAAATTTCCACCGAAGATCCTAAGTAATTTACACCATAATAACAATATTTTCAAGAATTCTTAGCTTAAAATTAAGTTCTAGGAAAGAATTCTAGTCTTTTAACCGAATAAAAATCAAAGTTTTACCTAGTATGGAAGAACTTGATTAAGAAACTTGGCTATGGAGTTTCTTGAACACCAAGATGAAGATGAAATTTTCTCTCTCTTTTCCTCTCTAATTATTTCGGCCAAGATGGATAGGAATGGGGAAACTTGGAGATTAAGTTTCTTCCTAGCAAGACTTAGCCAATACTCATCCTAGTTAATTAATTTATTATTACCACATGGTAAATAAATGTGACACTTGTCACAATTCTATGGTAAGTATGGTAAATCTTGAAGAATAAGCCTTTCCTTGCCAGTTAGGGATTAAATTAGATAAAAGTTCGGAGGAATATAATTTAATTCGGGAAAATTTTAATACCAAAATTATTCTAAAAATAATCCCGTCATTAACCACTAAAATCGGAAAATTTTCCGGTATATCGCGAAGTACAACGATACGAAGGTTCGTAATAAATTTCACTCTTATAGTTCGTCTACTTTCAACTTAACTAACTAGGAAGTTCATGCTTAATCATATTATGCATAATAATCCATTTCCTAGGAAAAAAAATCCGAACTGAATATTCGTCCTTAAAAATTTTTACGGTTCGTGACCGGCACGTATGATCACAGCTTATTAATAACTATTCTTACTTATAAAAATCCTTTTGAAGTATCGGAAGATCATCTCATGAATTTCATAGCCTAAAGAAATATTTTTCGAACCCTAGACTTATTGGAATAGGTGAGGGGTTACAGTCTTCCCTCCTTAAAAATAGTTTCGTCCCCGAAACTTCCTTCTTATTTTCCACGATTTCCAAGGAGACTGCTACTTACCTACGTTTACACATAATGGATTCTTAGTATGCCTAATCTTAGCACACAAATTTGTTTACTCTACATAACAAGGAGATCGACTCTACGCACCTGAGTTAAACAACTCTGGATAATGTTCTATCATAACGCTTTCCAATTCCCACATAGCTTCCTCTGGGCTGTGATTCGACCATTGGACTTTGATCATTTTGACTGATTTCCTCCTTGTATCTCGGGGTTTAGAATCCAAGATTCGAATTGGCCTTTCTTCGTATACCAACGAATCATCCATCTCCAATTCCTCAGGTTCCAATACATGGGATGCATCAGGTACATACCGCTTAAGTTGAGAAACATGAAATACGTTATGTACCTTATCAAGCTCAATTGGTAGGGCCAGTCGATAGGCTAAATTTCCTATCCTTTCCAAAATTTCATAAGGTCCTATATAACGAGGGCTCAACTTTCCTTTCTTTCCAAATCTTCTGACTCTTTTAGTGGGTGAGACTTTCAGTAATACCTTCTCCCCAACTTGATATTCGGTGAATTGTCGCTTCAAATCGGCATTCGACTTTTGTCGATCCTGCGCGACGTTCATCCTTTCTCGAATTACCTTGATTGCCTCAGTAGTCTCCTGTATAACAACATCGCTCTTGTCGCTCCAACACAGAGGACTTCGACATTTCCGCCCATACAATGCCTCATAAGGAGCCATTCCTATACTCGCATGGTAGCTGTTGTTATAGGAAAATTCTATTAGATCCAACTGCTCGTCCCATGAACCCTGAAAGTCAAGCACACAACCTCTGAGCATATCTTCCAACGTTTGTATTGTTCGCTCCGTTTGCCCATCAGTGGCAGGGTGAAAAGTTGTACTTAATTTGAGCTGAGTGCCCATAGCCATTTGCAACGCTTCCCAAAAACGTGACAGAAATCGTGAGTCTCTGTCCGAAACGATATCTTGCGCTACTCCGTGATATTTAACCACGTGTTTAATATAGGCTCTCGCCACCTTTTCCATTGACCATGTTTTGTTCATTGGAATGAACCTCGCTGTTTTGGTCAGTCGATCGACAATGAACCACACTTGATCGTTTCCAAATCACCGGCGAAATGTTGCCGGAAAAATGTAAATATTTTTAAATTGTTTATTTATGGGGGCAAAATTGTCAATTTAAGTTAATTCATCACCAATGCGACTAACCTAAGCTGAAGTCAGCAACTCAGCCCTCACCACTCACTAGTCAGTTGCCCGGAGTCCGCCGAACTCACCAATCACCCGGAGTCCGTCGCACACTGGCGACAGATCAAACCATTGAACAAGCAGGCAAGGGTGTAAGGTAGCAGTGTTGAACGCTGTTCTCTTACAATTCTGTTGTCAATTTCATAGCCTAAAATAATGGTCTATGCACAAATCGGTAGAAATGTCGTCCGCCGCCAACTGAAGATTGCGTCTGATAGAGTGCTTGCCAGAATGAATCAAATAATGCATAAATCAATAGCAACTTTGCTAGAACTCCTGCACGCATTTTAAACCAATTTTAATTTATTATTAGCTTCATTATGTATTAGAGCATTGGCAAGGTCGGCGATACTGTGAAGATTGCATCGATTTTCTTTTGGACTATTTTTCACACACAGAGAGTAGCTTTGGATTCTTTCTTCGTAGTTGATGCGAAATTAGGTTAAAATCGATTTAGGATTGTTTACCCAACGACCAGAATTATTTTTTCCCTTATTTTAATAACAACAATTGACCGTTTTACCCCCATCAATAAACATTTTAAAAATAATTACATTTTTCCGGCAAGATTTAGCCGGTGATTTGGCCAGGAGGACCAAATCTGTTAAAAAAAGCATAGTCAGTGGACTAAATTGTTACTTTTTAAAGTCGCATACTCAAATTAATAGGACTCCAATAGTCATAAGACCAAAAGTGTAATTAACTCTATCTCAAAATTAATAAATAAATATTTGAGATAATATAAAGAGTTATCCAAAATGTATTTAGTCACCATAATGTCTAGGTTCATGATCCTATCACAACTATAATATCTTAAATAATAATATATAATTTGACTAAATCTTTATCAAATAATTAAATTAATTAGGCAAATAACATAACCCAAATTAATTTAATTAATTGATATACAAGTTTAAATAATATGCAGTCCAATATTAATAACCAATTTAATTCCATCAAAATTTCTGTGTCTACAAATTGCCCCCTCGAGACTTGCTTGAATGTGTCACGTGAGAACGCATCCAGCTTGAAAGTGCATAATTCAAGGAAGTCTCGACACCATATGAAGCAGTTTATCCTCATACTACGGAGACTGAAATGATATGAAGCAGTTTATCCTCGTACTAAGGAGATTGGAATGATTTGAAGTAGTTTATCCTCGTGCTAAGGAGATTGAAATGATTTGAAGGAGATAAGGCAGTTTTAAGTCGTGCCAAGGAGCCTTGAATGAATATGAGGCAGTTTCGACTCGCGCCGCGGAGCCTTGAATATGTTGTGTTTTCAATTCATACTGAGGAAGCTTGACAAATATTGCCTCCATCACAGATAGTGGTATAATATGATGATGCATATTCTTCTCCATCACATGGGTTGTGATGTGTGCGTTGGGATCTTCAGATGGTAATCCCGAATATTGATTGTTCTGAACCAGTGTGAGAATAGTTGGATGCACGTGAAAGTTGACGTTCTCCATTGGCGGTACATAGATCGAGTTGTGCATGTTAAAATCAGGAGTCATGTAATCTGCAATTGATCTTTGTGGTTCTTGAGGATTTCCATAGTATTCTTCTTCACGAATATTTTCTTGATTGTTTGCTCTATTTGCTTGTGGTTCTTCCAGAATTGGTTCTTCATGGTTAATTGGTACTTGTGGATTAATTGGAGCTGGGGTGGATTTGGTACAGTTGTTCCTCTTCCTTGTGGATTTCTTGTTGCGCTTGATGAAGCCATTTGTGATCCTTGGGTATTTTTCCTTCTAGTTGCTCTATTAATTTCAGGAATGTAGGGTAGTAAGCCTTGATTTCATTTTGCTCGCGTGTGCATTCACCTAGTAAAGTTATCAATGAAACAAAAATTTCCACAATTGACTAGAAGTAGTCAATCGGGTTAGTAGCAAAAACAAATAAAAGTAAAACAAAATAAAGTGGAATGGATTAACAATGCTTAAATCTAGCATTCATGCAATCAAAGTAAACAAAAACATATGACAACCTATTGCCCTCCCCGGCAACGGCGCCATTTTGGGCAAAGGGAAGCAGTGGTAGGGTGGTGGTCGATTCGTCAAAAGATATTTGTATGTTAAAACGGAAAGTCTGTGACTCCCCGAGTGTCGGTCTCGAAGGAGGGACGTGGAGGTGTGTCAAGTGTTCGGGAGTTTACTAGATTGGGTCATGCATAGGATTTGAGTGTGGTGAAGGGTGGATTTGTGAGTGAGAGTGTAGTTCATTTGGTTGGTTTGAGTGCAAGAGAGTAGTAAGTAAAGAGTGTTTTGAGAATATGTAAAAGGGGTAGGGATTGGATAGTGTTCATGGATGTTGCATTATGGAGTGACTAAGGTCATGGATCGTGGATGCTAAGATATTGTCTATTCAAGAGTGTGTTGTCTTAGTCCTTTTCCACCTTTGTGTACTAAGGCTTCTTTGACTTAGGAGTGCTTTCAAGCATCCAAAGTTCTAAGAGGAATTTTATCAAACACTTAAGCTACACACTATCCTACTATTCTTAAGAAGTCTATAGGAACTATGATTGTGTCAAGCTTCAAATCCTAACTCTAATCAAAGACATGAAAGAGTCAAGAGCTCAATCTCTCATCTAGATTGGCCAAATCCAAACAAGATCTCATCAAAACAACAATCAATAGACAAGAATAGATAATCCATCAACACAAACACATAGATCCAAGATATAGAGATAAGATCACCACAATAACAACATTCAATCACACAATCCAAATCCCTAGACTAAACTAGCTACTCATAATGTAAAATTGCAAGCAAAGACTAATTTAATCCAAGAACAAGATAGCTAAAATTATAGAAATGAAATAGAATTTACCTAGAGAGAAGAAGATCTTCAATCCAAGCTTGTTGTCTTGCTACAATGGAGATTGATCTAATCTAAAAAACTAAGAAAAATGGAGAAAGTTCTCCAAAGGAAAAACTAAGAAAGGGAAAACTAATTTTCTGGGAACTCCCTCTGAAAATCCATCAAAGGGGTTGAAATAGTCTCCGAAATGACAACCCTGTCGAAATTCGCGCAGTGCAGTCTCCACGCCTCTCACACGCGTGTGAGCGTGCGTGGGAGGCTACTGAAAAGTTTTCACGCATGCTCACACGCGTGTGGCCATCCAGTTTGGTCCTCCGGGGCTTCGCTCTTGCCTGGTTTGCTCTTTAAGCTCAACTTTTGGTCCTATTTACTCCCGGGGCTATTGTTTCACCTCTTTTAGGCTGAAAGTAGCTTTAATGTGTAGGTTAGTGATTTTCAAGCATTTATGGGCATTATTCACCATGTAAGGATGCTACAAGCGTGATAAAACACCCTAATATGTGCCTGATTTAAGGGTATCTCGGAGGCTTATCACTTTGCCTTCTTGGTATTGAATTTCCAAGTCATAATCTTTAATCAACTCCAACCATCTCCTTTGCCTTAAATTGAGATCTCTCTGAGTGAAGATATACTTTAAACTCTTGTGGTCCATATAAATTTTGCATGAGACTCCATAGAGGTAGTGTCGCCAAATTTTGAGAGCAAATACCACGGCTGGTAGTTCTAAGTCATGTGTCGGGTAGTTAGCTTCATGAGGTTTTAATTGACGAGAAGCATAAGCTATTACCCTTCCATCTTGCATCAAGACGCATCCTAGTCCTTTGTGAGACGCATCAGTGTACAACTCATAACCTTCCGTTCTAACAGGTAGGGTCAACACTGGAGCAGTTGTCAACCTCTTCTTAAGTTCCTGGAATGCCTGCTCGCATTCTTCGCTCCAACTATACTTGGTCGTCTTTTTGAGCAGGTTTGTCAACGGCCTTGCTATCTTTGAGAAGTCCTGAACGAATCTTCGGTAATAACCCGCCAAACCTAAGAAACTGCGGACTTCCGTAATTGATTTGGGTACTTCCCATTCAATTACAGCTCGTATCTTAGCTGGGTCTACCGCTATTCCTTCCTTGGTGATTACGTGTCCAAGAAATGCGACTTCTCTCTTCTAAAATTCGCATTTTGACAGCTTTGCGAAAAGTTTCTTTTCCCTTAGTGTCTGTAACACTGTCCTGAGATGTTCCTCATGTTCCTCCGGTGTCTTAGAGTAGACCAAGATGTCATATATGAAGGCGACGACGAATTTATCTAGATACGAAAGGAAAATTCGGTTCATCAAGTCCATAAAGGTTCCTGGGGCGTTAGTCACTCCAAATGGCATGACCGTGAATTCATAGTGCCCGTATCTCGTCCGAAATGCCGTTTTAGGCACATCCTCCTTCGCAACTCGCACTTGGTGATACCCTGACCGTAAGTCAATCTTCGAGAATACGCCCGCTTCTTTCAACTGATCAAATAGATCATCGATCTTGGGCAACGAGTACTTGTTCTTTACTGTGACTCGATTGAGTTCCCTATAATCGATGCACAGTCTAAGACTCCCATCCTTCTTCTTAACGAACAGTACCGGTGCGCCCCAAGGCGATACGCTTGGCCTAATAAATCCCTTCTCCAATAATTCCGCCAATTGTGCCTTCAGTTCCTCCATCTCTTTAGGTGCCATTCGATAAGGCGCTTTCGAGATAGGTGAGGTTCCTGGTACGAGGTCGATGGTGAATTCCACTTCCCTTTCCGGCGGCATTTCCGTGAGATCGTTGGGGAATACGTCAAGAATTTCGCGTACAACTGGGATTCGATCAATCTCAAGTTCTTCTACCTCGGCATCTTGCACCAAACAAAGATACACATTGCATCCCTGGTGCACGAACTTCTTCAATTTCTGCGTCGTCAACAACCTTGACTCGGGTTGTTTGCCAATTCCTCGGTAGGATATTCTCCTTCCCTTTGGTCCTCGTAGGACAACCTTTCACTCATTACACACGATCCTAGCTTTATACTTATCCAACCAATCCATCCCGAGTACTACATCGACGCCCTCAAGTTCAAAACGAACGAGGTTTCCGGGTGAAGAAGCAGTATTGTGTAGGGGTTGATTCGTCAAAAGATATTTATGTTAAAATGGAAAGTCTGTGACTCCCCGAGTGTCGGTCTCGAAGGAGGGACGTGGAGGTGTGTCAAGCGTTCGGGAGTTTACTTGAATGGGTCATGCATAGGACTCGAGTGTGGTGAAGGGTGGATTTGTGAGTGAGAGTGTAGTTCATTTGGTTGGTTTGAGTGCAAGAGAGTAGTAAAGTAAAAGTGATTTTGTGAATATGTAAAAGGGGTAGGGATTGGATAGTGTTCATGAATATTGCATAGTGGAGTGTCTAAGGTCAAGGATTAGGATTGCTAGGATATTGTCTATTCAAGAGTGTGTTGTCTTAGTCCTTTTCCACCTTTGTGTACTAAGGCTTCTTTGACTTAGGAGTGCCTTCAAGCATCCAAAGTTCTAAGAGGAATTATTTCAAACACTTAAGCTACACACTATCCTACTATTCTTAAGAAGTCCATAGGAACTATGATTGTGTCAAGCTTCAAATCCTAACTCTAATCAAAGACATGAAAGAGTCAAGAGCTCAATCTCTCATCTAGATTGGCCAAATCCAAACAAGATCTCATCAAAATAACAATCAATAGACAAGAATAGATAATCCATCAACACAAACTCATAGATCCAAGATATAGAGATAAGATCATCACACAAACAATATTCAATCACACAATCCAAATCCCTAGACTAAACTAGCTACTCATAGTATGAAATGCAAACAAAAGCTAATTTAATCCAAGAATAAGATAGCTAAAATTATAGAAATGAAATAGAGATCACCTAGAGAGAAGAAGATCTTCAATCCAAGCTTGTTGTCTTGCTACAATGGAGATTGATCTAATCTAAAAAGCTAAGAAAAATGGAGAAAGTTCTCCAAAGGAAAAACTAAGAAAAGGAAAACTAAATTTCTGGGAACCTCCTCTGAAAATTCATCAAAGGGGTTTAAATAGTCTCCGAAATGACAACCCTAGCTGAAATTCGCGCATCACCGTCTCCACGCCTCTCACACGCGTGTGAGCGTGCGTGGGAAGCTTCTGGAAAGTTTTCACACCTGTTCACACGCGTTTGGCCTTCTAGTTTGGTCCTCCGGGGCTCCGTTCTTGCCTGGTTTGCTCTTTAAGCTCAACTTTTGGTCCTATTTGCTCCCAGGGCTCCTGTTTTACTTCTTTTAAGCTAAAAGTAGCTTTTGTGCATCAGTTAGTGATTTTCAAGCATTTACGCACATAATTTACCAAGTAAGGATGTTATAGACGCGATAAAACACCCTAAAATATGCCTGAAATAAGGGTATCTCGGAGTCTTATCAAATTTTCCACACTTTGTTTCTTGCTTGTCCTCAAGCAAGACATTTTACTCTCTAAGCATATAAGTCTCCGAGATACTCTCTCATACAAAACAAAGCTTTTGGCAAGTCAAAATGATGGTTGTCTAAGACTGTTGAAACGGGGGATATCATTTGTGTTATCTACAAAGGATTTTGGTCAGATGTCAGCAACTAAAGAAATATTTTCGGGAAATAAAAACCTTTCGTAGATAAACAAGTAAAACAAGGGATCACACTCCTCGCACCATACGCAAGCATGCATTTCCGAAGTTCTGGTTCACCTTTTATTTAAATAGGGCCTCTATCCGATTCCACTAGTGGGAACGATGTGCACTAGCTAATCAACTTTCCATCCTTATACGCCAAAGCCCAACGTAAATGTAAATGAGGGTAGGGGCATGGACCACTCACCGCTTTTGGCTTAGCGCGGTCCCTCTTTCTTCTCACTTCCTAGGATAACGTCATCGAGCCGCCCGACTTCACATGGAGATACATGCTTTTCCGAAGGTCAGTGCAATGGGTACTCGAATCCTAGCAAAGCAGCTCACCTCAGCTCTATTTTCTCAATTCTTGGGATCTTTTTATGTGAACAACCGACTCCATATAAAGCTTTTTGCTTACTGAAGACTATGGTTTGGACACAACCCAACGAATTGGCTTTCCTCAATTTTAAACTCTTTGGTGATTGGCCTTTTGCCTTTTCGACTTCTCCTCATGTCAACCCCTCATGCCTTTTTCTATTTAATGTTCAAGGGTTTTGTTTTCTCATTAAGCTCACCATTAGGCTCACCTTTTGCCTCATGCCCTACCAAGGTTAGTTCAATTCCGGGCCTCGATAGTTTTATCTTTCTCAAATTAAAGAGTGCACACTCCCACTTCGAGAGATCCTTGACTAAGGTCCTACGTAAATAAGAGGTGAACATCATGCAAGCAGACAAGAATATAAACTTATTTGGCTCTAAACACTCTCATGGGTGCGAAAAGTAATTCCCTCAAAGATATTTCGAGAGTAAAAATTTTTGGGCATCCAGTCAAAATTCTCCCTAGATATTACAAATAATAACTCTCTTTTCAAAACTGCAAATGCACCCGCTTATCATTCCCAAGAGCTTCAACTTCTAATACTAAGCATGTAAGCATGTAAAGAACGAAGTGCGTCCTTTCCACACTTTAAAGTAAACATTGTCCTCGATGTTTCCATACGTACAGGGTAAAGGAATGAAACAGGGATTCGAAGGATAGACAAATAAAAATCCCTTTCCACACTTTGGAAATTGCTCTGGGATATAGGGTATGCATCAAACGATCCCATTAATCATGGTAAGCTCTAATATACTCATACACAAAGCTATAAAGAAAATATTTCCACACTTTAAAGATCAAAACGAGGCTTAAAATTAGAAAAGGGATAAGAGGATAAACCAAGTATGCATCCCTCTTTCCACACTTTAGCTTCCAGCATAGGCCTGCTCCCATTATAGATGCTCTATAAGAAATGGAGACATAACATACAAAAAGGGTTTTTGGAGTACTATTCAATTATTATAAGCTGATAGAAATATAAAAGCAATAAGGATAACAAAAACTTAGATAATAAAGCATATAAATAAGTAGAATTATTCGAATAGAAATGCAAAAAAGTAAAGCAGTTGGAAATTAAATAACATAAAGCGATAAAGATAAGTAAAGCATAGTAAAGAAATAAAGGAAATAAAAGTCAGAAACCCGCGCATAGGGATCCTAATGTTCAGATGGGGCTAGCAACCATAGTAACCACTGTCAAGGAACTCAATATCAAATGTCAATAGATCAGGATCGAGAAAAATCGTAGGAAGGCATCAGTCATCACCGAAGGTATGGAATTGCATGTCGAATCTAGCTTCAAGAGCGGCAATTCTCCTATCATTATCCTCCACCGCCTGTCTCATGCCGTTGAGGTCTTCGGAGTGGACATCCTGTCTCGCGGAGATGGATGTGAAGTGGCCTTCTTGCCATGTATGTTGCTCATGCCAAAAGTTCATTTGTTCCTCATGGAGCTGTTTATGAAAATTCTGCGTCGTGGCCCAATCCATTGGAATAGGGCCTTGCTCCTGTGCAACATCCTCCTCCTCATTCTCTTCCTCGTCCTCATCATCATCCTCATCAGAAGCCTCTAGATCAGGTGCATCATCACCTCCAAGCTTTAATTCTGCGGCAAAGAACTCACCCACGGAGAAAGAAATTGTGCAACCATCGGATCTCTCTCCCATCAACTGGTCCAATAGGCCCAACCCGATGCACAGTTTAGTAACAAAAGGTCCAATAAACACAGTTTAGGCTTTTGCTGGGTCTGGAACCACTTTCTAGCTTGAACGCCCATGTTGATGCCAACATCATTCTCCATGCACCACATGTAGAATAGATCCTGCTTGTATACCTTGTTGCGATTTGTGGTTCTACCTGAGAGATTTATAGCAAAGGCTAATCGGATAGCCTTCAGAGCATTTCGGGTGATGAGTTTTGCCTCCAAGTTTGAAGAGTTGTATGGGGCATTGTTTGTGATGCTTCTCCAATACTGTCTAGCAACTTCGTCTATATCAAAATCTTCCTTGAAATCTCTGAAATATGGCATGGACACGCTAACTGCATCATGGAAACCAAGTGTAACACCCAAAGTGTTGACAGACATACAATAGTGGTTGCCGAAAAGAGTGAATGAAATAGACTCTCTTGCATTGTTGACTTCCCTTCTAATTTCCAAGGTCGCCAAGAATTCATAAGTGACAAGCGCATAGGTGGGTCCCCTCCACTCAAACAGATAGCGGAGCTGTGGGTGCCTAAGAAGCCTATTTACTTCATTCAAACAACCAAATTCTCTTAAAACATTATCTTCGAAGTGACGACCAACAGAAAGCTGCTTCCCTTTATAGTTATCCACTGTTGCGAGTTGGATGGGTATCAAGTGTCGTAATGACCTTGACCCCGACTCTTGTGTAGCCTGTTGAGCTGTAGCTTGCTGCCGTGTCCTTGATCGACTCGATTCTCCTTTATCATGCTTTGATTTCTTCGCAATTTCCTTCGAGCGTCCCATCCTACAAATTATAGAAATTAACATTCATGGTAATTGGTTTTGAATAAATCACCATTATATTTGTGTAAAATTACTTGTCAAGATAATGGGTTGCAACATATAGGGCTAAGGATTTTTGAAAATTTTGCCATAGTTTCCCCTATATTTTAGACAATTCTATCATAAGAATATCAACAATATCATTCCATTATCACACACATGCATAAATTCATCATAAGATATATCAATTTGATAGTCAAATAAGAAGTCAACTACAAAAGTCAAGAATTTCAAAAAGTCAACTTCATCTTCTTCCCCAAATTCAAAATTAGGGTTTGAAATTGAAAATTCAATTTGGGCAATGTAGCATGTGAAAAATCAAATTGATGGCATATAATAGTTCTACAACAAGTTTATTCATCAATTCAAGCATCAATTTCATAATTTAAACAAGAAATTTAACAAACCCATTTCTTCATCAATGGTGTTCACACTTGAAGCTCAAAAATATATAACAATCTATCAATGTAACCATCAACAATGAAAGTAAACATCAAAGGATAATTCTATGAAGCATTATAAACCAATTTAATCATTCAAAACATTCAAAATCATGCAAGGGAATGTAGAATAAATTTCACATTCAAGCTCTTCCAAACTCATGAATATTCAAGGATAAAGAGTTAAAAAGATGAGAAATTACCTTGATGTTGATGTTTTTGATCTTCTTTGAAGGTAAAAAGTAAGAGATATGTTCAAACCGTGAGTTTGGTTCTTCCTTGCGTGGAGAAGAGAAGAGAAAAATAGTGTTTTGGGACAAAATGGCGTGGAGTGGCCAAATCAAGGGTTTTAAATCCGTAGGGGGGGCTTCCACGCTGGTCACACTCGTGTGACCGTGCGTGGGAGCTCTCTGTCTTGCTCCCACGCATGGCTACACGCGTGTGAGCGTGCGTGGGAGGCTACTGCCTCGTTCCCACGCACGGCTACACACGTGTGAGCCTCGTGTAGGTCCACTGCATTGATTTCTTCCGATTTTTGGCTTTTCCCTTCATACCTATGTCCAATTTAAGCCTTTCCAAAGCAATTTTCGGTCCCGACTCCAACAAGTTAGTCCTCAAAACATGGTTCCATTTGATTGTAGCAATTTATTAGAACAAAAACATTAAAAACGAAAACATAAAAATGATGTAAAAACATATTATTAAAACCTTGGGTTGCCTCCCATGTAGCGCCACGGTTTACGTCATTGGCTAGACGCATTATACCTTGGTTAAAATTCAACCATATTCCTTGGTAGTGGGTAGAAAGCATTTTGGTACCCACGTGTTCTTCCATGTAAGCTTATCATTCCTCCGCTTCGGTTTTGGTTTCGTCTTTGATTTGACCTTTGCCCTTTCATCATCATTAGTTCATTCTTTTGCTTTTTCCTTGCCATCATTTGTGGCTTGTCCCTCGAATCTCAGGGTAATTTCACCTGAGCTAACATCTATTCGTGCACGACAAGTAGCCAGAAATGGTCTTCCAAGAATTAAGGATTCATGGGGATCATCATCACCCATCTTACAAACAATAAAATCGACAGGCACAAGAAATTTTCCTATTCTTACTAAAACATCTTCCGCTAAGCCTTCAGGATACCGTGTGGTTCCGTCAGCTAAACGTAGAGTTAGCCTCGTCGGTTTCAAACGTGGTAAGTTCAATTTTTCAAAAAGGTTTGAAGACATGACATTAATAGAAGCACCAAGATCAGCAAGAGCGTTTCTAGGTTCCATGTTTTGTATAGAACAAAGAATCAATAAAGCTCCAGGGTCACCCTTCTTTCTGGGGTTTCCCTCAGTTAAACAAGCCGAAGATTCTTGGCTTAAACAGGTAAAATTATCACAAATGTCATTCTCAAACAATTCACGGCATTCTTTGTTATTGAAAAATTTTCGAATAAAAGCATTAATTGTACCTTCTAGAGCCGTTTCTTTCTCTTTTGAACTTTTGATGTTATCTCGTGGTAGCTCCTTTTCTTTTGGGCATTCTTCCGAAGTGGTTTTCTCCTTGTGTTCCTTCATTGATATGGTGCATGAAGTGCTCGCGTTCTTCAATTCGAGATTCGGACTACAAGCGGTAGTCTTGATTCTTTGGTCATCTACCTTAGACATGTTCCACAGATAGCATCCATTGGATCACATTTCACATGTGTTTCTTCCTTTGCATCAATGGCGTTGACTCTCTCTTTCGGATTGTTTTCAGTGTTACTCGGGAGTTGTCCGTAGTGTCGATCTGACATCATCTTAAACATTTGAGAAATTTGATTCTCAATTGTCTTAAGTGTGGCTTTAGACTCTTGTCGAAGACTAGAAATTTCTTGTCTAATCTCTTGAGTAATCTCTTGTTTCAGATTTGCCCAATCATTTTTCAGTTCCATGATCGTCTTTGTGAGTCTTTCATCTACCTCACGGATGTCATCCCTCCATAGAATGAGCTAATCATGTCCCATGGGTGCATCAGATCTTGTGGGCATTGCCTTTTAAGAACTTTAAATCTTCGCCAAGCCTCTCCCAAACTTTCAAGTCTTCCTTGTTTGAATTCTTGTATCAATCTTCTAATCCTCATAGTTTTTGTAATGGGAAAGAACTCGTTCATGAATTTACTATGCAACTGTTGCCACGTTCTGAAATGATTGTCGTCTTGGCTTTCCAACCATCGTGCTGCCTCTCCTATAACTGAAAATGGGAATAATTTGAGTCAAACTATTTCCTCGCTAACGCCTTCTTGTCTGTACATCCCACATGCTCGTATAAACCTTGTGATGTGTGCATTGGGATCTTCAGATGGTAATCCCGAATATTGATTGTTCTGAACTAGTGTGAGAATAGTTGGATGCACGTGAAAGTTGACGTTCTCCATTGGGGGTACATAGATCGAGTTGTGCATGTTAAAATCCGGAGTCATGTAATCTGCAATTGATCTTTGTGGTTCTTGAGGATTTCTATAATATTATTCTTCACGAATGTTCTCTTGATTCTTCGCTCTGTTAGCTTGTGGTTCTTCAATAATTGGTTCTTCATGGTTAATTGGTACTTGTGGATTAATTGGAACTGGGGATGGATTTGGTACGGTTGTGCCTCTTCCTTGTGGATTTCTTGTTGCGCTTGATGAAGCCATTAGTGATCCTTGGGTATTTTTCCTTCTAGTTGCTCTATTAATTTCAGGAATGTAGGGTAGTAAACCTTGATTTCCTTTTGCTCGCGTGTGCATTCACCTAGTAAAATTATCAATGAAACAAAAATTTCCACAATTGACTAGAAGTAGTCAATTGGGTTAGTAGCAAAAACAAATAAAAATAAAACAAAATTAAGTGGAATGGATTAATATTTCTCAAACCTAGCATTCATGCAATCAAAGTAAACAAAAACATATGAAAACCTATTGCCCTCCTCGGCAACGACGCCATTTTTGAAGAAGCAGTATTGTGTAGGGGTTGATTCGTCAAAAGATATTTATGTTAAAACGGAAAGTCTGTGACTCCCCGAGTATCGGTCTCGAAGGAGGGACGTGGAGGTGTGTCAAGCGTTCGAGAGTTTACTTGATTGGATCATGCATAGGACTCGAGTGTGGTGAAGGGTGGATTTGTGAGTGAGAGTAGTTCATTTGGTTGGTTTGAGTGCAAGAGAGTAGTAAAGTAAAAGTGATTTTGTGAATATGTAAAAGGGGTAGGGATTGGATAGTGTTCATGAATATTGCATAGTGGAGTGTCTAAGGTCAAGGATTAGGATTGCTAGGATATTGTCTATTCAAGAGTGTGTTGTCTTAGTCCTTTTCCACCTTTGTGTACTAAGGCTTCTTTGACTTAGGAGTGCCTTCAAGCATCCAAAGTTCTAAGAGGAATTTTATCAAACACTCAAGCTACACACTATCCTACTATTTTCAAGAAGTCCATAGGAACTATGATTGTGTCAAGCTTCAAATCCTAACTCTAATCAAAGACATGAAAGAGTCAAGAGCTCAATCTCTCATCTAGATTGGCCAAATCCAATCAAGATCTCATCAAAACAACAATCAATAGACAAGAATAGATAATCCATCAACACAAACTCATAGATCCAAGATATAGAGATAAGATCATCACACAAACAATATTCAATCACACAATCCAAATCCCTAGACTAAACTAGCTACTCATAGTATGAAATGCAAACAAAAGCTAATTTAATCCAAGAATAAGATAGCTAAAATTATAGAAATGAAATAGAGATCACCTAGAGAGAAGAAGATCTTCAATCCAAGCTTGTTGCCTTGCTACAATGGAGATTGATCTAATCTAAAAAGCTAAGAAAAATGGAGAAAGTTCTCCAAAGGAAAAACTAAGAAAAGGAAAACTAAATTTCTGGGAACCTCCTCTGAAAATTCATCAAAGGGGTTTAAATAGTCTCCGAAATGACAACCCTAGCTGAAATTCGCGCATCACCGTCTCCACGCCTCTCACACGCGTGTGAGCGTGCGTGGGAAGCTTCTGGAAAGTTTTGACGCCTGCTCACACGCGTGTGGCCTTCCAGTTTGGTCCTCCGGGGCTCCGCTCTTGCGTGGTTTGCTCTTTAAGCTCAACTTTTGGTCCTATTTGCTCCCGGGGCTCCTGTTTTACTTCTTTTAAGCTAAAAGTAGCTTTTGTGCATCAGTTAGTGATTTTCAAGCATTTACGCACATAATTTACCAAGTAAGGATGCTATAGACGCGATAAAACACCCTAAAATGTGCCTGAAATAAGGGTATCTCGGAGTCTTATCACCGGGACAGTTAGATCCCGCTATTTCTATAGCAACGTTGTCATAACTATCTCTACAGGCTACTACTACTACTCCCGACGCCGTTGTGACATTTAGATCTAATCTAGCAGTAGGCCTTATCTTCAGTTTATCAGCAAATGCAGATGATATAAATGAATTGGTAGCCCTCGTATCAAATAGTACTAATCCAAGCACTGAGTTTATGGGAAATGTACCAGCTACGGCGTCGCTAGCCTGAGCCTGAGCGCTATTAACGACGTAAATCCTGCCTTGGTTCCCCGCGCTGCTTTCTCCCATCACTTGCTTTCCTTTGTGATTGGGGCGAAATGTGACGTTTGTTGGTCTTCCCAAATTTACTGACTGGGAGTTGGCCCTTTTATTTTCTGCCCCTGCGAGCTTCTGGCCGGCATTCCCATTAAATGTTCTCCCTTGGCTTACATTCTGTAGGGGTTTTTGGGGACTGTCTATTTGACTTTGGCACTCAAAGGACTTGTGTCCAAAGAGACCACACTTGAAGCACTTAATCTTTATTCCTTGACAATTTTCTCCGGGATGATTCCTTCCACATCTTCGGCAAGCAGGACGGTTTCCCTGATTGATTCCTTCCCTTCCTCTTCCTCGTATTGGGTTAAAGCTACCTTGGTTAGCTTTCTTGTTTCCCAACGGGAACTTCCGTGATTTATCATCAGCCTTCTTTTTGTTTCGGCCGTAAACTTCCTGTTGATCCAAGTACACCTGTTAATGATCCGAGGCTCTATCGTACGCCTCTTTCAAAGTAGAGCACATGAATGGTGCAATCGCCCTTCTTACATCCCAGTCCAATCCTCGAACAAATCTTCGTGCCTTAGTCGCCTCATCAGGCACAATCTCTTGAGCGAAACGCATCAGCTCCACGTACTTGTCATGGTATTCTTGGATTGTTGTTCCCTTCTATTTTATTCGTAAAAAACTCCTCGCATTTAATCCCTTTAATATGCTCGGTGTAGAATTGTCCTCTCAATTCCACTTTGAATTCCTCCCAACCAAACTCTGGGTCTTGCAGGAGGTCAGGTCCAACTGTTGCCCACCAGTTGTCTGCGGCTTTTGTCAGGTAATAGACCGCGGAAGGTACTCGTTGATTCGCAGGACAATTTACTGCGTTAAGCAATTTTTCGAACGTTCGGATCCATTCCTCCAAAATCACCGGATCTTTTTCTCCAGCGTAATACGGTGGTTGTCGGTTTGCTATTGCCTTAGCAAAATCTACCCGTGGCTGCCCTTGGTTTTGGTTTTGGCCTTGCTGAGCTAGCATAAACTCAGCCATTCGTTCCATCGCTTAGGCCATACGATCTATTGCAGAGATATTATCGTCGTTACCAGTAGGCGCATTTCGTCTAGGCGGCATTTTCACTGGACGATAGTTCCATATTAATACCTGAGGTATAAAAGTTCTTAAGGAATTAGCTAGTTAGGCAGTCAGTATAGCACCTACTCAAGCCCTATACGACACTTCCTAACATTCACTTTATTATACCCTCTAAGCAAGGGTTTCAATCATAGCATAATGATAATTAATGCATTACGCTACCAAGCTTACTCACAATAATCCTAAGCAATCACATGCAGGAAATCACAAGTATTGATCATACTATTCAACAACCAAAATCATAAGATTATGTAGAGTAGAAGTGAAACACCCCCTTCTTACGCTACCTGGCTTCCGTTCCAGCTCTGCTCCGAAGCTTATACTCATCAAACTGTAACAACGACTTAGGTCGGTCTTAACGAACCTAAGTTGACTTCAAAACTCGGTTAACTCGAAACTAGGGCTAACTCGAAAAGAGGGCTGACTTAGGGTTCTGACTTGAAACAGGGCTCTGATACCAACTTGTAACACCCTGGCTCGGCTATTCCGTACATCCGGAGTAGTTACCGCCACACCTAGACTGAATCCAATCAAATCCAAATAGAGTTCACTCTAGATGCACAGGCTGAAGACAAGGAAACTGTTTCATATCGTCATTACCCATCATAACTTCATATATATATATATATATATATATATTAGCAGCAAAAGGGTAGCTATACTAGCTACAAATATGTACAAGAGTTTTCTTACGGCCCATTAGAACAAAAGTTTGGGCTATCCCCGACCTTACTAGCCAACTTGGAACTACCATGGCTACAAAAGGGTATTTACACAAAAAGATCAGCTTTGACTTCTTCCCTAGAACACAGTCTACTCTAGTGGGCGGTACACTGGGCCGGTATACGTTCCCCAAACAAGGTGTCACTCGCCCGCAAACCAGGTGATATGTTCTAAGAAATTACATGGGGTGTTTACCATCATCCACTCGTCATAACTATCCGGGGAACTAGGGTCCCACAGATAAGGGTAGTGAACAACAAACTCGAAAGGGTCGCTCTCCTCTAAAACCTCGATGGGGTAGAACCCATAACTCGCCTGAATAGCATCAATGAAACTCAATGGACTACTGGGAGCAGGAGGACAGACAGGTACAACCGGGTGAACAGGAGCAGGAATAGGATCAGGAGCTTAAGCCCGAGCTGGAAGGACAGGAGTGAAGCCGGGAGTATACGGGTCGTCACCCGCTAGATACTGCACATAATCATCATAATCTAGTATGGGGAACATAAACTCTGATGAACCACCAGAGTTCCCTGGGCTGCAAGAGCCCACACTAGACTGCATTTGATAAGGGACACAATGAAGTGTAGTTAGCACGACGGCTAAGCAAGGAAATCCATTGTCACTCAAAAGTAAACAAGGGTTTTGAAAATATAATAATTTGAAAGCTGCAAAGTTTTACCCATGAGTTGAAACTCTACCTGCAACCAGATTATTAACAGTAGAGAGTATAGTAGAGTATATGAGTTGAATCAACATGTAAAACTTTTCTCAATTAAAGATAATGGCATAACTGCCGCTCAAAATCACTTTTCCTCCTTTCAGACAAGTTTGCAAAACTTTCATTTCCAGGAATTTTCATCATTTTTATCTCAAAAGAGAGTTCAGCAGCACCCTTCAGTGCTCAAAATTCATTACATTTTGCTCTTCAGCATAGTTACGGAGTAACTAATTTTTCATAGTCAAAATTCATTTAGTTTCCCCCTGGGTAAGTGTGAGGCCTTTTTGGAGTATTTTCTTAACTCCCTTTCTCCAACCCTGGGCCATGGCATTTAAGCCCTCCCGTAGGTTAACCATGTCTTCCTTAATCTTGTAAACAACCCCGGGCCATGGCACTTAAGCCCTCCCGTAGGTCAATCATCTCAACAACCCCGGGCCATGGCATTCAAGCCCTCCCGTAGGTCAATCTTGTAAACAACCGCTGGGCTATGGCAGTTAAGCCCTCCCGTGGGTTAATCAAGTCCTCCACAACTTATCCAGAAACTAAGGTTTTCAAAACATTCTTTCTTTCCTGGATTCAAATAGCATTTTCACATAATGCCTCCCAAAACAGCTTATTTCTTTCAAACTATGTTTCCAAAATATTCACATTTGCCAATGGCTTTTCAACACAAATTTCTCAAGTGACAAGGGTTATACTTGTTCCTTAAAAACAAGATTTTTCTTCCAAAGTGATGTACATAACTTCCAAAACAATGTTTGTTCTTTCAAAAATTGAACTCATTTGCCCATAGGCCTTTCAAACATCATATCATGTATGAGCAAAAATTTGGAAGAAAACTCAGTTGAAACCAGATCCACGCAAAACTTGGACGCACAGGAGAACGCACCGCTGGACGCGCTGCTGGACGCGCCGTGGACGTGTGTCCGGCCTCATGTCCGCACCACCGGACGCACGACGGACGCGCATCTGGTGCCGCGTCAGACCGTTCTGCCTGGTTCCGAGCCTACTGGACGCGCTGTGGACGCGCGTCTAGGGTTGCGTCCCTGAATTCTGCTAGTTCTGGGCAGTGAAAACAGTGTGGTAACAACTTGATTTTCCAATATTTTCATCAGTATAAGCCTATATGGACATAAATATAACATATACATGCATATACTAGCTATGAACATGTATACAAAAATTTCAAAAATTCAAAGAGTAGTCTCATGAGCTAACTAAGAAATCCTCGAGCTTAACACATAATTTCCACGTAAAACTCCTAGTCTCATAATTCACTAGCAATTGTCCAGTTCAAGTGACTAAACCGACTTAAGGGATTCCTTACCTTTCAAGTAGCTTTTAACACCGTAGAAATTGTTGTGATCCTTTCCTCCAAATTTCCACCGAAGATCCTAAGTAATTTACACCATAATAACAATATTTTCAAGAATTCTTAGCTTAAAATTAAGTTCTAGGAAAGAATTCTAGTCTTTTAACCGAATAAAAATCAAAGTTTTACCTAGTATGGAAGAACTTGATTAAGAAACTTGGCTATGGAGTTTCTTGAACACCAAGATGAAGATGAAATTTTCTCTCTCTTTTCCTCTATAATTATTTCGGTCAAGATGGATAGGAATGGGGAAACTTGGAGATTAAGTTTCTTCCTAGCAAGACTTAGCCCATACTCATCCTAGTTATTTAATTTATTATTACCACATGGTAAATAAATGTGACACTTGTCACAATTGTATGGTAAGTATGGTAAATCTTGAACAATAAGCCTTCCCTTGCCAGTTAGGGATTAAATCAGATAAAAGTTCGAAGGAATATAATTTAATTCGGGAAAATTTTAATACCAAAATTATTCTAAAAATAATCCCGTCATTAACCACTAAAATCGGAAAATTTTCCGGTATATCGCGAAGTACAGTGATACGAAGGTTCGTAATAAATTTCACTCTTATAGTTCGTCTACTTTCAACTTAACTAAGTATGAAGTTCATGCTTAATCATATTATGCATAATAATCCATTTCCTAGGAAAAAAAATCCGAACTGAATATTCGTCCTTAAAAATTTTTACGGTTCGTGACCGGCACGTATGATCACAGCTTATTAATAACTATTCTTACTTATAAAAATCCTTTTGAAGTATCGGAAGATCATCTCATGAATGTAATAGCCTAAAAAAATATTTTTCGAACCCTAGACTTATTGGAATAGGTGAGGGGTTACAGTCTTCCCTCCTTAAAAATAGTTTCGTCCCCAAAACTTCCTTCTTATTTTCCACGGTTTCCAAGGAGACTGCTACTTACCTACGTTTACACATAATGGATTCTTAGTATGCCTAATCTTAGCACACAAATTTGTTTACTCTACATAACAAGGAGATCGACTCTACGCACCTGAGTTAAACAACGCTGGATAACGTTCTATCATAACGCTTTCCAATTCCCACGTAGCTTCCTCTAGGCTGTGATTCGACCATAGGACTTTGATCATTTTGACTGATTTCCTCGTTGTATCTTAGGTTTTAGAATCCAAGATTCGAATTGGCCTGTCTTCGTATACCAACGAATCATCCATCTCCAATTCCTCAGATTCCAATACATGGGATGCATCAGGTACATACCGCTTAAGTTGACAAACATGAAATACGTTATGTACCTTATCAAGCTCAATCGGTAGGGCCAGTTGATAGGCTAAATTTCCAATCCTTTCCAAAATTTCATAAGGTCCTATATAACGAGGGTTCAACTTTCCTTTCTTTCCAAATCTTCTGACTCCTTTAGTGGGTGAGACTTTCAGTAATACCTTCTCCCCAACTTGATATTCGGTGAATTGTCGCTTCAAATCGGCATACGACTTTTGTCGATCCTGCGCGACTTTCATCCTTTCTTGAATTACCTTGATTGCCTCAGTAGTCTCCTGTAGATACTAAGGTCCAAGTATAACAACATCGCTCTTGTCGCTCCAACACAGAGGACTTCGACATTTCCGCCCATACAATGCCTCATAAGGAGCCATTCCTATACTCGCATGGTAGCTGTTGTTATAGGAAAATTCTATTAGATCCAACTGCTCGTCCCATGAACCCTGAAAGTCAAGCACACAACCTCTGAGCATATCTTCCAACGTTTGTATTGTTCGCTCCGTTTGCCCATCAGTGGCAGGGTGAAAAGCTGTACTTAATTTGAGCTGAGTGCCCATAGCCATTTGCAACGCTTCCCAAAAACGTGACAGAAATCATGAGTCTCTGTCCAAAACGATATCTTGCGCTACTCCGTGATATTTAACCACGTGTTTAATATAGGCTCTCGCCACCTTTTCCATTGACCATGTTTTGTTCATTGGAATGAACCTCGCTGTTTTGGTCAGTCGATCGACAATGACCCACACTTGATCGTTTCCAAATCACCGGCGAAATGTTGCCGGAAAAATGTAAATATTTTTAAATTGTTTATTTATGGGGGAAAAATTGTGAATTTAAGTTAATTCATCACCAATGCGACTAACCTATGCTGAAGTCAGCAACTCAGCCCTCACCACTCACCAGTCAGTTGCCCGGAGTCCGCCGAACTCACCAATCACCCGGAGTTCGTCGCACACTGGCGACAGATCAAACCATTGAACAGGCAGGCAAGGGTGTAAGGTAGCAGTGTTGAACGCTGTTCTCTTACAATTTTGTTGTCAATTTCATAGCCTAAAATAATGGTCTATGCACAAATCGGTAGAAATGTCGTCCGCCGCCAACTGAAGATTGCGTCTGATGGAGTGCTTGCCAGAATGAATCAAATAATGCATAAATCAATAGCAACTTTGCTAGAACTCCTGCACGCATTTTAAACCAATTTTAATTTATTATTAGCTTCATTATGTATTAGAGCATTGGCAAGGTCGGCGATACTGTGAAGATTGCATCGATTTTCTTTTGGACTATTTTTCACACACAGAGAGTAGCTTTGGATTCTTTCTTTGTAGTTGATGCGAAATTAGGTTAAAATCGATTTAGGATTGTTTACCCAACGACCAGAATTATTTTTTCCCTTATTTTAATAACAACAATTGACCGTTTTACCCCCATCAATAGACATTTTAAAAATAATTACATTTTTCCGGCAAGATTTAGCCGGTGATTTGGCCGGGAGGACCAAATCTGTTAAAAAAAGCATAGTCAGTGGACTAAATTGTTACTTTTTAAAGTCGCGTACTCAAATTAATAGGACTCCAATAGTCATAGGACCAAAAGTGTAATTAACTCTATCTCAAAATTAATAAATAAATATTTGAGATAATATAAAGAGTTATCCAAAATGTATTTAGTCACCATAATGTCTAGGTTCATGAT
The DNA here is from genome assembly GCF_003576645.1 of Ipomoea triloba. NCBI lineage: Eukaryota > Viridiplantae > Streptophyta > Magnoliopsida > Solanales > Convolvulaceae > Ipomoea > Ipomoea triloba. The sequence continues at coordinate 18,056,002 of NC_044919.1, read as the reverse complement.
CCTATCACAACTATAATATCTTAAATAATAATATATAATTTGACTAAATCTTTATCAAATAATTAAATTAATTAGGCAAATAACATAACCCAAATTAATTTAATTAATTGATATACAAGTTTAAATAATATGCAGTCCAATATTAATAACCAATTTAATTCCATCAAAATTTCTGTGTCTACAAATTGCCCCCTCGAGACTTGTTTGAATGTGTCACGTGAGAACGCATCCAGCTTGAAAGTGCATAATTCAAGGAAGTCTCGACACCATATGAAGCAGTTTATCCTCATACTACGGAGACTGAAATGATATGAAGCAGTTTATCCTCGTACTAAGGAGATTGGAATGATTTGAAGTAGTTTATCCTCGTGCTAAGGAGATTGAAATGATTTGAAGGAGATAAGGCAATTTTAAGTCGTGCCAAGGAGCCTTGAATGAATATGAGGCAGTTTCGACTCGCGCCGCGGAGCCTTGAATATGTTGTGTTTTCAATTCATACTGAGGAAGCTTGACAAATATTGCCTCCATCACAGATAGTGGTATAATATGATGATGCATATTCTTCTCCATCACATGGGTTGATTTGAGGAATTTTCATCTTCATTTCTTGGTTAGTTGGAGTATGTAACCACTTCGGCACATAATCCGCTAATGTGATTGGAACTCGTACTTTCATATGGTGGTTGCAAGTTTTCCCATCAATAGGGTCCTTTAACACTCTCTTCTTGACCCACCTTTTCATAACTTGCTTAGGTGGTCGTGTTGCATCACACACTTGTTGTTTAACATGTTCAGCGCCAAAGCGAGTACCATGTTTAGCTGTGACATTAAGAGGTAGTGGACGCTTATGTTGTTTCTCATTTCCTTTCACATTGTTCCTCTTAACGAGTAGTGAAGTAGATTTATTGCATGAGATGGAAACTTGATTGGCGCTTGCTGTGGAATCTGCAAGTTCAACTTTCCCCTGTTGAGCTAACTCCATTACTTTATCCTTAAACACAAAGCAATTTTCAATTGGATGTCCGACGAGTCTATGGTATTTGCAGTAACTCGGATCATCTACCATTGATGCCTCATGTGGTCGCCTCATTTCTGGCAAATCAACGAGATTGTGCTTTAACAGCTCATCAAACATATGTGAGACATCAGAATCCAAGAATGGATACTGCTTGTTTTGTCTTTCCCTTAGAGAAAGCCTTCTATCGTCCCACAAGAACATAGCAGCATTATTAAACTCACTACTAGCTTTAGTGAATATCTTAGCGGATTGAGTATTCACATGCATAGCATCCACACTTTCGTATTTCTTAAAGGGTTTGCCCCCATTTTCAACATCATGACTCTTGCCCCCATTGTAGAAGCTTTGGATGAGTGTGTTTTGTCCACCATTAGCAGCTATGCTTAATTCCATATCATGGGCGCGACTAGATAATTCCTCGAAGGTCTTAGGCTTGAGCCCTTGGAGGATATAGGAGAGCTCGAAGTGCATTCCCTGGATGCACATTTCAATCGCAGAGCTCTGTGAAATCTTTTCCTTGCAATTTAAACACAACTCCCTCCATCTTTCAATGTAAGCAGTTGAGCATTCACCCTTCCTTTGGCGGGTGGTGGTGAGTTCTAAAAAGCTGACGGTTCTTCTTGTGCTATAGAAGCGGGTCAAGAACTCTCGCTCTATGTCATGCCAGCTATCAATGCAACCAGGCTCCAAGTCGCTGTACCAATTGAATGTAGTGCCCTTCAAAGAGCGGACGAACTGCTTGACAAGAAGATCTCCATTATGGAGACTCTATATGTCCCAGCGTCGTTGCATGTTTCCACAAAGTGGGCGATGTGTTGTCTTGGATTGCCTTTCCCATCGAATTGTTGAAATGTTGGAGGTTGATAGCCAACGGGCATCTTCAAATCCTCTATCCTTTGGGTGTATGGCTTGGAGTAAGTGTATGAATGTTGTCCTCCCTCGAGCTTTCCTTTGATAGCTCCCATGATGAACTCGTTAAGTCGATCTACTGGTATCATGCCCCCAGTGACTGGAATGCTCATGTCCGAAGCTGGTATGTGCGAAGTTGATTCATCGTGTATCGTAGTTTGCCCAATGCGAGTTGGAGAGTGTGAGATGTCTTCTCCTTGAACCTTGGGTTGTTTCCCAGGAGCTCTGCTAGTTTCGCCATTTCTTGTGCTCTCGACCTTTTCAACTAAGTCGTTGATTTTCTTTTCTTGGCTTTGAATGAGGCTGGTTATCCCTTCAAGAGCCTTAGTGATGCCAGCAAGTTGATCCTCTATAGATGTTGCGCTTGTTGTCATAGCAGGCATGATGGTATAGATGCGTGACCATTCTGGCGCAACTTTCCACACGTTGGACAACAGAGATGTTGGTAACGAGCCTCCAGTGTTAGCGTTTCCTTTTGGGGATGTTCGACTCCTACTATCAGCAGCTTCTTTCAAAGATGTTGGACTCCCGCTACATGTCGCTTCTTTCGGAGATGTTGGACTCTCGCTATATGTCGCTTCTTTCGAAGATGTTGGGCTCTCGCTATATGCCGCTTCTTTCGGAGATGTTGGGCTCTCACTATCCGCCGCTCCTTTTAGGGATGTTGGACTCTTGCTATTCGTCACTCTTTTTGGGGTAGTTGACTTCCCACTATCAACAGCTCCTCTCAAAGAAGTTGGCTTCCAACTACTGGTTGTTCCTTTTGAAGATGTCAACCTTCTGCTATCGTTTGCTCCTTTCGAAGAAGGCGACATTCCACTACCAGCTGCTTCTTTCGAAGAAGTCGACCTTTTGCTATCGTTTGTTCCTTTCGAAGGAGTCGGCATCTCACTACTAGTTGCTCTCTTCGAAGATGGTAGATCCGCAACGTAGGTAGCCTTCCTCGGGATAGTAGGGGTTGTTTTGAATCTTTGAATCATGCGTCGAACAATTGACTCAAGTTCAGACGATCGCATTCCTAAGCTCCTTGAGTGGCTCCTGGTTAATGGTCCTTCGGTCTCTCGGCTAGCTTCGTAACTAGCTATTGATGAAGACTTGGAACTAGCAGCTTGGGCAAAGGACTTCTTGAACACCGAGCTTCTTGACGCCATTCAGATTGATGGTAGAGTTGCTTGTTGAGTTGATCGATAGTGAAGAAATGAGAGGTAGAGATGTCCCACTAGGCGTGCCAAAATCTGTGAACAAGAAAATATGAAAAGTATATATATTTGAATTTCAAAGTGAGCGGGTACAACATCTCTATCAAGGAAATCCTCTGATTCTCCACTTAGTTGACTTGACTTGAAAATTTAGCTGAAGGACCTCCGGGATGTGACTTGTTCTTCAAAGAAAGGCTGATTTGTTGCCAATGAAAGGCTGATTTGTTGCTTGATCTTCGTTGAAGAGCCTTCGGTCTTAAATTGGTTTGATCTTCAGTCCCACTTTAGCTTGACTTGATCACTTGAATTGTTTGATCTTCAATCCTCTTTTGCCGAGCTTCGATATGTATTTCTGCACGGCTTCTTTATGACTTCTGAAATCTTTACTCTAGAGAGAAGTGAAGCTTCAAGTGATGATTGAGAATGAAATGAATGCCTCTATTTATAGGGGTGAGAATGTGAGACTCCCACTCCATCTAGAACTCTTTGATATTATCTCAAAATTAATAAATAAATATTTGAGATAATATAAAGAGTTATCCAAAATGTATTTAGTCACCATAATGTCTAGGTTCATGATCCTATCACAACTATAATATCTTAAATAATAATATATAATTTGACTAAATCTTTATCACATAATTAAATTAATTAGGCAAATAACATAACCCAAATTAATTTAATTAATTGATATACAAGTTCAAATAATATGCAGTCCAATATTAATAACCAATTTAATTCCATCAAAATTTCCGTGTCTACAATTATATTTAAATTTAATAATTATAATTTAATTTGAATTTAAATTAGATGATAGGATATTGAACCTAGACTTAATGTTGGCAAGGTTCATTTCTTTAGATAATTAGTTGATATAATTTAACAAAGAGCAAATTGCCATTTTGGTCCACTGAGTATAGGGGTCCTATTAATTTTGGTCCACGACTTTCAAAAGTGTTAATTGCATACCACGACTTTGAAATTTGTATCAATTTTGGTCACTCCGGCCAAATTGCCAGCCAAATGTCGCCGGAATTTAAAATAATTAGGGCATTTTAGTCATTTCACATCTTTATATTCTTCTCCGACGAACCAATTTTCTCCGGTCTTCTTCCCCGGCGAACCACGCAGCCATGTTTATGAATATCATACTCCGTCGGATCCACAGTGACTTATTCTATATACTCCGTCGGGAGAATGCAGAGCGTGTGGGGAGACGACTGCTTGGAATTCAAACCGGAGAGGTGGCTCGCGGCGACCGGAGACCGGTTCGAAACGCCTAAAGATGGATACAAGTTCGTGCCGTTCAATGCGGGCCCCAGAACCTGTTTAGGCAAGGACTTAGCTTACCTGCAAATGAAATCGGTGGCCTCCGTCGTGCTCCTCCGTTATCGCCTCTCCCTAATGCCCGGCCACCGCGTTGAGTAGAAGATGTCTTTGACTCTGTTCATGAAGAATGGGCTGAAAGTTTACATGCATCCACGTGAGCTTGAACCTGCCGCTTATAGGGCCGCCATATCTGGCCGGAGTATGATATTCATAAACATGGCTGCGTGGTTCGCCGGAGAAGAAGACCGGAGAAAATTGGTTCGCCGGAGAATAATATAAAGATGTGAAATGACTAAAATGCCCTCATTATTTTAAATTCCGGCGACATTTGGCCGGCAATTTGGCCGGAGTGACCAAAATTGATACAAATTTCAAAGTCGTGGTATGCAATTAACACTTTTGAAAGTCGTGGATAGGGCTGTGCAAGATCCGAATGACCCAACCGACCCGACCGACCCGTTGACCGAAGAAAGGAAAGCTAATCCGATCCGAATCCGAAAGCTCCAAACTGACCCGTTCCGCACTATAAATCGGCCTAGGAATTCTCGGATTGGGTATGGTATTTAGATACCCGATCCGTCCGAAATATCCGAAGTTATACATATATATATTTAAATTACTCCTGCACCTCAAACACAGAACTCTAGAAAATGTATATGCACATTACACAATGCACTTTAACACCCTGAAAAGTAGTGTATATATATATAAAAATGAGATAATGATGTGCAAGCCTGCAAGGTGCACCTCCCAAACACCACTTGCCCTGAAAAGTTGATGTACACATTACACAAGGCACACTTTAAAAAAACGAAAAATTAAAACACCCTAAAAAGTTGTGTACCGTGTGCTCTGTTTTCTTTAAAACTCCCTAAGCATGCTTTAGAATTTTTATAGGTAATGTAAACATTGCTCCTCGCCTTCTCTGCAGTTGCGATGCTGTCTGAACCAAACCCATCAAATACACCGGCCTTACTCCTTAGTTCCTTACCACATCGCCCTCGGCTCAGCTGCTCTGGCCACTGCTCTTCCGTCGCGACGTTGCTCGCCAGTCGCAGGTACATCCATGCCTCGCTTGAGTCGCTTCTCACTCACCGTCCGCCTCCGCAGTCCTCGAATCACCCTCGTCCGCCGGTCGCCGCCCTCCGCAGTCCGCGCCTCGCAAACAGATGAGGACTGAGGTGAAGCCCAAATGATGCAGACATCTTAGAGGTTGTTTAATTCAAGCTAAACGAGAAAACAGACAGATGAGGACTTTTAGTCTATATGTTTTTGAGTTTTGAAACATAATTAATTATCTGTGTTCTATTTTGCTTCATTTTACTAATTTAGCGATTTTATTCTTCATTTTAATCCGAAATCCGACGATATCCGAGCGAATCCGACCGAATCCGAAATATATAATATCCGACGGTTGTGTAGTTTAAAATTTACGGATAGGATTTAGAAATAGGAAACCGAGATCCGAACGGATTGGCGGATGACAAATCCGATCCGTCCGAACCCGTCCGATGCACAGGCCTAGTCGTGGACCAAAATTAATAGGACCCCTATACTCAGTGGACCAAAATGAATATTTGCTCTTAAATAAATAAATTAGGGAGTTTGTTGAGGGAAGTTAGTTACACACTCCACTATAAATAGAGTCCATCATTTCACATTTGAAACACACCTTGAAGATTGAAGATTTGAGAGCTGTGAAGGCATTGAAGGCATCTTTGAAGTAGTTAGAGACTTTAAAGATCTTGAAACTTGACAGTTCCTGTTGAGGTTCACGCCACTTGAATCCCGGAAGGCCACGCCACTTGAATCCCAGAAAGCTACGCCATTTTAATCCCGGAAGCTACGTCAGCTACACCATTTGAATCCCGGAAGCTACATCAATTGAACCCTAGAGGCTACGCTATTTGAATCCTGGAGGCTACGCCACTTGAGACCCGGAAGCACTTCAGTAGAACACGTTAGTGAAGAATAAGAGGACTATACAGAGAATTTGTACCCGCACCTTCAATTACACACACTGTAACCCGATATTGTGAATATATATACAATTTCAATTTTTTTTGTGTTTACAGATTTTGGCACAACAGTGAGACAGCTCTGCCTCTCATCTCTTCACTTCCAAGCTCTACAAATGATCTAAATGGCGTCAAGAAATCCCTCCTCCAAAAAGACTTACGCTCAAGCTACCGGCTCTAAGGCATCTTCTGTTGCCGGCTCCGACAGGCGCGAGGTGTAAGGTGCACTGACTCGGAGTCAAGCGAGGGACCTAGGGGTGGAATTCGACGAGACCCAAAGCATTGCCCGCAACATTGTTCTAAAGCTTGGAGGCAGCTCCACTAGGGCACGAAACACTTCATATGACAAGGGTTCGTCTGCTACAACGGAAACTACCAGCAACAAGGGCCCTGCGAGTCCTACTCCCTCAAGTACAACTACTGGCAACAAGAGTCCTACTCCATCAAGCGGATTCCTTAGCAGTAGAATCTCATCTCCCATATCTCAGCCATCGCCGATGTGGAAACTAGCCTCGGAATGGGCACACGTCTACACAGTCATGCCCGCTATGGCAACGAACGCAGCTCGGTGGAGGAACAGCTGGTAAACATCACCAAAACTCTCGAGGGAATGAGCGTGCTTCTTCACAGTCAACAAAAGAAGCTCAATGATCTTAGTGAAAAGGTTGAAAGCGGGAGAAATAGCGAAACCAATCGAGCTTTCGAGAAGCAGCCTCAAACCCAAGAAGAAGCTATTGACGCCGAGTCACCACATCATCAAAGTAGGCCCACAGCAGGAATGGAAGAGACAATCTCTCGCTCACATCCCGCTGAAAGGAGTACTCAAATTTCTGGGGGCATGATACTTGTCGAGCAATTGAACGATTACATCATGGGAGCAATCAAGGCCTCAAGGGAAGGCTCGAGGGAGAACAACCATCGTACACTTATTCTAAGCCCTACACCCAAAAGATTGAAGAAATGAAGATGCTGTTGGGCTACCAACCTCCCAAGTTTCAACAATTCAATGGAAAAGGTAACTCGAGACAGCACATCGCCCACTTTGTGGAAACTTGCAACGATGCTAGGACATACGGAGATTTTCTCGTCAAGCAGTTTGTCTGCTCTTTGAAGGGAACCGCTTTTGATTGGTACACTGACTTAGAGCATGGCTGCATCGACAGCTGGAGTGACATGGAGCGTGAATTCTTAACTCGCTTCTATAGCACAAGAATGGTTGTTAGCTTCTTGGAGCTCACTAACGCTCGCCAATGGAAGGGTGAACACGCAGACGCTTACATAGAGAGATGGAGGGAATTGTGCCTCAACTGTAAAGAGAGGATATCACAGAGCTCCGGCAATTGAAATGTGCATCCAAGGCATGCACTTCGAGCTCTCTTATATTCTGCAGGGATCAAGCCCAAGACATTTGAAGAGTTATCTAGTCGAGCTCATGACATGGAGTTAAGCATTGAAGCTAGCGGTGGGCTCAGCATGTTGAGCATGCCTAGCTCGTCCAAGGCGCTTGTGAACCAAGATGTTAACAAAGGGGGCAAACCCTTTCAAAAGCAAGAGAAGAAGGAGACGATGAATGTGAATGTTGGACCAATGCGGCTTTTCACGAAAGTGGTTGAGAAGCCTAAGCCCAGATCATTCCCTCGTTCATCAAGGGAAACTAGAATTGTTGAAGAGTGGCAGGAGAAACAATATCCATTTTTGGATTTTGACGTTTCTCCTATGTTTGACGAGTTGTTGAAACTCAAATTAATTGATTTGCCAGAGATGAAGTGCCCCGAGGAAGCTTCTAGGGTGGATGACCCCAACTATTGTATATATCACCGTCTCCTCGGCTACCCGATTGAAAAGTGATTCGTTTTCAAAGATAAAGTAATGGCGCCTGCTCGAAATGGGAAGATAGAGCTTGTGGATGCTAGCGCAAGCACGAACCAAATTTCATGTGGGAGGTTTGCTCCATTACTTTTGGAAGATGGGGATAATAATGGGGGCAAGCAGCATAAATGCCCACTTCCATTTACAGTAAAACACGTTACTGCACAGTACTTAAAATCGTCACAGATCGATCCTACTCACGAGAAAGGTTGGGTAGTTGTTACCCATAAAAATCAAAGGAAAGTTGATGGTAGTATTAAACTATTGAAAAGGATGGCGAAGCAATGGGTTGAGAAAAAGTCGGCAAGGGATCCCGTCCATGACTTGAAGGTGAAAGGACATCCCAACAAGCCACAAACCTCAGTTAACCTAGCTCAATACATGTCGAACGGGTTTCATCTGCATGGGTAGAATATCCCTGGAACTTGTTCGAATACCAATGAAGAAGATGTTGAAGTGGGAGAATGTTTGGACCCCGTGATTGAAAGAAACAATTAAGCCATGTATTACACCAGAGAGATAAACATCAAAGATGAAGATCTATTGCTCGGAGGAACACCTCACAATCGCTCGATGTTCGTGGAAAGTTATGCATGTGAGCAGAAAATTAAGAGATGGTCGATCCTTGATCAATCAAGTCTAATAACACCTATGGTGCCGATCCTTGATCTTTGATTGAAGGTTATGCATCAGAGCCGCTTAATGATTCAAGGGTTTAATCAAGGTGGGCAAAGGGCCATAGGTGTTATTAGACTTAATCTCAAGGTCGGATCGTTGAACTCAAGTACCTTGTGCCATGTGATAGATGCAAGGACGTCTTACAATTTGTTGTTAGACCAAACTTTGATACATGAGAACGGAGTGGTCTCTTCATCATGACACCAATGCCTCATGTTTGAGAAAAATGGCATAATAGAAAAAGTTATTGCTGATGAAAGTCCATTCACTGAAGCAGAATCATACTTTGCAGATGCAAAGTTTTACTTGAAGAAACAAGACGTGGAAGATGATGTTGACGAAGGCAATGATAATACGCCTCCTAATCCGAAGCAGAAGGAAAAACAAGCCGTAGAATGAGTTAATTGCAACAAGGAACTTGTCTTTCCACTTGCAAGAATTGAACCACTCAAAGCTCCTTCAGTCAAACCGCTTGGAGAAGAAAATCGGGATAACAAAGATCAAATGTTGCCCGTCAAGCGCACTGATGATTTTGACCCTAATGCATATAAACTTCTTGCAAAAGTTGGTTACAATCCAAAGGAGCCGCAGAAGTTGGGGAAGCTTATCCCAGAAGCCGGTGGTAAAGGCAATTCAAACCAGCAAGAACCGCATTCACGTAAAGGACTAGGCTATGTCTCCCCTAGACTAGTGCAAATCTTCATAAACAGAGCCACAAGTAATTACATCACCTTTACTGACGAGGAGGAAGGTGACAAGAGACAATCAGTCTTTGATAGGATCGGAAAAGTACAACCACGACAGTCAGTTTTTCATAGGTTTGGGTCAAATCCCAAACCTGCTAAAAAGAAGTCGATACATGACAAACTCGGAGTTGCTCGAGTTTTAAAAGAACACATCAACACTTCTATTGAAATAAAGTCTTCGAAAAGGCTTAGAAGCGCAGTTCCCTCTCGTATGAGACGGGAGATTGATATCCATGTTTCATGCGACGAAGTCTTGAAGGTCAAGCGAAAGACCATTATGTACACTCGCGTACAAGGAGGAAATGAAGAAAACTTTGATTCAAGTTATGGGACGGAACCAACCCAAGATGAGGTGGCGTTTTCAGCCCACGCTACTACACGTGACGATATCCCGGTCGTGGGAGGCGCATACAAGTTGATTGATGAAAATGGTGCGCGAGTTGGCCATATTAATGAGAAATTATTAAAGATCTATCATCCCGAAGCTAATGGGACTATTTGACTTATCCACCAAAAATGTTGCACGTGGTTAAACTGCTAAAACATCTCGCTTGTCTATGGGTGGGCCCAAGTCATAGACGCTCCTGACCCTCATGAGCTTAAACTGTGTACGACATTAACTAAGTTATTTGAACTACGTTTGACTTGATCTCCTTTACGGGAGTACGTAGGCAGCTTAGAAATTTTATTATCTAAGTCACATTGCATATCGTGGTGCTATTGTAATTCAAGTCAAAGATACGTTAATTATTCCCATGGAAACGAGAGAATTATTGCAATACTTGGAGTCGAAGAAAACTATCAAGGCACATTTCCGCAGCAATTGACCAGCGCTTAGCATTTTAATCACATCTTGGTTTACGATGGTCTGATTAAAGTGATTCAAGTGATATACAAGGCTAAAGCTTTCTTGAAGACTTCAAAGTTTGAGTTTGAGTTTTAGTGGGTCAAACATTGAGTGGGCATGGTGTGTTTTCATGTTCAGTGGAAATGAAAGAAAATTTTATTGTGTTAAATCACAAGACTAATTTGCTTTGATAGAGCTTATGCGGCATCAAGTGTTGGTTGTTGATCGTGAATTTATGGTTACTCTTGTTGCATGACATCACCATGATCTTTTACCAATCGATCATTGATCTTGAATGTACATCATTTTGAGCCGTGTCAAAGTTGAAAAAGTTGATGCAATAGGTAATAAGGATAATAATTAATGTTACTATTACTATTATTAGTATCATATTATTATTATTATTATTGAAAGTTTGAAAAAAAAAAACAAACAAACAAACCAAAAAAAAAAAAAAGAAACAAAAAACGAAAAGGAAAAGTGGGAAAAAACTAGATCTTGAGACATTGTGTATAAAATAAATTATACTACGTAATATAATGGGCTATGAATTTTGATGCCTGATTAGTGATTAGAATATTAATATATGCTAGTTTAGAAAAAACTAATGTTAATGTATGTACTGCGAGGCATAAATAAGAGTTACAGGTACTGCCAACTTTATGGGGAATAGCAGACTTTTTTCCCTTGCTACTGCCAACTTTATGGGGAATGAAAGACACCATCAATTCCCTTGGACCCCACCTGTAACTCTTTTTTTGAAAAAAAAAAAGAGTTATAGGTAGGGTCCAAGGGAATTGATGGTGTCTTTCATTCCCCATAAAGTTGGCAGTAGCAAGGGAAAAAAGGTCTGCTATTCCACTCCCAGGACATGGTCGATCTCCACCATAAAGCAAACTAGATTTCCCATTCTGTAGTGTCTGCTATCCCCATTCTGTAGTGTCTTCTTCGATCCGTTGTTGGGAGAAAAAATCGCAGCAGCGTTGGCTTCCAACATTGACAGTAGAGAACAGAGTTCGACCGTGCAACCCAGCGGTGTTGTTGGCAACAAAGTAGACTCCGACGAAGGGCTGAGCAGCGTCAACAGTGGAGTGGTAATATTTCAGCAGCAGCGGTCTCCGGCGAGGGGCTTAGCAGCGTCGACGGTTGAGCAATGAACTTCAGTCCAATATTCATTCTTTCTTCTTCAATCTACAAGGTAGAGACAGTGGTGCGAGGGATTGCAATCGGTAGCGAGTTTGCGGCCTACAAAGCACCAGGCGACGGTAGTGGCGTAGTGCTGCATATGCAACCCCTCTTGAAGCAATGTTAAGTCTCATTCCCAATTAATGTTGCTGCAGTCTGTGCCATCACGGGTCTGTGGGGAGTCACCATTTTAGCTAAAATTGTCTTCATAAAGCCGAAGGTTTTTTTATTCTCCATATAGACCCGAAAGCAACAATTCTCCGACGAGGGCTGAGCAGTCCGCAGCGACAGGGAAAAATCCTCAATGACTTTAACGTTAAGAAGAATAGAAGTAAGGCGACAGGCTCACGGTGTAAATGGCGAATAGTTCCAGGCAGCGACCCAGCGAACACAGTGGCGTCAACGATTGAGTAGTCCAATGAGAAACTCCGTCAACAACAGAAATCTGGATACTCCAAGTAGAAACCCACTCTCCGGCGGCATCAATGATACCGCGCTCCGGTGGTTGTTCTACTCGACAGAGTTCCTGTTACTCTTCTTTAAAGCAATTTGACAGTGAGGAAGGAAAACTTCGGCGGTCCTGGATGAAGAACTCCATCAGCAACGGGATTTGTGCACTCCAAGTAGAAACCCATACTCCGGCAGTATCAACGATACCGCTTTCTAATGGTTGTCCTACTTGACTGGCAGGTTTCCCGTTGCTCTTTCTTCTTGGGTTTGTGAACTCTATGGTTTCTTGATTTCTTGTTGTTTCTTGAATGCTCTTCCTACTCCTGTAAATGAAAATGCATATAGGGAAGATGAAAGTAAATGTAAGAGTAGAAATTCACCTTAGTTGAGGGTAAGCCGATTGTTGTGAAGTGCTCCTCTTTGGTTCTTTGTTTCGTTGATTGGTGTGAATTTAGCTATGTTGAGACTGGTGAAGAGTTGTAGTTGGAGTTGGATTGAAACTCTACAACCTAATTTGGTGGAGATAAAGCTTCTGCAGCCAATTGTGCCGCTAGAATCACGCATGGTCGGCATTGGACGCTTAGGCCTTCCCCAATAGTTGTAAGCTTTTTCTTATTTTTTTGTGGGCCCCAACATCCACCTCATCATCCACTATCTCACTCAATCACAAAAACTATTCCCCACATTATTTTGAAGCTTTTTCTAAGTTCTTTATGGGTCCACCATTTTATTATCCTATATTTTAATTATTGAAATTATAAATTCATTTTTAAATTCATTTCTAATAAAAATTAAACATTTTTAATTATTTAAGCATGAAGTTTTGACATACATACTGCCAACATTAGTTTATTTTAATAAAAATAAATTACAAAGCAATTAAAAATAAATTAAAGTACATAAAATAAACTAAAAAGTGATTAAGTTAATTCCCGTTGTTGCTCCATATATGCTCAACCAAGTCCGCACGAAGTTGATGATGCAATTGCGAGTCATGTAACTCGGAATTTCTTTGTAAATATTGTTGAAACTCTTCAGTTGAGCCTTGTGATGCTTGTGCCGTTGCTACATCTTCTTCGTTCACCCAATTACTTACGTTGTCACCTTCATCATCAACAATCATGTTGTGTAAAATAATGCAAGTATACATTATTTCTCTCAAGTTTTCCCGGTACCAAAATCGTCCAGGACCTCTAACCATTGCCCATCGAGCTTGTAACACCCCAAAAGCCCTCTCTACATCTTTTCTTGCAGCCTCTTGTTTTTGTTTAAACAATATTCTTTTAGGATCTGCTGGACATGGAAAACTCTTCACGAACATCGACCATTGTGGGTAGATACCGTCTGTGAGATAATAACCTCTTTTGTAGTCAGTACCGTTCACAGTAAAATTAACCTCCGGTGCATATCCCTGCAAGACATCATTGAATAAAGGTGATTGATTTAATACATTGATATCATTCATAACACCTGCGACGCCGAAGAATGCATGCCATATCCACAAGTTTGTTGATGCGACTGCTTCTAGCATAATGGTTGGAACTCCATGATCACCTCTTGTAAATTGACCTTTCCATGCCACCGGGCAATTTTGCCACTCCCAATGCATGCAATCAAGACTCCCGAGCATTCTCGGGAAGCCGTGTTTTTGCTCATGCATGTGAAGCAATCGGGCAGTGTCTTTGGCATTTGTTCTTCTCAAGTATTGAGCTCCAAAAACATCAATGACACATCGGCAGAAGTTAGATAAGCATTCTACGGCGGTTGTTTCACCCATGCTTAGATACTCATCCATTGTGTCAGGTGGTGTGCCATATGCCAATTGTCGAATGGCCGCAGTGATCTTTTGTAGTGGTGATAAACCCATCACTTTAGCAGCACTTTGTCTTTGTTGGGGTCTTTGTTGAAAATATTCATAACGACTTTGCAATGCATTGACAATGCGTAAAAATAATTCTTTCCTCATTCGAAAACGTCGACGAAAGATGTCTTCATGGAACACCGGCTCATCAGAGAAGTAATCCGTGACTAAACGATTGTGGCCTGACTCATGGTTCCTATCAATATATCTCCGTCTCTTTCTCGGTTGGGAAGAATTTTGACGTATTTCGACTATCTTTTGAGTCACCCACATCATGCTTGCCATCATTTGTTCTTCAATTTCCTCATCACTAGTATCATCATCATCCATGGGATCCCAATTAGGAGGGAATGATGACATTTTGTAGTAAGAAAATTATAAATATATGTAGAAGTGTAGTAAAATGTACACTAACATACACACATACATATAGGCACAAAAAAAGTTCCGTTGCCGTAGCTATCCGTTGGACACTGGAAATGTCGGCTACTGACCAAAAGCAATTTGATGCCATTTTGATGTCATTTTGATTCCATTTTGAACAAAAGCACTGCAAAAGCATTTTGATGCCATTTTGATTCCATTTTGAACAAAAGCACTGCAAAAGCATTCACTTTAAATTGAAATTTGATGCCATTCACTGGAAAAGCTACATTTGATGCCATTCACTGGAATTTGATGCCAATTTGATGTCATTCACTGGAAAAGCTACATTACATTTAACGTATATATATAATACAATAATTAAATTATAATAATTATAATTTAAGACTAAAAAAGCTACTGACCATTATTTTTTTTTAAGATAGCTACTGACCATTATTTTTTTTTAAGATAGCTACTGACCATTATTTTTTTTGATGCTAGCTACTGACCATTATTATAATACAATATACCACTTTGCTCATTGCCAGTTTTTGAATATTGTGAAATCATGTAATACGAGCGTGCCAACATCTTGTCATCTTCAATGCTCCATAATGTTCGACGACTAATTCCTGTGTTGGTTGGTGGCGGAATGATTGTTACATCATTCTCGGCTTGTGTGGAAAATGGGGGAAATTGCATGTTGCCAAGCAATTGAGGACTTTGCATGCTTCCCGAAAATTGGCCACCTTGAATGTTGAACGGAAATTGTGAAGCTTGTCCAATTTGAGAATTTTGAAAAATGGTTGCAAATTGTGGAAATTGAAAGTTGGGTGGAATTTGAGAATTTTGGATTGCTTTGAAAGGTAACAATTGAGAGAGGAACGAATTAAGAGTAGAATAAATTGAGAGTAGGAATGTAGGATACAAAGTATGGAAGATATAGTATTTATATATAAAAAAATAGTAATTAATAATATTAAAAAAATATGGCAACGGCAAAAAAATTTCCAGCCGTTGCCAATGGCAACGATCAAATCTGAGAGTGGCCGCCAGCTGGCGGCCACTCTCAGTGCCCCAACGGGCGCGTGCCACTCACGCGCCCGCGGGTTGGCTCCCAATCAACATCACAGTTTTTTTTAAAAATTCTGACAAATTAGGGGTTGTTGCAGGAGAAATATATCTCCAAAATGCAACAACCCCAATAGTTAAAGTCCAATAGGTTGAGATTTTATTTCTTAGAATTTGTGCCCAAACCCACTATTGGGGAGGGCCTTATAGTGAGCTTGGTTTCTACTGAAATTAGGAATTAGGAT
This sequence comes from Ipomoea triloba, assembly GCF_003576645.1. NCBI lineage: Eukaryota > Viridiplantae > Streptophyta > Magnoliopsida > Solanales > Convolvulaceae > Ipomoea > Ipomoea triloba. The sequence continues at coordinate 18,040,211 of NC_044919.1, read as the reverse complement.
TCACGTGCAGACTTGGATTTGAATTTGAGATGGCTTAGGAGGTCAGATGGGTTTGGGCTCACAGAATTAAAATGGACTACTCCAAGTTAATTTGTTGTAATTGGATTTTGAGATATCCAAGCATACATTTGTGTTTGGTGGAATTTTTTGAACGTGACAATTTTGCTAAAAATTTGAGTTTAATGGGATGTTGAACTTTAACAAATTAAAGTTGTTGTAGGCTTTTTGCTTATGATGGAGAAATTTATGGGCTGATATCAGAAGTTATGGGTTTGTAAATATCTATGGATATGTGTTCCATTCGGCAATGATTTATTAGTATTTCGAGACTTTCTCGCCCTGAGTACATCAAGCAGCATGTCCCGACAAGTCTCGAGGGGGCAATTTGTAGACACGAAAATTTGAACACTAAAATGGATCGATTAAATTATTATTGGGCTCAGTTTGAGATGGATTATTGGAACAATTTAATTAATCATGTCATGATAATTAAATTAATTTAATTAGCCCAATTAAATTTGATGTTGGGTTATTGAATTAATTAATTAACCGGCTCAAGCCCAATTCATATTTGAATTTAATTGTAATTATAATTTAAACATAATTTTATTATATTTGAATTTAATCATTATAATATAATTTGAATTTAAATTAGATGATAGGATATTGAACCTAGACTTAATGTTGGCAAGGTTCATTTCTTTAGATAATTAGTTGATTTAATCTAATAAATAAATTAGGGAGTTTGTTGAGGGAATTTAGTTACACACTCCACTATAAATAGAGTCCATCATTTCACATTTGAAACACACCTTGAAGATTGAAGATTTGAGAGCTGTGAAGGCATTGAAGGCATCTTTGAAGCAATTAGAGACTTTAAAGATCTTGAAACTTGACAGTTCCTATTGAGGTTCACGCCACTTGAATTCCGAAAGGCCACGCCACTTGAATCCCAGAAAGCTACGCCATTCGAATCCCGGAAGCTACGTCAACTACACCATTTGAATCCCGGAAGCTACATCAATTGAATCCCGGAGGCTACGCTATTTGAATCCTGGAGGCTACGCCACTTGAGACCCGGAGGCACTTCAGTAGAACACGTCAGTGAAGAATCAGAGGACTATACAGTGAATTTGTACCTGCACCTTCAATTACACACACTGTAACCCGATATTGTGAATATATATACAATTTCAATTTTTTTTGTTTACATATATTATGCATGTTTTTTTTACATGATTAGCAGATACATGATATGCTAACAGTTTGTATTAACAGGGTAGTGTAATTCATGCTCATATTCCAGCAAATATTGTACTCAATTTTATTAACAGCTTTGTAGAAGGAAACGTGTATGGGGTGAAGAATTTTTATGTCATTTCAAACTGGCATACCTACAAAACTAGCATGCACGAATAAATGTTGCAATTCAATCATGAAACACTTCTAAAAGAATTGAGGTCAGACCATTTTCCACGGCACATGTTTAGACTAAGATCTTTCTAGAGTTTGAAAGGTAATCTAGATTTAAATGACAAAGAGCTCATAGGTAATATTTCTACCCTATAGGTGACTGTCAATTATTATGTTTACAACAGCAAAATAGTTTATTTTATTGAACATACTAACAGTGGTGCTTTTGAACTTGGATTGTTTGTCTACATTTTTTTTTAACTGAACAGTGGTGTCTTCTTTTTTTTTTCATACATATTGTATAGATATCATCGGTTGTGTTGTTGAAGTTTATGCACCCCAAGAAAAGAACATTGCGGGGTATAATACTAGGCTTATAGACTTTGTGTTAGAGGATGCCCAGTAAGTATCAAACTTATCATGTAAAAACAAATAATGATGAGCAGCAGTAGGCACTAAAAAATGCTTTCATGTTTATGCGTTTAATAATAGGGGTAGTAAGATAACCTGCACATTTTGGGATCAAAATGTCTCCAAAATTGAACAATTATATCAATCTCCTTGCAGTGAGCCTGTTGTAGTGTTGATCCAATTCTGTAGGATCAAGTTTGGTGTAAGAGGTTAGTCAAATGGAAATGTCATGCATATTATAAGCATGTTACAATATAGTTATGCTTTTAACTATATTTATATTTACATTAGATGCTGAGGTGAAAAATCTGCTCTTCATATGATGTCACTCAAGTCATATTTTATCTGGATTGCCTTGAATTTACAAGCTTTAGAGACAGGTATGTCTTTACCTGAATAATCTTTTGTAGTAAATAATATGTTTACAATAATCTATATGTTTAATTAATAAAATAATTCATTATTCTTTCTGCATTACAGTTTAAGAAACATTGACCATCAAACACCCATGCGAAGCATAGCTTCATTGCCATCCCTTAATTACACAAACACAATTGGTGAGTCTACCAGTCAAGCTATGGAATTACTGACCATAAATGAAATTTATGAGAATAATAAGGTACTATTTAATCAAAAATTCCAGCAGAATAATGTTTCCACATGTAATACACACACGTTACTATGTTGTTTTCTTTGCAGTTTTGAGATTTCTGGGTAGTTGCTACAATATCTGGTATTGTGAATCCTAGTGATTGGTTTTATAGCTCCTGTAGGAGAAAGGGCTGCAACAAAAAACTGAAGATTTCTGAAGGGGTGAATAAATGTTTCAAGTGTGGATTCCCCGTTATGTGCAACAAAAAATTGGAATGAGGGGATTCCCAGTTATAAAATCAATTTGCGTGTGGTTGACATTAAGGGTAATGCTTCTTTTTTGCTTTGGGATAGAGAATGCCAAGAATTGATAGGAGTTCCAGAAAATGAGCTCTATGAAAAGAATAATAAGGCAAGTAATGAAACTAACAGTTTTTCACCCTTACTGTCTGCTTAAGCAAGTACTAAACTAACAGTTTTTTCGTCTCATTGTTGTACAGTCAAATAAGCCACTGAAGGAGATCATGGATTTGGTTGGGAGGACAATGGTATTCAAAATATCAGCCAAGAAGGATTCAATCTTATAAAATAAAACATGCACAAAAATATATCACATACTGTTGTGAAGGTTTATATATATATATATATATATATATATATATATATATATATATATATTGCAGGATTCAATCTTATAAGGCTGAAGACCCTTTAGCACTAATGGCATTACTCAAGTGGACTATGATGGGCAGACCTAAATGCTCAAGTAGTAGTGAATGGAACACAATAAACAACCGAAAAGTAATGGAGTACAATACCACTGGAGCTGCTATAAGGCTAAAACATACTGTAATAAGGAACAAGAAAAGCAGAATGCTCAAGATTATGTGAATGGAGTACAATAAAGACATCATAGGAAATGGAGTACAATACCACTGGAGCTGCTATAAGGCTAAAACATACTGCAAGAAAGAACAAGAAAAGCAGAATGCAGCATTGCAGATCCAAAATACTTTACAGTAGTGTAGGGTACGGTGCACCTTATAGTTTACATCGTTACAATTGGGATGTCCTCAATTATATTTTCATTTTCATTCAATTTATGTACTTGGTTCTCAACTGTAATGAATAGTGGTTCATGTAAGACATCTTCTAATTTTCACTAACCTAAAATAACTACAACTGATCAAACAAAATCACAATTACAAATCACTTACCTTAGATGATATTCTCAGGTTTGATAATGACTTCAAAAGAGTATGTTGAAATGATTGTATGTCTTGGCCCATTCCCCACATAATCCTACAGGTTTCAACTCTATGGAACAAGTATTAGTCAAAAAGTGAAGACCACTTAGGTAAGTGAATCAAATTGACAAGGTGAATTGTAACAATCATTATATTGCAGTATTATAATTCTATTGAGTTAAATACTAACATTCTATTTTCAAAAAAAAAAATACTAACATTCTCACATTTAAAACAGTCGAGTAATTAGGCCATGCTATATAATTGAGAACAATTAATAATGTTTTACAACTACTTAGGTGCAAAATGATCTATTTCAGATCAGTATCATTCACAAAACTGTGACATTATTCAATTGAGAATACAATAAATATCTATTCAAGTATATATTTGCAGGTATTAAATTATACTTAAGTCTAAATAAAAAACTGATAGTAGATATTCAAACTTTCTACTTTTCTCAGGCCAAAGCAGCTTTAAGTTAATCATACTCAATTGCAGAATATAACTACAATATAGCATCAGAATGAAAATTCATCATTTGCATAAACTAGAAAATAGATGTCAGTCAATTGCACAAAATCATATAACAAATTTATGATGGGATTTGGTATACTTATGGGAAAAATGATCTATTTCAGTATATATTACTAGGTAGTTAAGTATACTGTCTGCTAAATTTATAACAGAGAGTACATATTGCAACTTTCAGCTTTTCCTAGGCCAACGCATCTGTGAAGTAATTGCTAGCAACTGCAAAATATTACTTTAGTAGAGCATCAGAATGAAAATTCATCATTTGCATTAACTATGAAATAGATGTTAGTCAATCAATAAAATGATATAACAAATATAAAGTAGCAATCACGTATACTAAGCTGGGTAAGTTGGATAATCTTTATTACTCTATGTTCCTACAATCTTTATTACTTTACTGAAACTACAATGTATACAGCAGTTCGGGTAAGTTTTAACCAAAAGCAATGAATGATCTAGGATATACCAGTAGTACACAATGTACAAGCATAAACAATTTATTGAAGTTATATATCAGATCAACAAAACAAATGTCAATCATGCTTTAAGCATTAATTAGCTATAAAACTGTTAGTTTTCCAAGATGATAATAGATACCAATAATATTTAAGCATTCCCAAAGTATCATTACCATTTCTGAAATTATTATTACATAGCAATAGAAATAGCTCACTGTTCTATGAATGAAAAATACAGAACTACAATTACACACTGCTCAGAATGAAGAAACTGACCAAATCCTCTCTCATCGGCACTAAGCGGAAACACCCGAGTACTAACAAAGGTACGCACTAAGCCTAATTTATGTATATTCAATTCACTTAACATTTCTTTATGTAAAGAACTAGAACAGTATAGCAGAAGCATAGATCACGCAAATGGAGACAAACACTTTGTTGAAAAATTCATAAATACAGTAGACAATCACTAACAAACGATGATAGAAAATGAACTATAAATTCGAGTAGTAGAAATTACTGGGCTTGCATGTTACGAGATTGAATGAATTTTTCATGTAGGGCAGATTTAAGAACACAAAAATTAGATTTACCGAAAATAAACGGTTTGCATGTGCTTTCTATTCTGAAATTGATTTAGGGATAGTCTATATATGAGTTCCTGTGCGGTTGGCTTTCTCCGATGCGGTTGTGCGGTTGGATGCGTGGTTTTCCTTCTTAAGGTGTGTGGTTTGTGTGTTTAAGGTGCGTTAGTGTGGAAACTTAAGGTGCATCAACCTAAAACTTTAGGTGCGTGGTTTTCCTACTTAATGTGCTTGATTTGTATGCTTAAGGTGCGTCAGTGTTAAAACTTAAAGTGCGCCATTTTGAAACTTTAGGTGCGTAGTTTGTTTGTGTGCTTAAGTTGTGTAGTTTAATTTGTGTACTAAAGGTGCACCATTTAAAAACTTTAGGAGTGTAGTTTGTGTTCTTTGCTTAAGGTGCGTGATTTGTGTACTTAAGGTGCGCCATTTTAGTGCTTAAGGTGCGTAACTGCACAACCGCACGGGAAGCTATATCCACACCTGAACCCTTCCATATATATATACTTAGGCTCTGGTGCGACAATGATGAATATCAGCCTTAGACAAACTCATCTTTTAAAAAGAAATTCCCCATTAACGATCTACAACAATGTGTCCCGGAAAGTACAACAATGTGCTCTAGAAGGCATAACAGTATGCATTGGAAGGCAAAAATGTCAACTATAAGGCACAAAAATATGCAACATTTATTGAAACGACTAACTTTAATACATGATCTTCAACACAATTCATAAACAATAACAACTAAAATTAGTAATTAGTGATTCATTTCCGCGGCACCTGCTGGGCTACAAGTGCCGCGGAGTGTATTTAAAAAGAATTAAATTAAATGCTTTCCGCGGCACCCGTTCACGCTTTTAGCGGCAGTACCATACGCTACATATGTAGAAGTGTAATGAAAACACTTTTACAGGTGTAACGTTGGCTTTTTTTTACTAGTGGCATATTGTATGATGTTCATTAATCTTCATGAGTTAAACTTCGGTGGGATGTACATTATGCTAAAACATAGAATAGAGAGGAGAGAGAGAAATATCAAAAGTGTAATTCAGATCACTCAGAGAATTTACAGGAGATCCTTTCATTCATTCCACAACCGTACAATGTAATACAAATATATATTTTCCTACAAACCAAGAAAATAACAAATCACTACTAAATAATGGCCACAAACTTAAAACTTCATAACATTTATAAAATATAAGTAAGCTAATTTGTGCTGCAGCATTTAATTTTTTTTTCCCTTTTAAACTCTTAGTATTACATACTAATTTATTGGGGGTGTATTATATTGATCAGAATTTACACTTTTCCAAACCAATCTAACATGCATGCTGCATGCTTGTCTCTTCTTTTTCCTTTTTTTTTTTTTTTTAGTACTTTTGGCTCAAAACACCAATTGAATTTGTTGTTTGTCAAACAATTATTTTAGAATTTTGACTCAGTCAAAACTTCAAAGATGGTCAAATCGTCAAATTTTAACAAATCTACTAATAACCAAAGGACGACATAGTATTATTCATATATATTGGACATTACAAATGAACCAACATTTGTATCACATATATGATTGGTTGTCCTTTTATTAACTTATTATATAATTGATTAATTAACATATAATTGAAAAATATATATAGAGGATAGATAATAACATTTGCAACCATTCACAACGTATGATACAATATTCCTACAAAAAATTTATTTATTTTATTTGGATATACTTCATTATTATCAAATAATAATGCTCAAATAGGCCACCGAAGTACATGCAACAACAATGTAACGGGATATACTTCATTTTATCTAATTTTAATTTTATTTAAAATAATTAAAATAAATTATAAAATATTTTTAAAAAAAAATGACCAACACGTCAACCGTAACGGAGAACCATATCAATTTTAATTGGCTAAAGTGTCATCTGGCACCATGAACCATTCACGATTATTCACCCCGCACCATGTCTTCAATAAGTGATTATTTGAGCCCTAAACTATTTTTTTTTTTTTTGGGCCTAGCATTTTTTTGTAAGTTTTTCGGTAAAATGTTGACATGTCACAGGTTTGGAAGCTGATGTGGCTTATTTTTTTTTTAAATATTGTTGATGTGGCTTATTAACCACTAATTACCATTAATTAAGCTTAATTGCCTTAATCATCTTCCACCTTCACCACCAGCAGAGAGGAACTGCCACGCCAAGCCTAGAAGAGACCAAAGTTCTGTTTCGCCGCCACGCCTGCTTCACGCCACGGGCGTTTCTGATTATAGAGGATTTGTATCATCTTCTCCTGTAGCGCAAAATCCAATAGGTGTTAATAGTCATGTGGGTTTTTCAATGCCGGTTGGATTGTCATATGATTCTGGATTTGGTAATTTATATGCAACTGCAATATCTTTCTGGTCTATGGGCTGGCAAAATACTCAGCTTGAGAGAGAGACAGAGTCACGGAGAGAGTTAGAGAGGTACCATATATGAAGACTATACTCTCCTTAGAGACCATGGACATCCCGGACGAGGTGAAAATCAAGGTGAAAGCCAAGCAAATTGAGGTGGAGGGTCCCAGAGGTACACTCACCCATAACTTCAAGCACCTCAACCTGCATTTCCAGCTCATTACCGATGAGGCCACCGGAAAACGGAAGCTTAATTAAGGTCGACGCGTGGTTCGGATCACGGAAGACTAATGCTGCTATTCGCACCACCCTCAGCCACGTCGATAACCTCATCACCGGCGTTACCAATGCAAGGGCTTCAGCTACAACATGCGCTTTGTTTACGCTCACTTTCCCATCAGTGCCTCAATCACTAACACTAATAAGTCCATTGAGATCCGAAATTTCCTTGGCGAGAAGTGGTAGTGAAAAGTGAACATGCTTGAAGGGGTTTCTTTTGTCCGCTCTGAAAAAGTGAAGGATGAATTGTATTGGACGGAAATGACATTGAGCTTGTGTCTCGCTCCTGCATGCGCACTTAGTAACCAAAAAAAAATCTTTCTGGTTTATCGAATAGATTGGTTTCACAATTGAATCCGAATAGTAGTGCTATGTCTCTCCGGCAAGTGCAGCGGCTTCTCCATCAAAGAAAAATACAAAAAAAAATAAAATAAAATAATAAAAAATTACATGTCAGCATCATATTACCGGTAACCTGTAAAAAACCTTTAAAAAAATTAGTTTATGGCTCGAATAATCACATATTAAAGACGATGGTGCGGGGTGAATAATCGTAAATGGTTCATGGTACGTGCTGGATGACACTTTAGCCATTTTAATTTAATTACATAATTTTGTAATATTAAAGAACTAATTACAATTTTTTGAGTTAAATGACTGAATTGCATTTTAGCATGTAATTTTTTTTTAGCATTATGCGTATTATCAATAACATACTAAGAAATCTGTGGTATACAATTTATACTGCGGAAAGTACACACAAGGTAGTTGACAATTGCATGAAATGCATGCAAGCAACTTTCCTGCTAGAAAATGACAACCCCAAACAACTATATTGTGCATTTAAATAAACAAATAATATGAATAAATTAATAATCTGATCTGAACCGGCCTTCTGCGTCACTTCACATTATCATATCACAGGCTAGACGTATAGGGCAGGCCGGTAGCCGGAAGCCAAGAGTTCCCGTCCAAGAAGTTCCCGACGGAGAATTTTCCGGCCTCTGCAACACTCCTAATCACATGGTAGCCTGCCCATTTGACTCTCCCACTGGTCCTTGCACCGGCTCCACTGTTCATATACTCTCCATAGTACAATGTTTTGAGAGCAAAATCTCCGCTCCACGGAAGCCAACCGGCGGGGTCGATGAAGCCGTCGAGAGCAGTCTTGATGAACACCGTTCTGGAGTATTGTTTCCATGGCCTGCCCAAATACGTGTTGAAAGAGCGTTGGACGGGCCTTAGGTCAGAGGATGGTGCGACACGAGAATTATGGATCACAATTCCGGTGTTCTCGTTTGGGTCGCTTCGGCCTTGAGCCGTGACGGTGTTTTTCTGGTTGGGCATCGGTTTTCTCACGTAAATGTTGCAGTTCTGAATCACGGCGGCGGCGTCGCCGAAGATGAAGTCTACGGTGCCGTATATGTCGCAATCGCGATAAAATTGGCGCTGAGAGTAGACGTATAAGGTGTCTTGGTAGCCCTTGAAGCTGCAGCTGTAGAACACCGAGTGGTCGGCGCCAGACCGAAGCGCAACCGCTTGGTGTTTCTGGGGTCCGGCTGTGTTCTCGAAGGTAATGCCCCGGGCTATGAACCCATCGCCAGAAACAGCTGACCCACATACAATTAATCGGAGATCAGATCAGATCATCAAGCTAAGTTAGTATATGAATGAATGAATGACATTTTAGTATTATTTATCTTAATTATTATCATTATTCTTACTTTATTGAAAAATGCATGGAATTTAAGACTGGGTATATATGATATTATTTAATTTTGCCTTATATTATGTGCTTTAGCGAGCTTAAATAAAGTATTTTATTCAAGCTTGGAGTATATGGATGGATCCTATAAAATTATTCTTTTGATCAGTTGCCTGCAAAACACACACACATAATGATTCCACATCTTTCCATGAGACTTTCATGAATGCACATAATCTACTACGGAAATATATACAAAATAAGTTGTGTGCAATTTGCTAAACATAAATGTACACAATCTACCCTAGATTAATTTGTGTGCACTCGTGTAGTAGATTGTGTGCATTCATGTGCATTCATGTATTAGATTGAATGCATTCATAAAGGGTTTCACGGACTGACTAGAACTTTATTTTATATATAGTTTCTATTATTTTATTGATTTTTAGAAAATTTTTAATTAAAATATAATTACAGATTGAAATTTACAATATAACACAAGTTATTAAATTATTTATCTAAGGCAGATATAAATTTATTTACTAGTTAATTTCTCACATATTGGTTCAATAAATGCATGCATATGCATGTGGATGTGCAGTGCAACGGGTATACATAAGATCAGGAAAAGAGATTGTAAAACTTACCAAAAGTGGCGGAACGAAAAGTTGTGGAGCCATCTTGGACGTTTTTGCTACCAGTAATAATGGTAGCATCAATCCCATCTCCAATGAACATGATGTTCTTCATCGATTTCTTGATCTCCACATTTTCCTTATAAACACCCTTTTTCACGTATATCACAAATCTCTTGGCGCCTCTACTTAGCTTCACCGCCGCAGACACAGCTTCATTAATGCTCTTATATTGCCCCGACCCGTCTTTAGCCACCACGATGTTGGCTTTCGCGGCGGTTGCAGCCGCCTTGGATTCAAGGAGCTTCCTGTCGGACGCCGGAACCCACGCCGGAAATACCCTGTCGCCGGCCAGTAATCGCCGGCCTTTCCACTGCTGAGAATTAGAATTAGCTGCGGCGGCCTTGTTTATGGCAAGCGAGTTCTTGAGGTGCTTGGAGAAGTCACTAATTAGAGTAGTGTAATTAGGAAATAATGCGTGCGAGTATTGTGATAACTGGAAATCGGCGAACCCAATTTGGCAGGTCTGGTGGTTAGCAATGGCGGCGCTCAGCCGTGTTTGAACGTCGTCGTTTGTGTGGGTGGCGGCGGTCATAGAACTGTTGAGGCGGTACAAGGTGTCTTCGTAGAGCTCAAAGCAATCAGCCCAAGCTAACTTGGCAAGCTTGCCAAGTGATTGTGTGGCCATAGAGGATATCACAGCGTGGGCATTTTGAGCGTGAGCTAAAGTTGCTCTAAGGGCTTTGTTGCGAAACTCCAACACTACGCTCTCTTGTGCCAAGTATTGAGGTTGTGTAGTAACCAGAGAGCGGCACACATCCGGGTAAGGTGTTTGGTCACAGATCATCGAAATGGGATCAGCGCCATGCACAATACAGATAATAATGTTGAGAAAAATGATGAAATATCCAAAAATAGGAATTTTTTCCATGAGAGTTTAATTTGTGTATATATACGTACTAGGTTTCTGGGATGGATTGAATATAATGGTGAATTGGAAGAGTTGGGCATGGGGGAAGGGATTATATAGGGAGGAGTTTAGGATTAATTAATTGGTTTGACTTTTAGTCGTGGCACACAATTTTGTGTATATAGTGGATTGTATGAGACTATGAGATAGATATTGATATTCGTCGTGGTTGGTGTCTTTAGATCGAAATGCCACGGGCCATGCATCCGCGTCAAGAAAAAGCTAAGGAATCTTCTTCTAGTTGTTTTATTCTAGAAAGTCTATTATTGTTGCATTGTCAGCCTTAAAATATATTATGGGGGGCATATACGTGTGATTGTTGTAGTATGACGTAAAATATAAAAATATTTAAATCACGGTGTTGTATTTTATTAAATCAAAAGTTTTTTGATCATATTAAATCAAAAGTTAGTACGTATTTTAATTATTGCAAATATTTTTTCTTTAGTCCATAATGTAATTATGTAAGTGATCGGTCATCATGATTTTTTGATAGGAAGTTTACTACATGAAACTCATTTCTTATATCTCACGTTTACTCCTTGATGTAATAAAAGATAATAAGTTATCCTAATTCTACTATATGGATTCCCAAATTTTATTTTCTAATTTTACTTTCTAATGTAACAGACACTGATAAATTACTTTTTTCATTTGGATCCCAATGCAAGTGTTTACATCAAGATTTATGTGTGTGGCGTAAAAATTAGTAGTAGAAAATGAGAATACATATAGTATTTTCTAAATTATCTTCATCCTGTGAGTCCCAAGTAAAATGTCAATATCAAAATTTTGAGTGCGGAGTAGAATTGAGAGCTCATGTAATATATTTTTTTTTGAGTTAATACCACAAATGGTCCTCTGACTATTGGGCTAGTACTCCTTTTAGTCCTCGACTTTCAATTCAACCACAAATGGTCCTCTGACTTTTATTTTTGACCACAAATAGTCCTCTGTTAAAATTTCTGTTAAATAGGTGTTAAATCTAGGGGTAATATCGTCAAATTGATTAATATTATTATGATTAATACTTCTTTTTGAGAATTATATGACATAATTAATTTCAAACATTAATAAATATTAAGTTAATAAATATAAAAACAAAATGGACATGACAAATTACATAAATGAACAAATTAAATAAAAATTCATGATTAATGGTACCAATTTGTACTTGATTAATTATATTAATTCAACGATGACGGCCTTCAGTTATGTCCCAAACAAAATGTTTGATCGATTAATGAAAAGTAAAAACTATTAACCGGCCATGTATGAACAACCATGAAAATGATGGAAGCAAGGTTTTTGAAAAAAAAATTTCTACCATTTTAATCTGTTGGTTAAATTAAAACAGATAGCTCTAATATTAAATCTTCATTTTGTAGGCATAATTACGAGAATAAGGTGTATTATCTTTTTATTTAGGAGTATTTATATTTGTTAATTGTTTCAATTATGCTTGTTGGTGAAAATTTCTAAACATTTTTATTTTTTAACGACAATTATATATATCAATTTGACGATAATACCCCTAGATTTAACACTTATTTAACATAAATTTTAATGGAGGACTATTTGTGGTCAAAAATGAAAGTCAAAGGACCATTTGTTGTCGACTTGAAAGTCAAGGACTAAAAGGAGTACTACCCCAATAGTCAGAGGACCATTTGTGGTATTAACTCTTTTTTTTTTATAGCCGTCTACTCAATCAATCATGTGTTTGCCCCATTGTGCATGTATGCTATCAAGTTTTAAGAAGATGAAGCAAAATGTGGCAGAAGAGAATCAAATTGATTGAAGATGATTGAATGAGTGGAACAATTACAGAGCTAGTATATATACATATTAGGGTGATCGAGATAGGAAGCAACATAAAGGAAACTATACTACTTCTAACAAACTCACAGCTAAATGAGCTAATCAATTAATATCAATGTTGAGTTGTGGAGTAGCCGATTTGCTATTGAACTGCACACGATGGAGAGCTGGACTATCAACTTCCTACATATATGTTCCAAATAAACTTACTAATCTCATCATAAAACATATGTAAGTATGTAATGCAGAATTCCAATGAATATACGCTATATTTAACTAAGGAATTAAGTAAGAGACAATTAATCCTGATAATATTCCTAATAGATATAATGTAAAAATATGAACGCACCAAATAAGTACACCAATCATTTAATAACGCAGTTCGGAGAACACTCCTAATCTGCGGGGCCACGCCCAAAATTTTCCACTAGATCAACTCACGGTTTTTACAAGTACAAGGTTCAACCGATTTACAAAACTAGGCCTACCACCTATTTTAACGCCAACCTTATACAATAACTCAGTAAGAAAATTTTCAATACAATTTGAGCTAATCTATCAATTACACAAATTGTATGCCAACCTGGATTTTCACACAAGGTGTACTAGTACTACGCGGAGCTGCTTCTCCAAATTTAGTACTCGTTTCTAGTCCCGAACATTTGAAGTTTCTTTTGTGTAGTCAATGACTCTTGAATTGTTACTCCCTGAAACTTCGATTTGATCTCATTACAAGACTCCCCTTTTACAGTGCTTGTAGACCCTTGTAATTAGGAAGTCCACTATCCCATGTTCAAGCATGTTGCATGGATGAGGGAGAGAGAATTAATCTTGATCACACAATTTTTGAAGACTAATTCAGTGATTGCCACTTGCCAGCATTTCTTTAAAAGCTCTTCCACTCCTCACACATTCCACTTCATTCTCTTTGCATTTTGTGCCACATGCACATCACATATATACCATACGTACATATGTATACATTAACACAATACATTCACTTTCCATTTCCGTTTTCATTTTGTGTTTGATTTATATGCCTATTCAATAACATATGCCAATTAATTTGTACCAACAATCTCCCCCTTTGGCATATGTTTGATCAAACAAACTCCAAATATCATAACTCCCCCTTACTATCTTACTTTGTACTCCCCCTTTGTATACTCCCCCTGACTTGCTTGCTTTGAACCCCCCTTTCTTATACTCCCCATTTTGATAAACAAGTGCCAAAGGCAACTCAAGTATAGTATTAGTGAAATAATAAAGTCGGAAATTCAATCAAGAGCAATATATAAGCAATAAGTAGATAGAAGGGAGTGTAACATTGTTCTCAAGGGCTTTTGGCAGTTTATCACCGATAGGATAGGTTGTCTATGAAGCGTATGTGTAGACACGGATAGCATAAATGAGGATGCTTAAAAAATATCACATTAGACAGCTTTCACACCGGACTCTTCTCAGGTTCTTTTTGAACCATATTAAGTACGGGTAGCCCTCTTTTAAGTGAAATGTCCACTAGACAGCTTTCACACCGTACTTTTCTCAGGTTTTTTTTGAACCATATTAAGTGTGGGTAGCTCTCTTCTAGGTACAACTCAAGAAATGTAGCATGTCACATAGGTAAGACAACATCGATCAAGAATATGGATTTTGTTTGCGCATAGAGTAAGAAGAACAGGAAAGAAAGCAACCTCAATCTCAATCAAAATGTGCAATGCATTTCTATTTCTGAGCATGTAGAACAATGTAGGATTTGAAGGCTTGAATTTGGTGATGGATAGATCAAGTTATGTGATCGGGGAAAAAGTTTCTAATATAGGTTCTATCCACCAACTACTGATATACTACATGAAAAAAAAAAACAACATTATTAAATTCACTAAGACCAAAAAATGAGAGAAGTTACCCATGGACTATTCATCAAAAAGAAGATGAAGCCGGTGAGTCATCATCAGAGGACGAAGCCGAAGATGACGCAACCTCAGAAGGAACATCTATATTCTTTGTGTCTTCATGACGAAGCTTTGTCAGAATACTATCAATCTTCACTTTACGGTAGGTCAGCCGCTTTTGCTCATCATGGATGGCATCTAACTCTTCTTCAAGAATTTTGATAGTATTGACTGTGCAAAATCTGAGGAAGTGGGAGTTTGATTGTTTGGATTTGGTCCATTGGGAATATATAACTTTAACAACTCCTCGTAGCTTGAGAGTCTTAGTAGTCTGTAATCTTCTTTGATTGGCTCAATTTCTTCCTCAAAGAAATTCATCATCAGTCTTCTAAGAACCTTTTAATCTTTTCTTGTCAATGAACTTATCTTCATCTAGCGTACAAGGTTTGATTTTTTTTCTTCTTTTTGTTTTGTTTTTGTTTTTTTTTTTAATCTTTAAAACAAGCGTATAATTGAATCTGCAAAACAAACTAACATGATGAAAGTTAAATAATAATAAAAAAACGAAAACAAAAATAAGTTAAGCATTTTTTTAATTTTTTTTTATAGAAAAAAAAATCATTTTGTTGTTGAGCAAGCTTGCTTGGGTTGCCACACTTGTCGTGGTTTGTTTTGTCTGCAACGCCTCCATCCATGTCCTTTCATATTACACCTAAAACATGTTTTGTTAAAAAAATAGTTCACATACCTTTTTCTTCAGTGTTTCTCCTTGATCTCTTTTCTGGCACCCATGAGTTTTTCTGATTTCCCTGCCCGCTTGTGAATCCTAGACCTGCTTTGTTATGGTTATTCCCTCTTGACTGAAGGATTCTTTTCTGGCACCCATGAGTTTTTCTGATTTCCCTGCCCGCTTGTGAATCCTAGACCTTCTTTGTTATGGTTATTCCCTCTTGACTGAAGGATTTCATTTAGACTATTGGTGCCTGTGTTCAACATTCTCACACGTTTTTTGAAACTTTCCAATTCCTTTTGCAGGTATAGTTCATTTGAAACATTCGTATATAAATCAGTCTTAAGTTTTTCTACTGATGTTTTTAGGGCTGAATTTTCCTTTTGCAGGTATTGTTCATTTGAAACCTTCGTATCTAAATCAATCTTAAGTTCTTCTACTGAGGTTTTTAGGGCTGAATTTTCCAACTCTAGAGACTCAACATTCTTAATTAACATAAGGTTCAGCTTACTTACCTTACACCAGTTCTTGTATAGATCTTCATAAGCTTCTGCGAGGTCAACATCCTCATCGTCAGTCTATATCTCTTCATTTGCCTCATGTGTAGGGTCAACATCATCGTCATCGGTTTGTATCTCTTCAGTTACCTCATGTGCTCCTGTTGTGATAGATTGCCTCTAATTTGAGTCCCTCATTACCTCACTATCTTCTACAACTTCTTCTGTAATTTTGAAGAACTTCTCGTAGTTTACACGTTCTTCCACATCATCAGGGTGGTACATATTTCCATGGAATGCAACAAAATTTCTTGTCTGTTGTTCTGCTTGTTCACCATTGTCAGAATCTTCAGAATCACTCCAGGTAAGTGTGTACGATTCCTTACCTTAGTTGTTTCCACAATCCGCTGCAATGTGTCTATAACCACCACATTCATAGCACTAAACGCCCTTGGACTTGAAATCTTGATTTTGACCTTTTGGTTTTTGAGTATTTCCAGTTCCATCTCCTTTGTTATTCGTTTTTAGCTTTCATTGTCCCTTAGCTTTCCTTAGCATTTTTCCAAACTTCTTAGACAATATGACCATGACGTCGTTCATTTCTGTATCGGAGTCAGCTCTTGCAGGTACCATAGCGTCAAATGCAACCCCTTTGTTGTCCTTGTTCAGGTACCTATCTTCCTCCTCCATTTTCAATTCAAAAGTCTGTAAATTTCCCATTAAAGCATCTAACGTTAGAGTTTTTAGGTTTGTTGATTGCTTTATAGCAACAGCTTGCATCTTGAACCTCGAGGGTAAGGATCTCAAAACTTTTCGAACCACTTTTTCTTCCTCAAATGGTTCACCCAAGTTTTGTGCGCTGTTTACCAGGTTTTTTACCCTAGCACTGAACTCAGATACTGTTTCAATTTCTTCCATCCTCATATTTTCATACTTGGTTATGAGCAATTGTAATTTTGAGACTTTGACAAATCTTGTACCTTCGTAATGATTCATAAGTGCATCCCAAGCAACTTTTGCAATATCTGTGGCTGAGATCAACACAAATTGATCTAGTCCAAGTGCACTGTGAATAGCATTCATGGCCCTATTGTTTGCTGACGATTGTTTCCTTTCGATTGTCGTCCATTGGCTGACGGGTTTTTTCCTTTCTTCGTGCCAGCATTTCTTTAAAAGCTCTTCCACTCCTCACACACTCCACTTCATTCTCTTTGCATTTTGTGCCACATGCATATCACATATATACTATACGTACATATGTATACATTAACACAATACATTCACTTTCCATTTCCGTTTTCATTTTGTGTTTGATTTATATGCCTATTCAATAACGTATGCCAATTAATTTGTACCAACAACATCTTTGGTAGATTGAATTTCATACTAAAGTGAACCACTACTAATTACTTCTCTCTATTGTGTCAATTACTTTTTCATACTGAGGTTAGTTGATCTCCTGTAAGAATGTCTCACGAATTTTAATTCGTTAGACAAATCGAATCTAATAAAAATGGGTTATAATAGAATTATAAATATAATCAATATTTTAAGCTTTATATATAATATACTTTAATTTATATCATAAATGTAGTATTTTATAACAAAACTATAATAGACAATTTGTAAGAAATAAATTAAAGTAATAATATAAGAGAATTGCATATATCATCAATACTTTAAGTGTTGTATATAATACTTTAGTAAAAATGTAATAATAGACAATTGGTAGGAAATAAAATAATAGCATATCAAAATTGCATATATAATCAATACTTTAAGTCTTATATATAATATATAATACTTTGTCGTATAAATGTAGTATTTATAGAAAAATTGTAATAGATAATTTGCATAAAATAAAATAAAGTAATAACATAATAGAATTGGATATATAATCAATACTTTTAAGTCTTATATAGTTATATATAGTACTTTATAGCATAAATGTAATACACATTTTGCAGGGAATAAAGTAAATAATTGCATATATCATCAATATTTTAAACTTTATATATAATACTTTATAGCACAAATGTAACTTTATAGGAAATTAATAATAGAAAATTTGTAAAAAAAAATGTCATTACATAGTAGAATTGCAGATATAATCAATATTTTAAACTTTACAGATAATATTTTGTAGCATAAATGTAATACTCCCGTTGTCTCATTTTATCTGTCCTATTTACTATTCATTGGTCAAACCAACACTTTCTTCTTTGCTTGGTTTCATTAGTATTTACTTATAATTTTTAAATTTGACTTTTTGTATTTAATAATACTGTTAATGTAATTTCTAAATATATAAATTGTACATACTAATTTTAAATGTAATATTATGAAAAATTAAATTGTAAATAACTTCAGTCAAGTCTCACTAACTGAACCCGACACATAAGATGGGACGGGGTGGGTACTTTATAACAAAAATGTAAGAACACGTTTGCTTCATGGAAAATATTTGAGGAATGAAATTGAAATTTCATAGAAACAAAACGAAGATTGATTCCATTGTTTGGTTAGTGGAAAAGAAATTACTAAGAATATTGATTCCATCGTTTGGTTGGGTTTGGAATTATAAGGAATAATTAGTAACAAGACCAATATGTCCCTACACAATGATAATGATAATAAAACTAATAAATGTTAAATTATTATTATTATTATTATTATTATAAAATAGCAAACCCACCACCCATTTAAAAGTAAAGCCCATTGATTTCAAAGGATAAAATACTCAATATATCCATTGATCCCAATCAGCTGATAAAAAACGCTACATTTATCAGCTTTTCAATTTGCAGCTTATTGGCCCAATCAATCATTTACCAAACACTTCAAAATAGCTTATTGGTAGGTCAAAGAGCTAAACTTGGTCAAATAAGTTAAAATTTGAATGATCAGACAATAACCAAACACCCCATAGCCTAGATGCTTTTTAGGTTAATATTTAATATTTTAACATTAATTATTAAAGTATTAAATAGTTTATAAGTATTAGTCTTTAAAAATTTAAAAATTATAAGCATAGTTTTTTAAAAAAATAAATTACACGGGTGCTCTAGGCACGGATTAAGCGCCGCCTAGACGCTAGGTACGGACGTCCGAGAAGCGCGTAGCGATTTTTTTAACCATGATCATAAGTGTTACAAGGTTGATCTCGAAAATACAAGGAAATAACGGAAATATAAATAGAAAATTATCCACGAAGGATAATATTACAGGAAATATCACAACCTACAAAAGGTTGAAAACCTAAACTACGGTTGAGGATGAAATCCGGACGATCTCGGGTGGTTGGAAGCACGAGTCGTGTTGCCACTCTCCTTAAAACCTTATTTACCGCCTCCCGGGGTGCTGGAGCGTTGCGGTCTAGGTTTCCCAGGATAAAACGTACTACGATCCAATCGTTCGAGCACACGAACTTGGATCCGGCGAACTAGGAACGTGGGTTCAACATAGGTGGCTAGAAGGAAATGTGAGTAGAGTTTTGAGGAGAAAGCAGTGTATTGTAGTGTGTTCTTGGTGTGTTCCAAACCTGCTGCTCACAACGAATATATAGTGGAGGAAATGGATTACAGCATTAATCATGGCATTGATAATCCATTTGTAACCTCCTCCCACTAGCAGAATACTTAATTCTGTCATTAGCACACATTTACACCCACTACTAAGTCCATTATTCACGAAATAAATCTGAAAATAATGATTAGAATTAATCAAATTAATTCCGTAATATCAAGAGTCATTTCTGAACGGACACAGTAGGTGAAACGTCGCGTTCGAGAGGTTACTGGAGTCGCAATGCGAGACATGGTTCAGACTGTGAACCATCGAGACATCGCCGTGCCGCGAGACGTCGAGAAGTGCAAGCTTCGAGACATCATGCCGGCAGAGAGACATCGTACTGAGCTTCGAGACATCGAACTACCTCTCGAGGTCAGCTCATTTGATGTCTCGAACGAGAGATCAGTTCGATCTCATGTGGTCTGAGATGGAAAACTCGTTCGGTATTTTGGCATAACTTATGCCCACAAGGCCAGTCACTTTTCCGAACGACATTCGTGCCCGCAGGTGCCGGCGCACACAAGTTCAAGCCTTTTCGAACTCATTTTGGGATTTGATTTGCACCCCCCCCCCTGCGCGCGAGAGAGAGCCTCCATGCCATACAAGTCAATTAGCCTTAAAAAGGCTCTTGTATTTATAGTGGGGCAAATCTTCATTCCCAACCAATGTGGGACAAATCTAATAAGCTTTTCCTCACTTAAAATTCCATCTCAAATGGGTCTACTTTGAGGACCAATTTCTCATTCACCCATTATCCATTTTGAGCGTATAATATATCGATCTCTTCGTCTCACTACGAAGAATCCGAATCCACTTTGACCCGACCCAAATCGGATGTGGACCCTACATATATTTATACCACAAAATGGCCACTTAAAATGCCATTTTAGTGCTATTTTTCCAACAATCCCCCACATGAATGAAAATTGATTTTCAAGGGAATTTTGAAATAAAAAACAACTGCGTTCAACGGTTGATTCCTGCATAGCAAAGGTAGGTGTAACGCTTTGAACCTTGCCTCGTGAGATCTATATACTCTACTGGCTGTACGGTAGAACGCGATGTCTTTGAACCGACTGCCGTTTGTGTAGACATTGACAAATCTCACACAGGAACCATCCAACCACGTCCTGTTCTCATGAGTGTGCCCATTTTGGTCGTGGGATACCTGCCTGGTTCTGTAAGAGTTTCTAAAGAATTAAGCCCAATTCAATTCTCCTTTGAAGCGACCCACACTTCTCTCTCACATAGGTGATTCTTTCTCGAGTTTCCCGCAACTCAACACATGTTAATTGACTTTGCGCACTAAGCACAAATCAATTCATCAATCGAATCATTAAAGCACTAATGTGCTAGCCTCTGTCGGGACTCACTGTTTTAACGAGGAGTGGTAGGGAGTCCGGGACCCCCACAGTGACATGCTATTCCATAATTTAGTTGTGCCATTAAACCTAGGTGCCAGCTAGGTTGAGTATCCACTATGGAAGTTTTAGCTCAGGGGCTTTAGACCCATTCCTCGTGCCAACCTCTCGACAACTTCTTTGCTTAACCCTTTGGTTAGCGGATCCGCTATATTGTCTATTGACCTCACGAAGTCAATCGAGACAACACCAGTTGCGAGAAGTTGTTTAATGGTGTTATGTCTACGACGCATATGTCTAGACTTACCATTATACATATGACTCTTTACTCTCCCGATTGTTGCTTGACTATCACAATGCACACAAATTGGAGGTACAGGTCTTTCCCAACTAGGAATGTCTTCCAAAAAATGGCGTAGCCATTCAGCCTCTTCACAGCATTTGTCCAATGCAATCATTTCAGATTCCATTGTGGATCTAGCTATTACTGTTTGCTTGGAAGATTTCCACGCAACGGCTGCACCGGCTAGTGTAAACACATAACCACTCGTGGATTTAGAATCCTTAATGTCAGATATCCAACTTGCGTCGCTATACCCTTCGAGTACAGCAGGATATCTTACATAGTGTAGTCCGAAATCACGAGTATACCTTAAGTATCTCATGACTCTCACTATTGCCTTCCAGTGCATTTCACCGGGATTGCTAGTATACCTACTAAGTTTACTAACCGCGAAGGCAATATTCGGCCTTGTACAACTCATAAGATACATCAAACTACCAATAACCCGAGCATACTCTACTTGAGAGATACACTGTCCGTGGTTTTTGGTCAGTTGAAAGTTTGTATCAAATGGTGTTTTAGCCAATTGATTATCATCCTTGTTAAACTTTCCAAGGATTTTATCAACATAATGAGATTGGCTCAACACAAGACCATCAGGTCTTTTGATGATCTTAATCCCGAGGATTAAATCAGCCAAACCCATATCTTTCATGTCAAATCTTGTATTTAACATGTTCTTGGTAGACTTGATCATTCGATCATTACTACCAACGATGAGTATATCATCCACATATAAACAAAGAATGACGTAGCCATCTACCGTTTCCTTAACGTAGATACATTTGTCACTTTCGTTTATTTTAAACCCATTAGTTAACATCGAGTGGTCAAACTTCTCGTGCCATTGCTTAGGCGCTTGTTTCAAACCATAGAGCGATTTAACTAATTTACATACTTTCTTTTCTTGGCCTGGAACCACAAACCCTTCGGGTTGGTCCATGTAGATTTCCTCATCTAACTCACAATTTAAGAAAGCTGTTTTTACATCCATTTGATGAACTTCCAAATTCCGCAATGCGGCTATGGCAAGGATCATCCTAATGGAATTTATTCTCGTCACAGGAGAATACGTATCGAAGTAATCAAGGCTTTCTCGTTGCCTGTAACCCTTGATTACAAGTCTAGCCTTATACTTCTCGATGGAACCATCTGGTTTCATTTTCCTTTTAAAGACCCACTTGGATCCTAAAGGTTTACAACCCGGAGGAAGATCAACAAGTTCCCAAGTGTGATTCTGTAGGATAGAATCCACTTCACTTTTGATAGCTTCCTTCCACATAGGACCTTCCGTAGAAGTCACAGCTTCTCGATAAGTCCTGGGTTCGTTCTCTATCAAACAAGATAGAAAATCCGGTTCGTTTTCTATCAAACAAGTTAGAGTGTTCGAATCATACTCTAACAAGTAAGTTAGAAAATCTGGACCAAATGATTTTTCAACTCTCGCCCGTTTACTACGTCTCGGCTCAAGCTCGGGTATTTCCTTAGAATGCCCGCCATCATCGTCCATAGTAACATCCACCTCTCGAAGTGATGTACTCAATCTGTCGACCTCTCGAAGTGTATCGATCACTCGAGGTGCATTGATCTCTCGAAGTGTATCGATCTCTCGAAGTGACGTACTTGGTCTCTCACTGGACCTACAAAGAAATACATTTTCAAAGAAACATGCATTCCTTGATTCAATTATAGTGTTCTTATGCACGTCCAGATTTTGGGACTCATGTACTAAGAACCGATAAGCACTACTATTGTGTGCATATCCAATAAAGATACAATCCACCGTCTTTGGACCTATCTTTATTTTCTTTGGTTTTGGAACCAAAACTTTGGCAAGACACCCCCACACTTTGAGGTATTGGTAAGAAGGTTTCCTACCTTTCCACAGCTCATAAGGAGTCTTATCGAGCTTCTTGTGAGGTACCTTATTCAAAAGGTAATTACTTGTCAAAATCGCCTCACCCCACATGCTTTGAGGTAGGCCCGAACTTATAAGCATCGCATTCATCATCTCTTTCAATGTACGATTCTTACGTTCGGCGATACCATTCGATTGAGGTGCATAAGGTGCAGTACGCTCGTGTATTATTCCAACACTCGCACAGAAGTCACCGATAGGTACTTCGTATTCACCACCTCTATCGCTTCTAACCTTTTTAATCTTTCGATTAAGTTGGTTTTCCACTTCATCCTTATAAAGAATGAATGTTTCCTTGGCTTCGTCTTTGCTCTTTAGCAAATACACATAGCAAAATCGTGTGCAATCGTCGATAAACGTAATAAAATACTTATTACCACCTCTCGATTGAATCGATCTAAAATCGCACAAATCGCTATGTACCAATTCTAGTGGCTCAGTCTCCCTTTCAACCGATTTGAAGGGAGCTTTCGTTAGTTTTGCCTCAACACAAATTTCGCACTTATTTGTATTAACTTGAAAATTAGGGATATGGTTCATGCTAATTAATCTACGCATAGAGTTAAAATTAACATGACCTAGTCTACCATGCCACAAATTGGAAGACTCAAGCAAGTAAACGGAATTAACTTTGCTTTTATTGATAATCGGCATTACATTGAGCTTAAAAAGCCCGTCAATCACATAACTCTTACCAACAAACATCCCTAACTTTGACAAAACTACTTTTTCAGATTCGAAGACCATCTTGAATCCATGCTTGTTCAACAACGAGCCAGAAACAAGATTCTCCCTAAGGTCCGGAACATACAGCACATTGTTCAATGTCAGTTCCTTCCCGGAAGTCATCTTTAAAATCACTTTGTCCACGCCCTCCACAGCGGACTGAGCAGAATTTCCCATCCAAACCTTCTCGCCCTCAACGGCTTCAAAGGTGTTGAACATCTCCCGGTTGCAGCATAAATGCCTCGTTGCACCGGTGTCAATGAACCACTCGCGCGGGTTGGAGCCCACCAGGTTCACCTCCGTGACCATAGCCGAAAGGCTAATCTCGGCCACCTTTTGGCTCACATCACCAACTATGTTGGCTTCAGAACCCTTTTTCTTCTTTGGAGCCTTGCACTCCGTAGCCTTGTGGCCAATCTTGCCGCAGTTGTAGCATTTCCCTTGGAACTTGCCTTTGGAAACGCCACCTCTCGGACCCAGCTTCTGCTTGCCCTTCTTGGCCTTCTTGGAGCTCTGTCCGTGCTCCACCACGTTGGCCTTGGCACCTCCCACGAGAGGTCCCTTTCCATCACTTTTCCTGTTCCCCTCTTCGACTTGGAGCCGCTGGATCAGGTCCTCCAGGCTCATCTCCTTTCGCTTATGCTTCAGGTAGTTCTTGAAGTCCTTCCATCCTGGAGGCAGTAAGTGGATCATCGATGCCACTTGGAAGGATTCACTAATCACCATGCCCTCGTCACGGATCTCATCGAAGAGCAACTGCAAGTCTTCGGCCTGACTGAGCACAGTCTTTGAATCCACCATTTTAAAGTCGAGGAACCGGCCAACCACAAATTTCTTTTGCCCGGCGTCCTCACTTTGGTACTTGTGGTCCAAAGCTGTCCACAGCGCCTTGGCTGTGTCAATTTTACGATAAACATCGTAAAGGGAGTCAACTAACCCATTCAGAATGTAGTTGCGGCAAAGGAAGTCAGAATCTTTCCAAAGCCCAACAGCCATTACCGAGTGAGGGTCTTGTTCCTTAACCACTGGAACCGTCTCGGTCAAGAACCTTGACAAGCCGAGAGTAGCGAGGTAGAACAGCATCATTTGCTGCCATCTCTTAAAGTATGATCCCAAAAACTTGTCCAGCTTTTCAGCCGAACCACTTGGTACCGTAGGTACCCTCATCGTGGGGATATACCCCTCAGAGCTGACACCCCCTTGTGAACCTACGTTCACTGGTGCCTGGGAAGGTGCAACAGTGTTGCCGTTTCCACCATTGTTGTCACCAACGACATTCGGATTAACACCCTCAGTGTTTTCCATTTCTTTCTAGAAATTCGAGAATCAGAAGGGGAAGAAGCAGATAAGGTTTTAAGACTGTTACAAGGTTGATCTCGAAAATACAAGGAAATAACGAAAATACAAACAGAAAATTATCCACGAAGGATAATATTACAGGAAATATCACAACCTACAAAAGGTTGAAAACTTGAACTACGGTTGAGGATGAAATCTGGACGATCTCGGGTGGTTGGAAGCACGAGTCGTGTTGCCACTCTCCTTAAAACCTTATTTACCGCCTCCCGTGGTGTTGGAGCGTTGCGGTCTAGGTTTCCCAGGATAAAACGTACTACGATCCAATCGTTCGAGCACACGAACTTGGATCCGGCGAACTAGGAACGTGGGTTCAACGCAGGTGGCTAGAAGGAAATGTGAGCAGAGTTTTGAGGAGAAAGCAGTGTGTTCTTGGTGTGTTCCAAACTTGCTGCTCACAACGAATATATAGTGGAAGAAATGGATCATAGCATTAATCATGGCATTGATAATCCATTTGTAACCTCCTCCAACTAGCAGAATACTTAATTCTGTCATTAGCACACATTTACACCCACTACTAAGTCCATTATTCACGAAATAACTCTGAAAATAATGATTGGAATTAATCAAATTAATTCCATAATATCAAGAGTCATTTATGAACGGACACAGTTCGAGAGGTTACTGGAGTCGCAGTGCGATCCGAACGACATTCGTGTCCGCAGGTGCCGGCGCACACAAGTTCAAGCCTTTCCGAACTCATTTTGGGATTAGATTTGCACCCCCCCCCTCCCCCCGCGCGCGCGCGCGCGAGAGAGAGAGAGCCTCCATGCCATACAAGTCAATTAGCCTTGAAAAGGCTCTTGTATTTATAGTGGGGCAAATCTTTATTCCCAACTAATGTGGGACAAAGCTAATAAGCTTTTTCTCACTTAAAATTCCATCTCAAATTGGTCTACTTTGAGAACCAATTTCTCATTCACCCATTATCCATTTTGAGCGTATAATATATCGATCTCTTCGTCTCACTACGAAGAATCCGAATCCACTTTGACCCGACTCAAATCGGATGTGGACCCTACATATATTTATACCACAAAATGGCCACTTAAAATGCCATTTTAGTGCTATTTTTCCAACAATAAGTAATGATTCCAATTTTATATTTTGTAACATACAATAAATTATGTGATTTGTGGTGGTGTTTGTATTGAGGCAACTAAATTGAGCCTGTGGATTATGATCAAACAACACGACCTTGTATAGGTTGTTACGTTTCTCCTTATACAGGGAACTCATTGGTCAAATAGTCTACCTCTGCATTATATATGTTTTGATTTGTTAAAGGAACTTTCTTTTCCATGCAAATTAAATAGGCTGATATATGGATATCGTTTTATGGAAAATTCAGTATGCACTTCTTTAAACCTCTCATTTATCCCTTCTGTTAATTAAAGCTAAATTACTAATTAATGTTTTTAAAAATTAAATCATAAACCGTTTGAGTTAACACTTTTAAATCAAATTCCTACAATAATAAAATGAAATAAAGCGCAATTGCAAGTTTTCTAAACATTGACTGAATGAATGAGTTAATTACATTTTTTTTTTGTCCTAAATTTATAAATAGTAGTCTATTTTTAGTCATTTTCTATTAGAATATCCACATTTGGTCGTAGCATTATTGTGGCATGATTATTTTTTTTTCTTCATCAACAATTGTTGAAATGACATTAAATACAAGGGCATTTCGATCTTATTTTATACAAAGTTGGTTGACCCGGTATATTTTTATATTTATTTTGTTTTTGGAAATATCCTATTTGAAGACCGAAATATTCTTGTATTTAAGGACATTTAAACGGTTTTATTAATAAAGGACAAAAAAGGGTCATGCCACAATAATACTAGGATCAAGCGAAAGACAAAAACTTGTGTGAGACCGTCTCACCATGAGACGGTCGGGTCTGGTTGGTCAAGATGCAAATGTAACACTTATATGCACAAATGTCATACTTATATGCTCAAATGTAATACTAATCAGGAATAATTTTTTGTTACTTATAAGGGTAAATGTAATACTTTTAAGGGAAAATACAATACTTTTACATTTCCATTTAAAAGTATTACATTTTTCCTCAAAAGTATTATATTTGCCCTTATAAGTAAGGGGCACTTGTCAACATTATTTATTATGAAATATGTATTACTTTTTCTCTTATAATAAGTAACAAAAATTGTATTCTTGATTAGTGTTATATTTGAGCATATAAGTATGACATTTGGACATATAAGTATGACATTTGCATGGTGCTTTGACCCGATCTGACGACCCGTCTCACGAATAAGCTCACACAATAACTAAGATCATTTGAAAAATGATATAAACAAAAAAAAAAAAAAAAAAAAAAAAAAAAAAACCTGCAAGTATTTGTGGTGCAATAATTCAGGTCAGAAGTGGTGATGAAGGCAATGCAACTTCTTCAGTACTGAACTTAACTAAGGAATTATTGCATTTGGTGAAATTTCTGATGTCTCCATTATTATATTGTTCAAACATTTATTGTTACCAAATATTGGTAGCAACCTTTACCAACTTTGAGCAGATTTTCATATGATAATATGATCTTCAGTTTGCCTAACTAAATGAAAGATATTTGTTACATTATATTTAAAATAGTAATATATTTAATATACTTTTAAGAAGGATTTTTTCCTCATAATCAAAAGGTATGTGTGGTAACAACTTAAAGTCTTCTTNCAAAAGAAAACCTGCAAAAACACTAATTTATTTACACTCATGTTATAGGATGTTTAACTGGTAAGGATTAGACCTAAAGGACCCGATATATACTCCAAGAAGATAATAGATGTGTAGATCGTCATATGCATTTGGGTTAACTAAGTGATTAGTATAAAGTGATTTATACTCATTCATCGGCTATTATCAAAATTTTATTTGATATAGAAGCATTTGTGGTACATAGAATCATTTAGCACGAGATTTTATAAAAACTTTCTTTCTATCTTTTGTTATCATTATTTTTGTTGGACGGAGGCCGGTGAATGGTCAAATCCAATAATTGGTAGATAAGAGATTGCTAGACGGAGGTCGGTAAAAGACCAAGTCTAACACTTTGTCTTTAAAAAATGTGATAGTGGTATAAGAAAATAAAGTTATGCCTTTGCTACATACTAACTATAGTTTTTGGCATAGTGATAAGGCTTGATCTAACCTAGCAAGAACAAAATTGTGCAGTTAAGACTAACAGTTGCACGCAATACGATACCCTGTCTTTCGAAAATAATGCAATGATGCTATAGGAAAATAAAATTGCTCATTTTCTATGAAATATATCTCTTGACATAGTAATAAGTGTTTGATACAATATTTTTAACTTTAACGTAAATAAATCAATCAATCAGATGACGCAAACTAGGCATGAATGGGTATTAAATTAAAATATCATGAAAATGTATTAATTAATTCCAAATAAAATAGGATATGATGAATAAAATATGATCGAGTATGCTTTAGTGGATAAGTTTGAATTCCCAGAAATCATGTCCGTGCAGTGAAGTGCAGTGCATTGTTGACCAGTTAAGCACGATATAACCCGTGATGATTAAAATTGATAAGGAAAAGTTTCCCTGCTTTTGGTTAGCATTAGGTGAGTGAATTTAATATTGTTGTAAAACGTGTTTGCATCAGATCAGATCGAACTAACAGTTCCCCAGCGTTGTTTCTATTCTGCCACTTGTTTCATTAGCAAAACTTATTAATGCACTCATACTTATTGTTAGCTAGATATATAGCTTGCTAAGTTCTCTAACACCACATACTTCTAAAATTATAATAAACCGACTACCAGATCACCTGTACACATCAAATATATACTGTTCTCTAAAACCCAATTTTCTATTTCAAAATTTCATAATATAATGCCATCTATTTTATATTTTACCAAAAATATATATAGAATAGAAATTATTAGTAGAACTTTACAAATCATAAATTATACTTCAAAAATGATAAATATATAGAATAGTCATGCACCTAATTTGAAAATATTAATAATTAAAGACCAAATGTGATACAAATTACATAGTTATACACTAATTTAAAAATATTACGGAGTAATAATTAAGAACCAAATTAAATACATGTACAATAGTCAACTGACCAAAATTGAAAAATTTTCAAACGGAATCATGAATGCTTGACCCCAAACGTAGTATATATTTTTTTAAACTAGGTGACATCTTTTCATCCATCGTCATTGTATAGCATTTATATATTAACAGTGTATCAAATATTTTTCCTTATTAAACCAGTTTGGTTGGCGTGAGTAGTCGTGCACTCTTGTCTCTTAAGAGATGTTGGGAGTCTGCTCATAGCTTAAATGTCCCTCCTACAGTTAGGATCTGCTCAAGACACCCTGTAGTCTAACAAAAAAAAAAGTATTTTTCTTTATTGAAATTAGAATCGAAATGAGAATTAAACACTTGGAATGGATTTTGGTGAAAGTATTTTGGATGTTTGGTAATAAGGAGTAAACTATTTTTTGTTTTACTTTTTATTTCTTTTAACTTTTCAGGTGAACCTAATTTACCTCTTTTTTAGAATTAAATAGTTTTAAACAAAATCGTTTCTTATTTACGGAGTATTTGTTTATGTGACACATACAATTATGTTTACAAAATGAAACTATAGGAGTGTATGAAGTCTGTGGATTACATGACCCAACTCATTACTCATCCTCAGTTGAGATAGTCCCAGGACTCCCAACTGGCACTTGGAAAGGTTCAGACTTCAAAGCTGACATGAACTATTTAGCGTGTCGGGTCTCTGGTTTAGCGTTCAGCTCTTGTTCACTATGCCCGTATACGCCGACTACAAATTCAAAGTCTAAAACAATGAATTTCGAGGTCATAAATCTTAATAATGCCTAAACTGAGTCTCTAAAGAAAGCCTGCTGATAATTCAATTTTATTAGAATTTTTTTTTTTGGAAAGATTTTATTAGAATTATATATATATATATATATATATATATATATATATATATATATATATATGTATGTATATATATATATATATGGAAGAGTTCAAGTGCGAGGAAGGTTTCCCGTGCGGTTGTACAGTTACGCACCTTAAGCATTATTACAATAGCACACCTTAAGTATGTACGCACCTTAAACTCACACAAACAAAGCACCTTAAAAACACAAATCATGCGCACCTAAAGCTTTAGGCCGATACACCTTAATTAAGTACACAAACCACGCAAATAAGGTTTTAAAATGACACACCTTAAGTTTCAACAACCCACACACCTTAAGCATACAAATCACGCACCTTAAGAAAGAAAATAGCACACCTTAAGAAGGAAAATCACGTACCTTAAGAAAGAAAATTACGCACCTGAAGAAATCGCACAACCGCACCAGAGAATGTCAACCGCATTGGAACTCATTTATATATATATAGAGGGGCGCTCCCCTACGAACTGCTGCCCAAGAAGGAAATGAGAACGCTTCACAACCGTCCACGTGTCCAGATCAACGAATCAGATGTAATTTTAAAAAAACGGTGTGCTAGCATTTTCGTAAATAACTCAAACTTTGGTGCAAGTAATTGTGTTATAAGTGCACCTAGTTTCACTTACAAGTGCACCTATTTCCGCACATATTTTCATTTACAAGTGCAAGTAATTTACCTTGTTAACATTCATGCACCTGGGTGTAACCTAGCTGCACCTAATTATAACATTATGATACGGATTAATTCCATGTATATAATGCCTAGGGAAATAATATGAACAATGGAGAAAGGATCCATACACTTTGTGTGTATAATGATATATGTAGAATGTAGAATCAATGAAAGAAATTAGCCCCCAAGTCTTTTCTTTATTCATTGCTCTTCAATAGAGAGAATTGTAGAGGAGAGCTCCATATATGTATTTCTAGAGAGAGGGAGAGAGGCCAAAAGTCCTTTATATGTAGGACTAGGGTCCTTTATATAGGCCTTAAAGTTGACCCGCTAACTTTGATCTTAACCCGAAGCGTTTGACCTCGATCCGACTATAAAATGAGAGCGTGACCGTATAGGGAGGTAAGACCGAGGTATATTCCCTATCATATTAGGTGCACCTAGTTATAACATTAAGTGCACTTAGTATTGATGTTTAGTTTACAATTTACTTGCACCTGTAATACATTTTACTTGCACTTGTGCACCTATTTTCACTTACAAGTGCAAGTAATTTACCTTGTTAACCTTCATGCACATGTGTGCAACCTAGGTGCACCTAACGTTATAATTAGGTACACCTAGTTATAACATTAGGTGCACTTAGTATTGATGCTCAGTGTACAATTTACTTGCACCTATAATACATTTTATTTGCACTTGTGCACCTATTTTCACTTAGAAGCGCAAGTAATTTACCTTGTTAACATTCATGCACCTGGGTGCAACCTAGGTGCACCTAATTATAACATTAGGTGCACCTAGTTATAACGTTAGGTGTAACTACATCCTAAACACGTGGCGCGCTGCGAAGAGTTCTCAGTTCTCTCATGGGCGGGTGGTTCTCACCTGAACATATATATATATATAAAGATATGAGTGCATTCAGGTGCGAACCACTCGCCCAGGAAAGAAATGAAAACGTATGTCATCCGTCTACGTGTCCAGGTCTAACAGATCAGAAACATTTATTTAAAAAAAAACACGGTGGCATTTTCATAAATAATTGAACATCGAAGTGCAAGTAAAATGTATTACAAGTGCAAGTAAAATGTATTAGAAGTGCAAGTAGTAATTTCATATATTGAACCTAAGTGCAAGTAAATTGTATTACAAGTGCAAGTAAAATGTTTTACAGGTGCAAGTAAAATGTACACTGAACATCAAAACTAAGTGCACCTAATGTCATAACTAGTTACACCTAACGTTATAATTAGGTGCACCTAGGTACACAAATGTTAACAAGGTAAATTACTTGCGCTTTTAAGTGAAAATAGGTGTACTTGTAAGTGATTTTACTTGCACTTGCAAATGCGCACTAGCTACTTGCACTTATAACACAATTACTTGCACCAAAGTTTGAGTTATTTATGAAAATGCCACTATGTCATTTTTATAAAATTACATCTGATTTGTTGATATGGACACATGGACAGCTGTGAAGCGTTTTCATTTCTTTACTGGGAGAGGGTTCACACCTAAGCGCATATATATATATATATATATATATATATATATATATATATATATATATATATATATATATATATATATATATATATATATATATATATATATATATAT
>NC_044919.1:17908130-18006497 GCF_003576645.1 Ipomoea triloba | reverse complement strand
TATATATATATATATATATATATATATATATATATATATATATATATATATATATATATATATATATATATATATATATATATATATATATATATATATCACTACAAAAAAAGTCAAAAAAAGCGACGGATGAATTTCGTCGCTAAATGGCCAAATCCGTCGCTAAAAGTGTTTAGCGACGGAATTAATCCGTTGCAAAAACCCTCATCGCTAGAATTTAACGATAAAATTTTTTTCCGTCGCTAAATTCCTATCAACGACGAATTTGATGATGAAATACCGATAGACATCCGTCGTTAAATTCTGTCGTTATGTTTAGCGACGGATATATCCGTCACTAAATTTAAATTTTGTTTAAAAAAAAATAAATGGTACCCACTAATTAATATCACATACATGCTTTAAATCGATAATATAATACATTAATATAATTGTAAAATATATCATATCAAAACATTCAAACTCAATAACAAAAGTATAGCAGTGTAATATATTACAACGTTAGAAACAATACCAAATATATTAATAAACATAATCTATTGATCTCCTATGTTTTCATCATTTGAATTAGTAGAATGTGAAGCTGGAGTAGTTTGAGATCGTGGCTTAGAAGTGAAGAATAGCATACCGATGCAACTCATCCATCAAACTCGCAATCTGAAATTAAAGGAAAAGAAAACAAAAGCTTGTCACATGCAAGTGAATACCAATCCATACGGTCCCACCAGCCACCAAAAAGTAAAAACTTATACCTGAAAATATTAGGTGCAAAATCATGTATCCTCAATAA
Organism: Ipomoea triloba; assembly: GCF_003576645.1. Lineage (NCBI taxonomy): Eukaryota > Viridiplantae > Streptophyta > Magnoliopsida > Solanales > Convolvulaceae > Ipomoea > Ipomoea triloba. The sequence goes on along the minus strand of NC_044919.1, from coordinate 18,005,707 downwards.
ATAAATTGCATAAGTATACTCAAAGTTCTTTGGTATAAAATGCATAATATAGTCAGCAGATTAGTGAATTCGTGCAACAAAAACAGAAAACTTCACTGGAATGTTCTGCAAGAATTTGTGGATGCATCTTTTATACTACCATGAATTTTAAATTTTACAGCACATTAAGCAGAAATTCAGATTTTGCGGAAGTAATCACACCACATCATTATTACAATGACTCATGGAGTCCTGGTTTTTCAAAGTTCACCTGCCATCTCAGAGATTCCCATTATTCAGTGGTTTTCTTCTCTATGTTGGAAAAACAGGGGCATCACCATTTAAGTTACAAAAAATTATCCTTACACAAGTCTCTCCAGTTCATTAAATCATCAACCTTTTTCACAGTTCCAGTCTTGCAATCTTAGAATTTTAAAGACTAATTGGACTTGAATATTCAACTATTAAGGTTTTTTTTTTCAACTTTAAGTTGGGGAATTAGTAAATGACATTATAAGTGTTACAGAAAATAACTAAATACAAGCCAAATTCTCTAGACTCCAAACTGAATGAATTCTCTTAATCACCATGCTTTGGTTATCCATCTCTAAAAACATGTTACCTAGAGGACAACAAAGTAAACTCTTTGCTCTAGAACTGACCAATTTTAAAACAAAAGCTTACTCTGTTCTCGAGTGTATATCTTTCAATATGGCAGCTTATAACCTATCTTAGATTAAACACATATATAACTGTCAATTTTTAAGACACATTGAATTGACTAAATTACTCTCCTGTCCATCCCATCTTATGTTATGGTGCTTAACTTTTCCCCTGAATGGAAGTATATTTCACATAAAGGAACAAGCATGTTCAGACCCCTAAAGTTGGAAGCATAAATAAAAAGAAGAATGCAAACTAATAGTTAGCATCTAAGTTTCCTAAAGCATCATCACACAATAAAAACATGTCAATATTTACCAAATTAGCAACAACTAAATCATATTACCATTCTGGAAGCTTTGGATCATTAAGTATAGGATACTGCCATTTCTCAATCTCTTCTTCCCATAGCTTATAATCTAATCAAAGATTTAAACAGTTACAATATGATAGATCTTTATTTAAACACATAACAGCCCACTGAAAATAAATAAGATAAATAAATACATAAATGAGTAGTAGTCTGAACTCCACTATGTAAGTTCTTTATTGGTCCTTGGCAAAATTAGAGTACAGTTAAATTGCAAATTAATCAGAATCAGGTGAAATGAGCTCTACTTACTTGTCAATGCATCATGTACTATATCTTTAGCAGCCTTTTCTGAGGTACCATAGTATTTTGTATACCTCCTGTGAGAAGTAAAAAAAAAAAATCAAGTTGAGAAAACAAAAGAAAAACTACAGGAGTAGTGCCAAAATAAACTACATGCATAAAGAACCATGAAACATGGTTGGTTAATTATATTTTATTCAGAGAAAATATGAAGCATTATCAAACAATTAATATCAGGATTTAAGTGTCCATACAGTGTAAACAAAAACAGCTGTGGGAAGACTGCTCTCTCTATAATTGTGTGGAATAAATGGTGAAATCTGCCAACAAGACACTTTAAGTTCTGGATCCGGTTCGCCTGGATAGAGGGGTGAACATCATCCAAACACATTATGAGTATAAAAATTGTTTAAGTCCTTTTACATAGAACTGATAGAAGAAAAGAAAATATTAGAGAAGTACCATCATAGACGGTCCAAGCCCTAGGAAACAATGCATGGTATGTGGAGTGTTGACCACTCAGATTTCAGCCCCATGAAGATATACCATGATCACAAGGCTTCCTGTTCGTCACATGAGGAGGAACCACTTGAAAAAATAAAAGAGCCAAAAAAGAAGAAAGAAACTAGAAGTTAAATCAGAAATTCAAATAAGGTTGAGGAATTGAAACTCTAATGATTGTTATATTGAGTTTATGAAAGCTGCAGACCTTCCATAGAACTCTTCAGCAAGCTCAACTGCAAATGACAACCTAAAAATGTCTGCTTCATGGATCTTAAAAACACTAAAAGAAAAAGAAAAAAAAAATCAGCACATACCAGCAGTGGGAAAATGTAATTGTTTTGTGGAACATGCTAGCATATATTATTATTATTATTACTTTCATGAAATTTAAGTAAACATATAGCACAGATAGCAGTGCAGGGACAGAACTAGATCTAAAACAAGTAGCAAGGCTACAAATAACAATATCCCAAACTTTTCATCAACCAAGAACTTTAACATCAGACTATCAGAGTTTTTTTCAGGCCTCACTTTTACTTGAATAATTTCAAGGCAGTTATACCTTGCTGCAATTACTCAGCCTTTGACTACATAAGCCAGGTATTAGATTTTAATACACCAAATAACATCAGTTGAGCCATTAAAGAGTAAAATTGTTAACTGCTGTGTACACTTTGATGCATTAGTCATTAGAGTTCTTGAACTAGAAATTTCACATTTGTCACAAAGTTATGTCAGGATCTATTCACAAGTTATTTCACTATACATTAGCACGCCCATAACAGTAAACCAAACCCTAAAATTCACAAATATAACCGCTAGAATCGAAATAATAACTTGTAAATTTTGTTCTAGAGGGAGTATACCGGAGAAGGCTGAGGAGAATGGATCGTCGGAAAAAGCAGAAACGCCGGTGGCAAGAAGAACAAAACCAGAAGCAACACATGAAGCGTGGACAGCGAAGGCGACCTTATCGTGGGGATTTCAGAAGGTCGGCAGGATGGCGTCACTGGATGCGAGAAAAGAGAACAGCAAGGAAATGAGAACATAGCAGCAATGGAGGGTTTGGTCGGCGGGATGGGTCAGACGGTATCGTTGAATCTGAGAGCTGGGCGGCGATGGAGGCACTGATGGCGAGAGTCATAAGCACGGTATTAGGTGGGATACAAAAATAGGCCGGTTTTAAAAAGGTAACAAAGATCAGCACAGTATTTTCATGGAATGCATGTTTGCTTAAAAACAAATGCATTCTGCGAATGCATGTTAATTTTTCTTTAAAAAAAATAGTTAAAAGGTAGAAAATGAGCGTAGGATACGTGTATGTGTACAGTATTGTACTTTAAATGAAAAAAAAAATGGTTGTAAACGCGAAAAACTTGAATTGTATATATTCAAAATTCAAAGTATCGGTTACCATGAATAGTATGTATCAAACGAAAAAAGGGGTACAATCTCTGTGTATAAATCCTCTTATTCTCTACTAAAAGTATGTCAATTGGAAGTATGCCTAGTTCAGAATATGTTGAACTGGAAGTATGCCGATTAGATGTGTACTGAATCCGGAATATGCCGAATTAAGTGTGTGCTGAGTTGGAAGTATGACAACTGGAAGTATGCCGAGTTGGAAGTATGTCAACTGGAAGGATGCCAAGTTGGAGTATGCCAACTGGAAGTGTTCCTTGGTGCAAATTAATTGCAAATTAATTGCAGGCGTATCCCTCGGTGCAAATAAATTAATTGCAGGCGTATCCCTCGGTGCAAATAAATTAATTGCAGGCGTATCCCTCGGTGCAAATAAATTGCAAGTGTGTTCCAGACAATATTCTTGTGAGATTTCGGCAGAGCTTCGCTATGCAGATCTTCAGAGCTCCCTTTCCTTGAAAATGAAACCACTATTTATAGTGGTGAGTTGGTAGGAAAAAATCTAACCAACTCTATCCATTTGGATAATTCTTATATTTAATTAATATTTGAATTAAATATAAGGAATGTATCGGGACACTATCACGTCCAGGTTCATTATTTTATATTTTTTGAACCAATTTATAATATCCACATCTTTCCCAAGAATTATATGATCCGCATATATTGTTGATGGGCCAAACCAAGTCAAAGTCCGTCAATTTGAGCGGCCCAATTAATCCAATTAGCCTGGTCCAACTCAATTAAATATTTCTTCAATTGGGGCCGAACAATCTAACATCCAATTACATTTAATTAAGTAATTAAACCAATTAATTATTTATTGGGCCATTAAATCATCCCAATTAAATAAATATTAGTCCAATTAACAAAATTAAGTAATTAATTTAATAATCCATTATCCGTCACGGCCCAATAATATTATTTGAATTTTCAGTGCCAACAATGGTATATATATGTACTAGTATTTTCGCTCGTGCGTTGCACGGAATGAATTTGTTATAATATTTAAAGAATATTTGGATCAATATACAATTATATATATTATAACATCGAATATTATATAGCGCAATTGATGAAATTGATTGGATCGATTATGTTTTCTGATGTTTTCCTTTGAATTAGAACAAATAATTGTCCAATTACCCGGGCGTGGATAAATTTTTTTATTATATATTGAGATAATAAAAATAAAGATGAAATTATAAAAAATTCTAATATTGAACGTGTACATTTATTTGATTATAAGATTAGTACAAAAATATTACTCAATTAATTGAATAATATATGACTTGTTTGTCTAAAATTATTTTAAAAAGATCTATAAGTAATATGACTTATATAATTATATTATGACTTATATAATTATATTATTACTAAAATAAATATGAGAAAATGAGAAATAAATTAATTGTAATTATTATAAAAATAAATTCAACGACCAATGCTTAACTTAATTATCATAATAATTATTAGGCAATTATTATTAGTCAATTACACTAATATATGTGTAATTATACTTTTATACTTTAAGTATATTCATTTTCCCCATATTGCATTTAGTTTTATCTTCCTCCTCCATATTTGAATGAATTAATTTTGATTATTATAAAAATCTAACAACCCATGTTCAATTAATTTTTTTAAAGTTTAAATAATTTAGAGTTTTCAAAAGGAAAGTATAATTAACTATTAAAGTTTTTAAATAATTTTCAGTCAATTAGTAATATCCTTTTCTTTTCCCGATAAATGATTTTATTAATAGTGTTGATACGTGAGTATACATATTATCAATTTATAGATATTAGTTAATTTCTATTTTACATTTTCTTAACAAATAAGCTTTATTAATTATTTGACCAATAAAATATTTCATTAATTGACTACAAAAGTTTAGGCAGGGAATGAAATAGGAGGATTTTACTTTTATATATAGTATAGAATATAGATTACGATCTTTTTATATTTTAAATCAATTAGTAATATCATTTTTCTCAGAATAATGGTCAAATAAACCACTGAACTACACACAAAACTGCAATTAGGCCATCGAACTCAAAAAGAATGCAATTGGATTCCTGAACTATATAAACTCATGCAATTAAGTACAAATTGACATGTTTTCAAAAAAAAAAAAAAGTCCAAATTGACCAGTTTACCTACAATTGTGATGACATGGTGGTTACTAATTTTAAAATAAATTTTTTAAATAATTTTAATTAAAATAATTAAATAATAATAATAATAATAATTTTTTTTTAAAAAAAAACAGACGTTTCCAGCAGTTCTTCTATTTTTTTAATTTTTTTTTTAATTATTAGTGCCGATTGTTATGTGTAAATTAATATCAAGTAACCTTATCTAGGAAAAATGAAAAGAATTACGTAGTAATATTGACCTAATTTTCGTTCCATTTTTAATTGATGATGTACAATATTATTATTGAAATATTTCCGTTTCATTTTTAATTTCCGTTCCTTTTTAAATTTATCTTTAATATTGTTTATAATATGCCTTTATTATTTATGATGTAGAATGTTTTCCTTTTTTAATTAAATTGCAATGATATGACCATTTCCTTTTTCATTTTAGTTAATTATGGATATTTTTTTTATTTACAGTCAATTATTAATATTCATTTCCTTTTATATATTCAATCAATTAGTAACATCAGATTCATTTTTAGTCGATTTTTTTTATTTTCAGTTAATTAGTCAATTAGAATAATAGATCCACTGGTATTTTTACCTAATTTCTGTTCTATTTTTAATTAATGATGTAGAAAATTATTATTGAAATATTTTCATTCTATTTTTAATTTACCTTTACTATTGTTTAAAATTTAAAATATGTCTTTACTATTCTTATGTTTTTATATATAGTATAGATTAATATTATGCTAATTATGACGTCCATGTATTATGAATAAGTATGGTAATTAAGGAGTATATATTATAATTAAAAAATAATGTATATTTTAATTTCGTTTAATTATGGACGTAATATGTGTATGTTTAATTTTCTTTAATTTTATCCGTAATATATATGTGTATGTTTAATTTTCTTTAATTATGTCCGTAATATGTGTACCATTAATTTCTTTAATTGATTAGATAAAATTACGGCAAGTATAAAAAACTGTTTAATAAAAGTATAATGTTTGAACTAATTTCTCAATGACCATAATTATTAAGATTTTATTCCAAAGTAACCATTAGCATAATTTTATATGTGTAATAATCTGTGAATTGAAATAATTTATATAATTGTATGGACGTAATAATATGTGAATTAGCATAATAATACGTGAATTTAAATAATTATCATAATTTTGTTAATCTCCTCTAATTATGGATGTAATATGTGTATTATCAATTTCGTTAACTGATTTGATAAAATTTATATTACGAACAACAATATTAATTCATTAGTTGTCATAATTTTTAAGATTTTATTCAAAAGTAATCAAATGAAATGCACGGGTAATTGACATTATCTGAAGTAAAAATATATAAAATTATCGTAAGAATGAAATCTCTATGTTTAATGACCATAATAAATTTAGATGTTAAATATAGTGTAATTACCACGGATTATTTAGATGATAAATAGTATATGGTAATTACCTATATAGATTAGCATATTAAACGGATTAACATATGGAACAATGTTATAAAAAAGGAAGGAAGCCTTTTAGATAAAATATATTAGGAATAATATCAATTAAATAAAATATCATAGGAATTTCTCAATTCTATATTTATAATTACCTTTATAAACAGATTTAATAGGAAAATTTAGTTACAAACTTATATTAAGAGTTATGGATTATTATTATTATATTATTATTATTATTAGGAAAATTATATTAAGAATTTTAGATTATTATTACTACGGAGTATTATATTATTATTATTATTATTATTATTATTATTATTATTATTATTATTATTATTATTATTATTATATTAACATAATAGATTTTAAATCGAGGCTACAAAATTTAATATTATTATTTCATTTATTCAAGTATAGTAATCACCATTTTTTAACTAATAAGTGTGAATTAGTATTGTGCAATTAATGATAAAGATTAATAATAATTGGAATCAACAATCAATGATACAATGACCCATGTTTAGCTTCCAATGCACCATTTTTTATAAAATGAAGAATTTGAATGGTAAAACGAACAATTGGAATGAATAATTGAGGATTTATTCAAGTATAGTAACCACCATTTTTACCAAATTACATAAGCATCCGTAAATGGGGAAGATCAAGATTGCAAATTCTACAATATATAGATGAGCATCTGTAGATTGCTAGTTATTTTGCACAGTACAACTAAAAAGATGGATAGTTAAATAAGGTATTATCATTCAAAATCTTGTAATACAAAGTTACAATACAATGTTTTTCCATTAGAAATTACCAATCAAAGTAATGTGATTAAAATATATAATTATAGAAAACATTTGATTGTTCACTACAATCACTCTGAAAATTGTAATTTTACATACGTGATACGCCCATGGCAAAATTGGCCTAGTTACTTGAAACCTTATCAGCAAAAATTAAAGCATATTGAGCTGTTAAAATCAAACTAAATCACAGTACTACAAAATACTCTATGGAATGCAGACTACACCATAAGGATCTCCAACATGCAGAATGAATCAACTAAAAATTAAATCATACCGCATACCATAACAATTCTACGCGTGTTAAAGTTCGATCTTCGACTTCGTAGAATTACAGATAATAGATCTCTAACTAATAGTGAGAGCACAGATATTGGTACGTTGTGAGAGAAGACGGAAATATTCCGCCGCAATATTCGTCACAAATCCCTCGCTAATCCGTCGCTAAATGTCCATTTAGCTCAAAAAATTAAAATCTGTCGCTAAAATGTCGCTATTCCATCACTATATTAGCAACGGAAATTTTCCGTCGCTAAATCCGTCGTTATATAGGCATTTTTTTGTAGTATATATATATATATATATATATATATATATATATATATATATATATATATATATATATATATATATAGGGGCACACTCCCGTGCGGATAGCTGCCTAAGAAGGAAATGAGAACGCATCACAGCCGTCCACGTGTCCAGATCAACGAATCAGAGGCAATTTTAAAAAAACGACGCGGTGGCATTTTCGTAAATAACTGGAACTTTGGTGCAAGTAATTGTGTTATAGGTGCACCTAGTTTCCCCTACAAGTGCACCTAGTTTGACTTACAAGTGCACCTATTTTCACTTACAAGTGCAAATAATTTACCTTGTTAATATTCATACACCTATTTTCGCAAATACTTTCGCTTACAAATGCAAGTAATTTACCTTGTTAATATTCATGCACCTGGGTACAACCTAGGTGCACCTAGTTATAACATTAGGTGCATTTAGTATTGATGCTCAGTGTACAATTCACTTGCACCTGTAATACATTTTACTTACATCTGCAATACATTTTACTTGTACTTATGCAAGTAATTTACTTTGTTAACATTCATGCACATGGGTGCAACCTTGGTGCACCTAGTTATAACATTAGGTGCATCTAGTTATAACATTAGGTGCACTTAGTATTGATGCTCATTGTACAATTTACTTGCACTTGTAATAAATTTTACTTGTGCGTGTGCACCTATTTTCACTTAAAAGTGCAAGTAATTTACCTTGCTAACATTTATGCACCTGGGTGCACCTAGGTGCACCTAGTTATAACATTACATGCACCTAGTTATAACGTCAGATGCAACTATATCATGGATACGTGGCGCGCTGCGATTCGTCCGTAGTTCTCTTCTGGGCGGCCCGTACGCACCTGAACGCCATCATAAATATATATGTATATATATATATATGTATATGTATATATATATATATATATGTGTATATATATATATATATATATGTATATGTATATATATATGTATATGTATATATATATATATATATATGTATGTATATATATATATATAGAAATAGGATCAGGTGCGGTGATCAGCTTCCTGTGAAAGATGGGGTTTAATATGCGCCCTTGATCTAATCAAAATCTAATAAAAACGCGGTGGCAATTTTTTTTGTGTTTAAGGTGCGTGGTTTCTGTGATGTGTGCTTAAGGTGCGTTTGTTGTTGAAACTTAAGGTGCGCCGGGCTAAAACTTTAGGTGCATTGATTTCCTTCTTATGGTGCGTAGTTTTCCTTCTTAAGATACTTTGTTTTCCTTCTTAAGGTGTTTTGTTTTCCTTCTAAAGGTGCATTATTTTTTTACAGTTTGGTTCTTTAATTCTAGTGATGCTTGGACCTCCAATTCCTTCAGAGATGCTTCTATGTTTGTTTGTAATTCATTTTGCTTCGCTGTAACAAATTCTGGAATTTTTGGACTATTTTTATTGATTCTGTAATTCATTGTCTGAACCTCCTGGACATTCTGAAAATTTGTGCACCAATTCTGGATTGGTTTCCAACTAGTTACCGTTGATCTGTGCGTTTTCTAGAGATTATAGAAAATATGGAAGGACGTGTCTTTTTTTAATGTTCATTAATTTGTATCGTTGATCTAAATTTGATCAACGGCTCAAATCTAATCCCATCTTTCATTTGAGAGTATCTTTGCACCAGAACCACTTCCTATACTTATATGTATAATTTATACCAAATGCAAATTTGTACAGTTTTAAAGGTGATTGGCAATTAGTTGGTAGCTAATTCTGTTAATTTTATGACTAAATGGCAGTATTAGCGATTTGTAGAAAAGTATTTTGCTACAATCAGCGTATAAAATAATAACATGAATATATTATTTGATTTATTGAATTATACTTAAATTATTTTTAATTTTAGATATAAATATAATAATTTAATTATTATCATGGTTGTTGTTATTATTATTATTAAAAATTTAAATTTGAACAAAAAGTGAATATGCATAAACATCAAAATAACCAATTAAAAATAAATAAAACTTAAAAGAATGCAATTAGCTGATATCAAAAAGATACCCCAACTAGCTTTTTTTTTTTTTTTTTTTTTTTTTTTTTTTTTACATTAAAAAAAAAAAAAAAATAAAAAAAAAAAAAAAACACATTAAAAAAAAAAAAAAAATAAAAAAAAAAAAAAAACACATTAAAAAAAAAAAAAAAATAAAAAAAAAAAAAAAACACATTAAAAAAAAAAAAAAAATAAAAAAAAAAAAAAAACACATTAAAAAAAAAAAAAAAATAAAAAAAAAAAAAAAACACATTAAAAAAAAAAAAAAAATAAAAAAAAAAAAAAAACACATTAAAAAAAAAAAAAAAATAAAAAAAAAAAAAAAACACATTAAAAAAAAAAAAAAAATAAAAAAAAAAAAAAAACACATTAAAAAAAAAAAAAAAATAAAAAAAAAAAAAAAAAAAAAAAGTTTTTTGGTTTTTTTTTAATTTTTTTTTTTTTTTTTTTTTTTAACTTAATAGCATCTATAAGCTAAGTCAAAAAAAAAAACTGCTTATAAAAAAACAAAAATTGATCAAATAAGTTAAAAATTAACTAATAAACGGTGTATACCAAATACCCTCGTAAGAATAGAATGTATTGTTAAAAAATTAGCTTAAAATGACATTTAAAGTGATAATTGTGTGGTATAATTTTTAATATGGTTCACTTTTATTTTAGACCGAGTCAAAGTGGATTCAGGTTCTCCTAAGTGAGATGATCAATTTGATATATTATACGCAAAATAGATAGTGGATATATTAATTCTCAAAGTGTACCCATTTGAATTGACCAGAAGGCTTTGAAGTAGCCTTCCTCCCACATTGAAAAAGGAACGTAGGTTTACACTAGTATATATACAATTCCATTTTTGAAAGAACTTGAATTGTATTTTAAGTGAGTTTTAAATAAAATTTTATTAATGAGTAACTATTGTAACAATCAATGTGCACAATTATAATAACACTAATCACAATATTTAATATTTAATAGTGTAAAAAATAATATAAATATAATATATTTCTATATAAATTGATAGAAAGAGACATTGGTAATACTTTTGTTATTATATAAATATAGATAAATTTATATTATATTATATTTTTCTTTGTATGCAAAAACATTCTTATTTAAAAATTGTGTATTGATATATGAGTTTTATTTATAATTTACTTTGGTGATATTATAAACTTTTATTTGTTATCATAAATAGAATATATATGTTTGGAAAACCCTTAGTTTTGTTTCGAAATGTTTTCCAAGATGTAATACAATCAAAACAATTTAAGGTCAACATTTAAATAGTAGGTCTATTATGGGAAGTTCATAGCAAACTTTGTGCTTCAATAAGTTTTTAACTAATTTGTTGAAATTTTATTTCTTTTCGTTATATTATTTCTTCTTTGTTTTAAATTTATAGATCTAGAGATGATGTATCCTATTTAAATGTGGGTTAAAATTAATTTAATAACATTATATTTAAATGTGAGTCACCCAATGAAATTTTATTTGTTTAATCTCCACAATGTATGTAAGTCAATTCAATAATTTATAAATATTTTTATGTTAATTTTTATTCAATTATGGTTTTATCCTAAATCAATTTTTTTAGATAATAATATTTATTGTATTTATAAAATTTGTTTATACCATTTGTACTACAAATTATTTTAAATGAATACAATAATATTTAAGTTTTTCATTAGAAGAATGCTAAAATCATAATAATTATAGATTTTACCTTTCATATTTTCAATCTTTGAACATAAAGAGATAAATTTCTATATAGTAATAATAATTTCAATATTATTTTCAAAAGTTAGATGATATAAAAAAAAATTACATACACCACTAATTCAATAGGTAAGTATTATATTTACATATGGTCAATTTTACAAATATAAAATTAAAGGATCATAATGTTTAGTCACTCAAAATTATAGTATGCATTAGAATTTAGAAATTTTACAATCAACAAAATATTATAATTTTCAAAATAGAACTATAAAATTTATGAAAATAAACACATCTACAATATTTTGTGAATGATTATAAAGTAAATTTATTCTTTTGAAATATTTTATAAAAAAGCCAAAAAAAATTGTTAAAAAAAAATCTACAACTAATGTAGATTTATAATATGCTAATTCGTTTTTCAGTCATAAATTTATAGGAGTAAGCCATTTTCATAAATATTACAAACTTATAAATTTTATAATATTTGTGAAACTACTTGTGTTTTTTTTTTCTCTTTAATTTCTAATCGCTAAATCTATTATTTCTATAGTTAAGGTTTATCCACATTTCTTGAAATCATGTTTTATATATATACCCAAATATTTTTGTATTTACAACATTACCCCTCTCTCTCTCTCTATATATATATATATATATATATATATATATATATATATATAATTCAGTTCACGTGCGATGAGGTGTTTTCTGTGCGATTGTGCGGTGACTTTAGGTGCGTAATTTTCTTCTTAAGGTGTGCGATTTTTCTTCATAAGGTGCGTTGTTTTCTTTCTTAAGATGCGTTATATGTATGGTTAAGGTGCGTGAGTTGTTGAAACTTAAGGTGCGTCATTTTAAAACGTTAGGTGCGTGGTTTGTGTCCTTAAGGTGCGTGACTTGTGTACTTAAGGTGCGTGGTTTGTGTCCTTAAGGTGCGTGACTTGTGTACTTAAGGTGCGTGGTTTGTGAACTTAAGGTGCGCCGTTTTAATGCTTAAGGTGAATACCGCACAACCCCACGGAAGATATACCCGCACCTGAACCCTTCATATATATATATATATATATATATAGGATCACGTTCAGGTGCGTACGGGCCGTCTAGGAGAGAACTGCGGACGAATCGCATCGCGCCACGTGTCCGGAATGTAGTTGCACCTAACGTTATAACTAGGTGCACGTAATGTTATAACTAGGTGCACCTAGGTGCACCCAGGTGCATAAATGTTAACAAGGTAAATTAGTTGCATTTTTAAGTGAAAATAGGTGCACACGCGAAAGTAAAATGTATTACAAGTGCAAGTAAATTGTACAATGAGCATCAATACTAAGTGCACCTAATGTTATAACTAGGTGCACCTAGGTTGCACCCATGTGCATGAATGTTAACAAAGTAAATTACTTGCATAAATGCAAGTAAAATGTATTGCAGATACAAGTAAAATGTATTAAGGTGCAAGTGAATTGTACACTGAGCATCAATACTAAGTTCACCTAATGTTATAACTAGGTGCACCTAATGTTATAATTAGGTGTACCTAGGTTGCACCAGGTGCATGAAAATTAACAAGGTAAATTACTTGCATTTGTAAGTGAAAATATTTGCGAAAATAGGTGTATGAATATTAACAAGGTAAATTATTTGCACTTGTAAGTGAAAAAAATAAGTGCGAAAATAGGTGCACTTATAAGTGAAACTAGGTGCACTTGTAAGTGAAACTAGGTGCACCAAAGTTCCAATTATTTACGAAAATGCCACCGCGTCATTTTTTTTTAAATTGCATCTGATTCGTTGATCTTGACACGTGGACGGCTGTGGAGCGTTCTCATTTCCTACTTGGGCGGTAGTTCGCACGGGAGTGCGCCCCTATATATATATATATAGACACACACTCTCTCTCACACACACACACACACACACACTATTAGGGGATGTTTGGTTGGATGGAAAAGTTTTTCCTTAAAGTGGAAGAAAATGTTGTTTTTTGATGTTTGATTCATGGATTTCATTTTCCATTGAAAAATGAATTCTTCAAATTTGAGGAAAACAAAATCCTTGGTTGGACATGGGATTTTGTTTTCCATGAAAAATGAGAAGTAAAAATGATATGACATGACTATTTTATCCTTGCTTTCTTTCTTAATTTAGTTAATTATATTACTCTTATTAATTTGTAGGGGTATATAAGTCTTTATACTAATAATTCCTTACAATTCCAAATCTGACCAACCAATAAAATTAGTAATTCTAGTATTTTTTTCGCCAACCAAACAATCAAATTCATCTTTTCTAGTAATTGCTTTTCAATTTCAATTCCATTTCCTTTAAAATATTTTATGCAAATTAAACGGGATATTAAATCTCCATTCCCAAAATTTTTAAACTGAACTGAACTAAATTTTAAAACTGAATGTTTCATTTAAAAAAAAAAAAAAAAATAGAACCCGAAAAACCCAAACCAAAATGTCACCCGTACTCTATTGCTCTTAACGGTTGCCATTGCATTTCTTATCCCAGGTATCTATCTCTTGACACATCTCTCTCATAGCTTTCAATTGTAATTTTACGCTAGTTTTAGTTCCTGAATGTTGATTCGATTTTCAATTAAAAATTATGGCCATTTCTGAAATAAGGTTTGGGTATAAAGGTTTTAGGACTGTTCTCAGATGTTGAAACTTTATACTTTGAAGCAAGCCCGGAAAATTATACATATTTTAAACCCTGCTATGGTGCTGTAAAATCTGAACTATCTTGATTATCTGTTTCCAAGTGTGGTCACCTTCTTTTAACGAGGATGCAGTCAGATGAACTCATTGATGCAAATTGAAGCTTCTAATGTTAGTATGAAATGATTTATTGAACCCCACCTATATGTGGAATTTCTACTGTTTCCTTTTACAGTGCTCACATTAGAATATGCAGTCCAATGGTTGTATACAAACACACACAATATTCATTGTTATTATAACTACAAAACTAGACATCCTCTAAACAGGATTCATTCAGTATGTTTGTTTCGTAATTGTCTTTTGATTCACAGATAAGCATTTTTTCATTAAGTGGTTTTAGTTTGATTGCTTTTAGATGGCAAAGATTAATATTAAGTATTTTAAGTTCATTGTTATCCTTAGATGCCTTAGATGCACCATACCCATTGTCTTTGAAAGGAGAAAGACTAGTTATTTAAAGACAACTAAAGATATAGTTAAACAAGTGATGGAAATGTTCATGAATGCTTTATAGGATAACTCAGCCATCTAGGACTTGGTAGAAATGTAGGAGATAGTTACTGGTGAAGTAAGGTACGTGCTTTTTCCTTGTTTTTATATCATGTTGAAAACTTATATCCAAGAAATTCTCTAGAGCATGTGATTTTGTGCTAGGAACCATAACTAGTAAGTGTAACTTGCATGTTATATGACAGAAAATAACTTCCATTATTTAATACAGTCCAATCTGTTGCTTTGTACATTTAGGTTGTTTTCTGTCAACCTTTATATTATTAGTTAACTTGTCTTAGCCTAATTTGTTGTTTTGTCTATTGAGGTGGTTTTAAGTATATTAATGTTATTCTATATTAACAAAAATAACATGTAATATGTAATGTTCTAAAGCATTCTGACAGTTTTTTACATCAACAGTATATTGCATTTAGCTCTGGTAGTATCCATCTTATAAACTACAAACATCATGTACTTTGATGACTGTGAGTCTTTGACTAGGAAATTGAATTCTTGTTGGCTAATGTTTTTACAATTATAATTTATAATCAAAGTTTCTATGTGTTTGAAAACATTTTATGTTTATTAATTGAGATTTTTTTAACACTATTTTGTAATGTGCATGATGATTTGCAGGCGCAATTCTCATTGTTCTTGATTTTGAAGTTAGAGTGAAGGATCTATAACATGTCTGTGACACTCTTTAGGGGGATACAATTCTATCCTCTTAAGCAATACAAATTCCCATATTTTTCTAGAAAACATGCAACTTTGTATTGTACTTTGGAAAGAACAGAAACCAATACTACAACACAAGAAAAACAACAGACCAAGTTGAAAGGGTTGCCAAAAAATCAATCAAAATCACTTGATAACATTTTGAAAGATTATGAATCAATCATTGGTATAGAAACCCATGTGCAGGTTTCAACTCTTACAAAGGCTTTTTGTGGCTGCCCATATACTTACGGGGCTCCCCCAAATACACACATTTGCCCCATTTGCATGGGTTTACCTGGGGCCTTGCCAGTTTTAAACTCAAAGGTTATAGAATCTGCCATTAAAGTTGGTCTTGCACTCAACTGTAAGCTTTCTCTGAGCTCAAAGTTTGATAGGAAGCAGTACTTTTATCCGGATCTTCCAAAGGGATACCAAATATCACAGTTTGATATACCTATTGCAACTGGGGGTTATCTTGATCTAGATCTGCCGGTTGAGTTTGGTGGGGGACATAGGAGATTTGGCATTACAAGGGTTCACATGGAAGAAGATGCCGGCAAGCTGCTTCATACTGATGGTGGGAGTTATTCTCAGGAAAGTATTTTACATCCCTTCTCTACATCTACAAATCTTGTATTTCATAATTTTTTTTTTCCTATTTGAGATTATGACTAAAGCATTTGACTAGATTTGTTGAGTTTTTCTGTTTGTTGAAGTTTAAACGAATTGTGAAAATCACTTTCTTTTGCAACTCGATCATATTATGAGCATTTCAGTGTGTAACGTTTACTTTCATGTCACTAAGTATACTAGTAACTTTTTGGCAATATCTCACCTAGCAACCAACTAATATTGTTCATTTATTTTATTGCGAATTCTATACGAGCAGGATCTAATCTTTTTTTAAGTTTTATAACAGGTTGACTTGAATAGAGCAGGGGTGCCATTACTTGAAATTGTCTCTGAACCTGATATGAGAACTGGAATTGAAGCTGCAGAGTATGCTGCAGAGTTGCAACGATTGGTAAGATATTTGGGAGTGAGTAACGGAAATATGCAAGAAGGGTCACTTCGTTGTGATGTGAATATCTCTGTTCGTCCAATTGGACAATTAGAATTTGGTACAAAGGTAAACAATTTTCTTTTGTTTAGTAATATATTTTTCCCAAGTTCTAGTATTTCTGTAATTTACTTTAAATCCTTATTTAATATTATTCATTTCTCATGTTTCATGATTTATTGATTTAACTTATAAATATATTTACTCTATGTTTAAATTAGTAGAGTGCTACTTTGTTTTGGTAATTGATAATGTTACTTGGAATTCCTTGGACAGGTGGAAATTAAGAATTTGAACTCATTCTCATCGGTAAGTAGGGCTATTGATTTTGAGATTTCAAGACAGGTGCTTCTTCATAGCCAAGGCCATAGTGATCAAATTGTACAAGAAACTCGTCTCTGGGAAGAAGGTTCTCAGGTTATACAGGGGTTAACTTTTGTCCTGTGACAACATAAAATTAATATGTTACGGTTTGCTTATTTGGTAATGCTTTTCGTATTTTCAGAGGACAATTACCATGAGAAAAAAGGAAGGGCTTTCTGACTACCGTTATTTCCCAGAGCCTGATCTTCCAGGAGTTACTATCACTCAAGACTATGTTGACAGTGTTTGCAATTCATTGCCTGAACTTCCAGAGATGAAACGGCGGAGGTACGAAAAAATGGGATTAAGCATGCAAGATGTTCTTTTTCTGACTAACGACTCTAATGTAAGTAATGTTCATGACTGCTTAGATTTTTGGTCTTTATATTGGCATAATGCTACACATTAACTTGACCTTTTATGCTAGTTTGCATGGTAACTACTAACTAGAAGTTCCATAGAAGAGTGGCATAAAATTATGGGATAAACTACAAATAAGCCATCGTACTATTTGGGAACAAGCAATTAGGCCATCGAACTTGAATAACCCCCAAATAAGCCACTGAACTTGAAAAAATAAAGCAATCAAGCCACTGAAATGGTCGCTGGTGCCGGAAGTTGTCGCTGGAAATTTTAAAATTGGGTTAATTGTTTTTTCCAGTTTCAGTGGCTTAATTGCTTTATTTTTCTGAGTTTAGTGGCTTATTTGGGGGTTATTCAAGTTCGATGGCCTAATTGCTTATTCCCAAATAGTACAATGGCTTATTTGTAGTTTATCCCTAAAGTTATCTGAAGCAGTTTGATATTGAATCAAAATTTTGTTGTGTTAACTGTTAATGATACACCCATAGGAATAGGAATAGTTATTTATGTGAAGTATTGTATTATTAGAATTAGATGAACATTATAATAGGAGTTATTGTATTATTAGAATTAGAGAAACATTAGAATATGAATTATTATATTATTAGAATTAGTAGAACATTGGAAATAGTTAGACTTTAAGAATACAATGTTATAAATAATAGGCCCCCACGTATTGTGGAAGCAGTGAACCAGAAGAACAATATAGTCTTTTTATACTTTTCCTTACATTCTATCACTATATTCTCCTCCCCAATTCTTTATTGGCGCTAACACTTGCTCAAAGTAGTGCTTGTTAGATACGGGATGTCGGGGTCGTATTAGTTAAATAAACATTTAATGCTTTAGATTGGCATGCCTCTGTCCAACCCAGTCTTTTCACTCACCAACAAGCGTGAAAGAAAGAAATAAACTATATATATATATATATATATATATATATATATATACACACATACATATTTGTATATATATGTCTATGTTTGGGTGTTTGTATGCTTATAATCTATGTTTAGACTATTGAGAGTGAACATACAACACAAAAGTTTCTTCCCTTCAATCTATAACAATAAGAAAATATAGAAGTTTTATTTTGTTAATTACCGGTTGAGGGGTGAGTGTGTTGTGGCTGTGTCTATTTTCATGAACCCAAAGTTGGGAAGGGTGTGTGGCTTCTTTCACATGTGATTTTTCTAACTTAAAGGCAAACTCTGAAACATGAAATCCACATGGTCTGGGAAAGTGATGATTGAACCTAGCATTTCTTTTAGATTCTTCTAGTACTCTTACAAAAAATTAATGTGATGTTTCATACTCTGTAGTAGCATTATCTTTCCATAAACAAATGTTTCAGGTTGCAGAGTTTTTCGATGCAACAATTGCTAGAGGTGCAGATGTAAAACTTGCTACTAATTGGATGATGGGTGACATAGCTGCATATTTGAAAAATGAAAAGTTATCCATCAATGAGATTAAACTTACTCCTCAAGAACTCAGTGAGCTTATTTCTACAATCAAAGAGGAGACTATCAGTGGAAAGATTGGGAAAGAGGTACATATATAGTTGGCATGTGCTCTAACATTCTCTAACTTGCCCCAATCTTATTAATCTTAGAGATTTTTTTATTTTTTTGGTTGATAGCCTTAACCATGAAATATTTTGAAGGTTTAGTTGGAATAATTATTCTTTATTCCGCAAGTATTTATTAATCATCTGGAGTGAGGTATTTTATGATACTCTGTTTTGCCCACCATTGGATCAAGTCCTATTATCCTTTCTTCCTACCTCATCAATTCCATATACTTCTACTTGTCCTTATATCACACAGTATACTTGGAATACTTTGAATACCGAATGCATGTTTCTGGATACTGCTTAAGAAAAATAGGTAGGTTATTTATTTATTTATATGTATACTGGTGTGCAATTTCACCTTAAAATTTTTTTAATGATATAAAAGTACTATTCACAAATTTTAGCATACCATGATAACAGACATTTGCATTTGATACTATTTGACCTTTCAAATTTTTTAATGATAGATAAGTGGCTTTCACAATTTTGGGATATCCTCATATCCATAATACCATACTAATTCCACTGAGAAGAAATATATACCAGAGTTTCCAAGCTTGGTTAAAGTTTTGTTTTTTCATTGATTCCAACGTAACATCTGCAGATATTGTTTGAGATATTGGCCAAGGGTGGAACTGTCAAGGGGATGATAAAAGAAAAGGATTTGGTTCAGGCAAGTTATCCCATAGCTAATGTTCTGAAGCTTGTGACCATTTGTCTTTGCTATCTGGTTATTAAAACTTCTTAATTTTTTTTTTAATGACTTTTAGATGGGTTGAGTAATCATGAAATGGTTCATAAAGGTCGTTAGATCTTATCGATTTGCATGTCCAACGATATTAGCACATGTCTAATTTTTTCTAGTTAGTCTCTTTCTAGCACCAGATATGTCGAGATGTGTTTGGAACAGTTTTAATGAGAGATGATTTTAGTAAATTCTAAAAACTAAGCATATCCCAAAAACTATGAGGCAAAAAAGAATGATGCATAATTCTCTTTTATTTTCAAAACATCAGATTGTAGATCCTCAAGAGATCGAGAAAATGGTAGATAAAGTGATTGCTGACAATCCAAAGCAACTAGAGCAATACCGTGGGGGTAAAACTAAACTGCAAGGTTATTTTGCTGGTCAGGTATGGTTATTTCGCGGTTGCTTTAATTTTTCATTTCTCAATCCTACAATGCTGTAATAAAGTTAATGCTTTTCTAAATTTGTATGAAAATGAAAAGGTGATGAAGGAATCCAAAGGCAAGGCAAATCCAAAGATGTTGAACAAAATCCTATTAGAAAAGTTAAATGCCAAAAGGTGATGCTGTGTCCATTAGCAGCCTTGAATAATTCATTTATCCCCATCTTATCTGGTTTTCCTATTATCTGTGTAGCTGACATGGTGGGTTCAGGGTTCAGGGTTCAGATACCAGTTACTTGATATGGTTAGATGATCATAGCTGGTGAGTCGATCAATTTCCCATTGTATTGTTGTGAAGCAGCAAAACGGTGTTGGTTGCTTTATAGATTAGATACTCTCTTGAGTCTTGAGATGGAAGGATTGTACAACTTACACTTTTCCTTTAGTTAGGAGATAGCAAAGAAAGTCTAGGTTGATATTCTGAGTATGCTTTTTTTTAGAGTTAATACCCAATTTGGTCCATCGACTATTAGTATTTCACTATTTTAGTCATCGACTTTCAAACTTCTCAATTTCATCTTCAACTATGTAATTTTTACCTAAATTAGTCCTTTGTCCAAACCAAAATAGTCCTAATCAAAACCATTTTGGTTAACAATTGCATAGTTGGGGTTGAAATTAAGCAAATTTGAAAGTCGAGAACCAAAGTGGTGAAATTCTATTAGTCGAGGGACCAAATCGGGTATTAACTCATTTTATTTATTAACGAGTACTCAAATGTGACCCATAACCCAAAGTAGCACAAAATCACAAAGAAATCCCTAAAACTATCATCTCAAAGCAAGTCCCACACCTTAGGTAGACGGATCAAATAGGCTCATTTACTCATCACACAATCGTTATATCGTGGACTACGGTGCACATAGCAATGTGCATCACGTACTTAAACGACGTTGTTTTGATGTTAGTGGACGCGGACGCGAATAACTCCAGGGAATTCATTATCTATAATACACATAATCATTATCTAGAATACACAGGACTCATCCTCTTAACATTTGAATGCACAAACACATCACAACATGTGTTAATAATATGAATACACAGAATATTGACACAAAATACACAGAACTCATCCTCCTAAACATTCGAATGCACAAACACATCACAACATGTGTTACTAACATGAATACACACAACGGTTGCCTAGAATACACAGAATGATTGCATGAAATACACAGAACGATTACCTAGAATACACAGAATATTAACATAAATACAGAGACCGGTCGAAACGGGAAACGTGATTTCCAAAAAAAAAGGACGGTTAGTTTACAATGCTCAAAACAACGTAGTTTACATACGTGGTGCACATTGCTATGTGCACCGTGGCGCACGGTATAATTTGCCCTCATCACAACGGTTCAAGTAACACCTTAATCTAAACTAATATTTAATTTGAGACATTAACTCCCTAAATTTCTTCGCTTAGCATTTTTTTCCTTGTAGCCATTCCACATAGTTAACAAGGAATTTAATTAAAAACGAATTTGTTGATATGAAATTTATTAATGTTGACCTTTAAAATCAAGCAAACATTACAAAGCATGCATATAAGTTCTTTCTTCATCTTCGTCTTCTCAAAACATCCTTTAGTATACTCTCCTTGTCGACGTTTATATTAATCTTCTTGGTGTGCAATGTCTTCGTCTTCTGCTTAATTAATCAAGAGTGCGAAGCAACTTGGAGTATGAGTCTTTGATGTACTGTTGTTGTGGATTGAAAGTCCTAATGTGCACAACTCAAGATTTTCGGAGGAAATTTTATTTGTGTTAAAAGATGAAAGGTGTGATTATGTATATCTTTTTACATTGTTGTAAATTTTGGAATGACCATTAGTAAATGTGTTTGAATTTTTTTTTAGGAGGGTTGTGGGTGTGGTTTTTTTTTTTTTTTGGAAAGAACAAATTTCAGAAAATAAGAATGATGTATATGGAATGGAGGAATTGAAGAAATTGATTACAACAGAGAAATGAATTGATCAGTGAAATATATGTTCTATGGGTATTAATTAGAAGTGAAGTGCTCTTTGATTAATGAGGTCAAAGATGAGGTTTAACTATTATTTGATTAAAGTTTAATTATTATTTGATTAAAGTTTAAATTTTAAATAACAATTTAAAGTTTAACTATAAGAATTAGGCAAAATTTATGTGAGACTGTTTCACGATTCTCAATTCGTGCCGGGTCAGATCTTTGATTAATGAGGTCAAAGATTTGACCCATTAATTAAAGATCCTTCCCATCTCACGGATTGAGATCCGTGAGACGGTCTTACACAAGTGTTACCCTAAGAATTATTTTTATTGTTTTAATTCAACTTTGAAGTTTAAATATTTCATACAAACATTTTTTTTTAAAATTTCATTATGAAAAATTTAATTGTTGAATTTGGACGATTTAAAAAATACAAAACAGAATTTACCAAAAAAAAAAAAACAAAAAAGAAAAAAAACAAAAATTCGATTCGAACCAAAACCGTTGATTCTAGAATGGTAAGTTGAACCTTAATAGAAGGGTCCGGTTTCGGATCGGCCAATTTAGGAACCAGAACCGAACCTTGGGCATGACTACTCATTAGTTCAGTCTATTGTAGCTTTGTATACATCTGTAGTATAATACATGGTTGTGACTGAGGCAACTAAAGAGGCTTCGTAACTTCAAGTTTGATTAAAGAATTGGGTATTGAGTAAGGTGGAGTTCAGTTGCATTGTGACAGTTAGAGTGTTATCTTTTTGGCTAAAAGTTAAGTATATCATGCCTGAACCAAGCATATTGATGTAAGGTTCCATAAGATTAGAGATATGGTTGCTTCTGGAGAGATATTATTGTAGAAAATTCATATACTAGTGAGAATGAAGCAGACATGTTGACAAAGGCAGTTACTGGCGACAAGTTCAAACATTGTTTGGAGTTGTTGGGTGTTTCCATATGCTAGATGAGCATGGTTACCCTGACTCATGGGTATATGTGAGATAGATCTTTCCTTCTAGGACATATATACTCGCTAGGGTGGAGATTTGTTGAGTATGTCTCATATAAGGATGAGTTGCGGAGCTGAGTGGGTTGGACCTACCTGTGGTACATGGGTATTTTTGTACATGTACATGTCCAGAGATGTCTATAAATACGTTGTTTGTATCTCTAGGTGTTTTATCACCATCACAATCTATACTATTAAATTCTCTCTCTAGCGTTGTCTAGGGTTTCGCTTCCGCTCCTAGGGTTTGCTAGGGTTTTACGTTGGTTTATTTCTTTCTTTTCTCTGGTGCTTTCCGGTTCCCTTTCTGTCGTACGAGTGCATGGCGTCGGAAACTTTAGCTGGTGGGGTGGAGAGGCTAACAGAACGTTGGGCGGACATGGCTTTGGAGGAGGAGGAGGTGGCGTTCGAACCGGTCGGGATTGACAGCGGGGATGTAGAGGTTGGGGTGGTGGAATCCTGGGCGATCGTCGGACGTTTTCTAACAAATAAACTCGTTAAGCTGGAATATATGCGGCAGGTTTTGGCCTCAGTTTGGCAGCCGGTGAAGGGAGTGCAAATTTCTGAGTTACAACCGAACCTGTTTCTCTTTGTATTCTATCATATAACTGACGTGCAGCATGTCCTCTCCGAAGGCCCATGGTCGTTCGAGAGCAACTCTATAGTTTGCCGATAGGTTCCTGATGGTGTGCTCCCGGTTGACGTGATGCTGGACTCTCTTGACATGTGGGTTCAACTCCACGACCTACCTATGGGGTATACATCTGGTTCGGTACTCGAGCAGATAGGCAACTACCTGGGAGTTTTTATCAGATGTGATAATCGCTTTAAAGATGTCCCTTGGCGTAGTTTCTACCGTGTGCGAGTTTCAATCCCCGTGAGCAAGCCCATTAAGCGGCACATGCGTTTGATGAAGCATGATAAATCTACATGTTGGGTAACGTTCAAGTATGAACGTCTCCATAATTTCTGTTTCTTCTGCGGGCTCTTAGGACACTCTTACAAATTTTGCATCAAGGCGAGGGAGTCAACTCTTCATGTTTCCCAGTATCTGTATGATGCAGGCCTGAGAGTAGGGGGCAGCCGAGGATCGCGCGCTGTGGGGGAGAGTTGGTTGGTGCCGGTGGAGGGGTCCAGTGAAGCGTGATGTTGCCCGGGATGGTGAGTCGCATGTAGCGGTAATGCCGGACAGTGCTACTGCTGCTCGCGGTAGTGTGGATGGGGCGGTGGTGGCAGTTATGAAGAGGAGGAGGGAGGGGTCTGGAGGCGATGGAAGGAGGGTGGGTGTTGTAGGAGAGGATGTTGTTATGCAAGAGGTGTCAAAAAACTTGTCGTAGGCGGGTTCTGGTTCCCAGACCCGCCCATCATCATGAGTACTCTGAGCTGGAACTGTCGTGGCTTGGGCAATCCACGAACAGTTCGTGAACTTGTAGACCTTGTGTCTATTAAGAAGCCCGATTTCGTCTTCCTCATGGAAACTAAGGTGGGGAGGACTCATGTTGAGCATTTGCGTATCAAACTTGGTTTTGATGGTTTATTTTATGTTGATAATGCTGGATTAAGCGGTGGTTTAGCTTTGTTGTGGAAAAGAAATAATACTGCAAGGCTATTAAGTTTCTCGAGAAATCACGTCGATGTGGAAGTGTCCTTGGCTGGTGTTGGAGAATGGCGTATGACATGTTTTTATGGCTTTCCTGAACGAGCACGTCGGAGTGAATCGTGGGATCTGTTACGGACTCTGGCTAGTAGATGTCCCCTTCCGTGGGTGGTCCTCGGTGATTTTAATGATCTTATCTTTCAGCATGAGAAGCATGGAGGGAACCCGCACCCAGATAATCTTCTACGTGGGTTCGGGGAGGCAGTCTCTAACTATGGATTGTCTCAATTGCCCATGGATGGCTAACAGTTCAGTTGGGAGAGAGGGAAGGGTACTGTGGATTGGATGGAGGAAAAGCTAGACAAGGTGCTAGCGAACCCTGATTGGTGTGATACTTTTCCCTATGCAGCTGTGACTAACATCTTGACCCGGACTTCGGACCATTCTACTCTCTACCTGCGGGTTAGGGATGGTCGGGCAAGGCCTCGTGGGCCTCGTAGGAGGTTCAGATTTGAGATGGCATGGTTGTACGATGATGGGTGTAGACGACAGGTGGAAGGTGCGTGGGAGGAGGGTAAGGAGGGCGGATTACTTAGATGTTTGGAACACTGTGGGCACAAGCTGCTTCGCTGGGGAGGTGACCGCTATCATAAGTTTGGTGAGCAGATAAAGAATTTACGAAGGGAGCAGTTGCTCCTGCGGGGGGCCTTGGACTCCACTTCCCTAGTTGAGTTTCAACGCATCGAGGCTGAGCTGTGCCGTCTGGAGGCCTAGGAGGAAACTTTCTGGAGACAACGGGCAAAGCAGCATTGGCTTAAAGGAGCAGATGCCAACACGAAATTCTTTCACAGGTACGCTTCAGCTCGTAAAAAGAAAAAATACCTTAACTAGGTTGAAGAATGACTCTGGTATGTGGGTGGAGGATGAGGGCCTAAATTCTATTGTGCTTAATTATTTTGATGCTATATTTACTTCAAATAATTCTGCACCTACGGGGTCGTTTTTTGCATCTGTGACTCCCCGTGTCTCCCAGAGTCAGAATGAGCGCCTCCTAAAGCCTTTTGAACCGGGGGAGGTAAAGGCAGCTTTATTCTCTATGTTCCCAGATAAAGCCCCTGGCCTAGATGGGATGAACCCGGGGTTCTTTCAGCATTTCTGGGATGTTGTGGGGGAGGATGTAACAGGGTTTGTGCTTAATTGCTTATCTACTGGCTCTTTCTCGGAGGGTTTAAATAATACCAATGTGGTTCTAATCCCTAAGAAGTGTGCTTCGAAATTGGTGTCTGACCTTCATCCAATTGCTCTCTGTAATGTGGTGTACAAGGTTATAGCAAAGATGATAGCAAACAGAATGAAACCCCTGCTAGGGGATGTAATTTCTGAGTCCCAAAGTGCGTTTATTCCTGATAGGCTAATTATTGATAATATTTTGATTGTTGCGGAGGTAGGTCATTATTTGAACAGGAAGCAGAATGGGGTGGTAGGATGGGGTGCCCTCAAACTGGGTATGGCAAAGGCTTATGACCGCATGGAGTGGTCCTTTCTTCGTCAGATGCTTTTGGCCCTGGGGTTTGCTGCTAACTGGGTAAATCTTATTATGCTGTGTGCCACCACTGTTTCTTATAGCTTCCTGGTGAATGGTGACATCATTGGCAGGTTACCCCCTACAAGGGGAATCCGACAGGGAGACCCGCTTTCACCATATTTATTTATCATTTGCGCAAAGGGCCTATCATTGTTGTTACAACAAGCTGAATCCAGAGGGTTCTTTCATGGCTGTAGGGTGGCTAGGGGGGCTCCTCCTATTTCACATTTATTTTTTGCAGATGATAGCATCCTGTTCTTTAAGGCTAATGCTCAGGAAGCTGGGGTTATCAAACATTGCCTGAATGAGTATGAGGAAATGTCGGGGCAGGCTGTTAATTTTCATAAATCAAGTGTGTGTCTTAGCAGGAACACATCTACGGCAGATAGGGAGGTGGTGGCCGCGATTTTGGGTGTGTCTCAAGCCCCTAACTTTGGAAAATATCTGGGCTTGCCTTCCTTTATTTGGAGGAACAAGAGGGCGGTTTTCTCATACATTGAGGATAAGATCAGACATAGAATTGGTTCTTGGAATAAGAAATTACTTTCTCGGGTTGGTAAGGAGATTCTCTTGAAGAGTGTGGCTCAGTCTATACCTACCTTTTCAATGAGTGTCTTTTTGCTCCCTGATTTTGTTTGCATGTCTATTGAGAGAACCATGAATCGGTACTGGTGGGGCTCAGGAGGGGAAAAGGGAATTCACTGGAAAGTTTGGGATCGACTTTGGGTTCCTAAAAAGTTTGGTGGTTTGGGTTTTAAGGATCTGAGGGCTTTTAACTTGGGAATGCTGGGCAAACAAGCTTGGCGGTTCCTTTTTAACCCGCACAGCTTAGTAGCTCGTTTGTACAAGGCTAGGTATTACCCTAAGACCTCTTTTATTGATGCCACTGTTGGAGGTTGCCCCAGTTTTTGCTGGCGAAGTATAATGGTTGCCCATGATATGGTTTGTTCTGGTGCTAGAAGGAGAATTGGGAATGAAAATTCCACACTGATTTGGGGTCACCCTTGGCTTCCGGATGATCCTGGACCTATGATTCTAACTGCAATGCCCCAAGCACTTAATGGTTCGGTAGTTTCAGGATTAATCGATATTTCTACTAACACGTGGGATCAAGCAATCTTACGGGACTTGTTTGTCCCTGCTGATGTCGAACGCATTCTGAGTGTCCCAGTGAGCCCAGAGCATGAGGACTCATGGTTTTGGGTCGGGGATCCCAAGGGGTGTTACACGGTCAAGGAGGGTTATAGGTGCATTAGGGGCGAGTTTAGCACTGACCCTGGGTCTTTTGTTAAGTGGCTATCTTTGTGGAAAATTAAGGCACCTCCCTAGTGGAAAACATTTCTATGGAGAGCTCTCACTGATGTCCTTCCTATTACCCCCAAATTTGATTATAAAGAGGGTAGTTGTAGACCCAACATGCCCTATGTGTAGTCTAGAACATGAGAGTTTAATGCATACATTTATTTTGTGTGATTTTTCAAGGATGGTTTGGCATGAGTCCTCTATCCCAATTTCTAACTTGTTGGGTGACTGTTTTGACGTGTGGTTCACTAATGCTATGTCTGTTCTTACGGCCGACCAGCTCCTTGCGGCAGTGGCGGTGTTATATTTCATATGGAGAGCACGCAACATGGCTGTATGGGACGGCTGCATGCCTACGGCGCAGAGTACCTAGAGGATGGCATGTGCGGCTGTTCACGCGTGGCGTCAGGTGCACACACACCAGCTGAACCTTCCCCCTGACGGTACACATGAGACCGCCGTCTCTGCTGCTGCAACAACTCACCATGCCGATGTACTGCACTGCTGCTACTTCGATGCCGGCTTCCTACAGTCTACGAGAAAGGCTACGGTGGGCGCTGTGATCTTCTCTCCATGGGGTGTGTTTGCTGCTGCTTTCAATGGTCCCTTGCACGACTGCTTCTCCCCGCTCATGGCCGAATTGTTGGCATGTAAAGAGGTGCTTTCATGGATTAAAGATCAGGGGTTGACGTCCGTGGTCCTTTGCACTGATTGTGCCACTCTTCAATGTTTGCTCTCTTCGGATCATGGACCTCTTTATTCATATGTCGCTTTTTCCGTTAATGCCTCTAAGACTTTAATGTCATCTTTTGATCATTGTGTGGTGAGCACGGTTCCTAGATCTGCGAATCTAGCCGCTCACTCGCTTGCTTCGTTGGCACTCACACAGGCTAACGCTTTGTTCTGGGATTCTATCCCGCCCGACTCTATTGCTTCTTTGATTTAATATATTGCTATTTGGTTGGTTTAAAAAAAAAACTTCTCGACTAAAACACTCCTATATTATTTAGATTTGTGTAATCTATACTATTAATAAAAACCAAATCCTCCATTTTAACTTTACGCCCAAAACACTCTTATACGATTAAGGTTTGTGTAATATTGTAAAATATGGTAATACGATTCTTATTTGTATTACAATTGTACATTAAAATATGGTAATACAATTCCTAATACGATATATTTTTTCATACTTTTCTATTCCTAGTACAATTTAAGATTAAAATTACTAATGATAATAATATTGTACATATACAACGTAATATTGTAAATTATGGTAATAAAATTCTTATTCGTACTACAATTTTACATTAGAATTAGGGAAAATTGCATTTTTCGTCCCTAAATTATAAAGTAATTGTAGAATTCATCCTTAAGTGTTGGTCATACTCACTTTTTGTCCCTAAGTTATCATTGATGTTGCATTTTTCATCCTTCTATTAATAAAATGTTAGAGACAAAATTTGCAATTTTTGTATAACTCATGGACGAAAATTGAGCACGAAAGGACAAAAAGTGCAACGCCAATGATAACTTAGGGACGAAAAGTGAATTTTACCGTAATACAATTGTACATGAAACATGCATCCTTATTTATTCAAATTATAATACTGAAATTTCAATAATTTAGAAAAAAGTTACAGTATAAATACTTTCTTATTCGTAATACAATCATACTTATTATTTTACAAAATCTCCAAATAATAATATTGATTGAAATTACACTATAAATATATTCCTAACTTTAATACAATTGTACATGAAACATGCATCCTTATTTATGCAAATTCGCAAATAATAATATTGAAATTGCACTATAAATACACTCTTAATCGTGAACAATTATATTCTTCCATCGATTATCTTCTGTTTTTCTCTGGTATTTTTGTTATTTCTCCTTATTGTTGACTAAAGTATGTTTTCGTCTCTACCTCCGACCTATCCTCCAAGAAAAGGAAATGCTCTATAAGGCTCTGCTTGATGCGTTGTTTTTTTTTGTCTAGGGAATTTCAACACTCCACAGGACAATGTTGAACAAGTTAGTTCTCATTAAACTTGTTTCTTCCTCTTGCAATAATATTTTTTCCACATTATAATTGCATAGTATTAGTTTCATACAGGGCATAGCACCACTGGAAGCTACATCTTCCTCAAGTCCAGAAGTCATTTTGGTTGCATAATATTATAATTGCATAGTATTAGTATATTTACCTAATAATTAATATGATAATTAAGGAATTACTTACACATATTTTAGTATAATTAACTAATACTCCATTCGTTTCATTTTATGTGTCTAGTTCGGTTAACGATGCTTGATTGAAGTTATTTTTATCTTATTTTTCATAATATTAAGTTTAGTATTAGTATATAAAATTTATATATTTAGAAACTACACTAAAAGTACTATTAAACACAAAGTACTAAAAGTAAAGAATACTAAAGAAAATAAACAAAGAAGAAAGATTTGATTGGACCAATGAATAGTAATTAGGACAGATAAAATGGGATAGAAAGAAAAATTATTATAATAATTAAGCTAATAATTATCATAATAATAGTATAATTACAATTAAACATGGGTCGTTAGATTATTACAATTAATTTTTTTTTATAATACATATATATATATATATATATATATATATATATATATATATATATATATATATATATAGGTATAATACTATGAGAAGAAAATAAATTATTATGTTAATTAGGGGTGTGTAAGCTTCAATAAATTTTTGGTTAACCGACCGAACCAATAAAGTTTGGTTAACCCGTTTTTTAACCGAACTGAAACAGTTCGGTTAATGGTTAAAGGTTTGTTAAAATATTGATGTTTGCTCATCCTTTCAAGACGAGGCATGGGCTCTCCTTAGAGGTATTCAAACTGCCATAAGTATGGGCTATAAGAAGGTCATCTTTGAAAGCGACTCTAAAGAAGTCGTGGAGGGTATCGCTAGTACTATGACACATATGACATAACAGTACAGTTTACAACATTTTGAAAGCATGTAAGCGAGAACTAAGCAGCCTAGAGAACTGGCAGGTGTTGTGGATAGCCCGAGAACAGAGAACACGGTTGCAGATACTCTAGCTGGCATATCTAAGGGTGCTGAGAAAGGAATGCATCTCCTCGATGACCCTCCAATTGAAGTTGTAGGCTGTTTGGCTGAGGACGCTGCTGGTTTTCCAAGATGGCGTAACATCTATGTAAATGTCTAGTAGACTGTACTTGTTATAGTTGGGTGACCCCTTCCAATTATAAATAAAGGTTTGTTAAAATATCGGTTAACAGTTAATTCGGTTTGAAACTTCGGTTAACCGAATTAACCCAACGGTTAACCAAAATTATATATATATATATATATATATAGGATCGAGTTCAAATGCGTACTGGCCGCCCAGGAGAGAAATGCGGACGAATCACAGTGCGCCACGTGTCCGGAATGTAGTTGCACCTAACGTTATAACTAGGTGCACGTCATGTTATAACTAGGTGCACCCAGGTGCATAAATGTTAACAAGGTAAATTACTTGTAAGTGAAAATAGGTGCACACGTGCAAGTAAAATGTATTATAAGTGCAAGTAAATTGTACAATGAGCATCAATACTAAGTGCACCTAATGTTATAACTAGGTGCACCTAATGCTTATAACTAGGTGCACAGAGGTTGCAACCAGGTGCATGAATGTTAACAAAGTAAATTACTTGCATAAGTGCGAGTAAAATGTATTGCAGATGCAAGTAAAATGTATTACAGGTGCAAGTGAATTGTACAGTGAGCATCAATACTAAGTGCACTTAATGTTATAATTAGGTGTACCTAATGTTATAACTAGGTGCAACCTATGTTATAACTAGGTGCACCTAGGTTGCACCCATGTGCATAAATATTAACAAGGTAAATTACTTGCATTTGTAAGTGAAAGTATTTGCGAAAATAGGTGCATGAATATTAATAAGGTAAATTATTTGCACTTGTAAGTGAAAATAGGTGCGAAAATAGGTGCACTTGTAAGTGAAACTAGGTGCGAAAATAGGTGCATTTGTAAGTGAAAATAGGTGCGAAAATAGGTGCACTTGTAAGTGAAACTAGGTGCACTTGTAAGAGAAACTAGGTGCACTGAAACTAGGTGCACCAAAGTTCCAGTTATTTACGAAAATGCTACCGCGTCATTTTTTTAAAATTGCAACTGATTCGTTGATTTGAACACGTGGACGGCTGTGAAGCGTTCTCATTTCTTACCTGGGCGGCAGTTCGCATGGGAGTGCATCCCTATATATATATATATATATATATATATATATATATATAAAATCCCTATAAATTTGTTGTGTTGTTATGGTATTATTTTTGTATATTTTCTTATACATTTATTAGTATATGCATTATTTTAATTAGATTTATTATTATATTAATTATTTTTAAGATTTAAAACTTTAGCTTAAAAAGTTAAGTTAATCGGTTAACCGAACGATTAAATCAAAAAAAAAAAAACTTCGGTTCGATTAATTCGTTAATAAAAAGTTCAGTTCAGTTAAAACGATTTGGTTAGCCAAACGGTTAACCAATTGAACAACCGTTTGTTAATTAAGTTAATAATTACACGAATATAGTATAATTACAATTAATTCATTTAGATATGGAGGATGAGGAAAAAAATAAAGACGATATGGTGAAAAGGAATATACTTAGGTATACAAGTATAACTGCACAAATGTAGTATAATTGCCTAATAATAATTAAGCTAAACATGAGTCGTTGGATTTATTTTTATAATAATTACAATTAAATTATTCTATCATTTTCTTCCCATATTTATTTTAGTAATAATATAATTACATAAATCATATTACATATCGATTTTTAAAGATAATTGCAGACAAACGAGTCATATATTATTCAATTAATTGAGTGATACTTTTGCACTAATCTTATAATAATCAAATAAATGTAAACTTTCAAATATTAGAATTTTTTATAATTTCATCTTTAATTTTATTATCTAAATATATAAAATGTTACTCCTGCATCACACGGGTAGTTGGACAATTATTTGCTCAAAGTCGAGAAAGGATAACATCAGAAAACATAATCGATCCAATCCATTTCATCAATTGCACTATATAATATTCGTTGTTATAATTTGTATAATTATATATCGATCTAATAAATATTCTTAAAATATTATAACAAATTCATTCCATACAATACATAAGTGAAAATACTAGTTAATAAAAAAATAGTTTCACTCTCATTGACGTAGGAGCATAACCGAACAACATAAATCTCATATTTTTTACTTTCTGTCATTATTATTGTTTTGGTTCTCGTTAATGTCAACAATTTTGTTTCCAGTCATTACCAAAAGAATGTTGCTGCTACGGGGTCTGATCTTGCATGATATAGCACATGGAAAATCTACACTAGTTATATTGTGGAATTTGGTTTCTTGATTTTTTTTCTTTTTCTTACAAATGAAATGAAATTATAAAAAAATATATCATTAAAAAGTAATAATTGAGATCTTTTAAATAACATCTAATTTATTTTTTTACAAATTTTTTTAAAAATAAATCCACATGTACATATAAAAATTATTTTAGGTACATAAATTTGATTCATAAAAGTTACTATTATAAGTACATAATTAAGTACTGTAAGCAAATGAATTAAATATTGCAGTAGGTAAATAAATTCAATACTGTTTGTCACTTTTATGTACATGCAACATTGTTTTTATGTATATGGTCCTCCTTGTAAGGTAGACTTTAGCCCACGATATAATTTGTCAACAATCTGGGCAAAATATTGTGAACTAGAGTCCACTTTGCATTGTGAATCCTGATTTAACACAACGTCGCATGTCTTTTTTTTTTTTTTTTTTTTTTTGTGTTTTCCTTTATTTTTCTTACATTTGGTCAACATTCACATTTGTTGTAAGTACTGAATATTTTAACTAGATACATAATTTGTTAACTATAAATTTATCATGTGAAGTAATTCTAGCATTGTTTTAAATTCAATTCATAATATGTGAATTGTATGTAAATAAACTTAAATTAAAGCTAAATGTTTATAAATTGAGTGTTTGATATGTAATCATGATTATAATATCGTTTTAAACGATATTTGGTTGAAAATTACAAAGTTTTTATTATGGATTTAAGGTATTGATTCATAAACATGTAGTTAACCGATTATGCACTTACAGTTAGTATATTATGTACTAGCCATTAGAAGATTATATACCTGTAGAACTGATATTGTTTTTTATTATGCGAAAAAATGGCGTTACTAAAAACACCGTTTATGTAAGTTACAAAAGTGTAGGTAAATAAAGTTAAAGTTAAAGGTTCATAATAAATTCAGTCTTTGACATGTAATCAAGATTATGGTATAATTTTAATGGATATTTGGTTGAAAGTTAACTAGTTTATATTATAGACTTGAGATATTGATTTTTAAATTTATAATTAACAGATTAAGTATTTTTATTTATCAAATTATGTAGATATAGTATCGTCATTGTGTCTAATTGTGTGAAAAACGGGGCACCATTTATGTAGGTTATGAAATGACATTGTTTTGGAACGCAAATTTTACTGTGGACCGCGCATCAAAAGTCAAAACGACGTTGTTTTGATTAATGAAAACAAACGGCTGAAACGGTCTCCGTTCCGCGTAACTGCGTCAGTTTCTTTTCAACACAATTGCAGTTCCCTTTCAACACAACTGCAGTTTCTTTTCGATATAACTGCAGTTTTATTCGATATTATACACTCAAATATGTGAAATTGTTATTCAGTTTCCTTTCAACGCAGCTATAGTTTCTTTTATAATACACTGCAGTTTCCTTTCAACACAACTACAATATCATTTCGATATAACTGTAGTTTCATTGAACAATATACACCAAAAATGTGAAACTGTTATTCAGTATCAGTTCAGCACAACTGCAGTTCCCTTTCAACACAACTGTAGTTCCTTTTCGATATACCTGCAGTACCCAAAAATATGAAACTGTTATTCAGTATCAGTTCAACACAACTGCAGTTCCTTTTTGATATAATTGCAGTTTCATTCGATAATATAAAAACAAATGTGAGGCAGTATCTTTTGAGATGAACTGTAGTATCAGTTACGGAGCTCCGTTACGACTAACGACCGCCATTTCTCCCACTTACTGAAACGATGTCGTTTTGTGACCATGGTCCACCGTATAACGACTGGTTTTGAAATAGGGTCCACCTTGCAAGGTCGACACCCTAGTCCACGATATAATTAACGATTGAAAAATTTGAGTATGGGCCTAGTAAAAAATAAAACTAAGTTGTTGAAATATGAAAGGAAAAAGGTCAAGTCCCTCTATGTACACTAAATAATGTAATTGAACGTCTAACTAAAATATTAAAGAAAAATGAAAATTTCTATTGAGCGATTTTAAAATTTAAACCAGAAAAAAGTACAATTAAGCGTTAAGTCCTTATCTTAAATATTTCACAGGTTACTGCTGATTTGGCGATAACTTGACTTCCACATATGCTATTATTATGATGTGGCAATCACTTAACATACGATATGGTGATGTCTTGGCATAAATTAATTAATTTTGTATAATATTTTTGAACAAATTAAAATTTCAAAAAAATTTATTTTTTAAAAAAATGGGATCGATTCATAAATATAAACTAACGAGATATTTTTACAAAAAAATGAAACACTTAGAGATCGATTCATAAATATTGTTAACTAGAGATGAAAAGCCGAAATACATCAAGATAAAAATATTTAAAATAAAATATAACACATACTCCGTAATTAATTAGATAAAATAGTTTGACTGAAAAATACATTATAAATCACTCATCTCACTATTAATATTAAAAAAATAAAGAAGTCACAATGTTACAAATAAAAAATTCAATTAGAATTCTCACTATTAATATTAAAAAAATGTCAAAAACAAAATTTTATTCATCTCACTATTAATATTAAGAAATGAAAAAAACCACAATATTACAAATAAAAAATTCAATTAAAATCCTCACTATTGATATTAAGAAATGAAAAAAAAAAATCACATTATTACAAATAAAAATTTCAATTAGAATTCTTACTATTGATATTAAAATCTTTGAAAGGAATTCATCAAAGCCTACAGGGTGGTTCAAACATTGGACAATTTCATCAATATAATGCAAACTTACCATTTAAGCCATGCTAAACTTTGGGTTTATAATGGTATATCTTATATATATACTATATATGTGTTGGGGCAGTGGGGGCAGCTGCCCCCACTGCCCCATGTTGGATCCGCCACTGAGCTTGATAGTCCAAATGAGCTAGCCTGAAATTGAGTAGGCTAGTCCGGTAACCCGAGCCACTTAAAGTTATTCTTTGTTTTAAAAGTGATGCGGAACAAAATATATAGGGAATTTATATGTATGATCATCTTTAAAATTTGTGTTAACTTTGTAGATAAAATTTTAATAAATTTATTACAAAATAGAATATTTTTATGAAAATAAATAATCTGTAATGAAAAAATACTTATTATAATTATTATATTATAGTGCAAATATATTATTTATTTTTTGTTGTGATTTAAATATGGAGGCTTATATTGATTGAATAATGTATGCGTCTATATTAATTAGTACAAGTTTATTAAAAATGAAAGTTTAGAATGTTAATTGAAAATATTAAAAGTTTTAGTTGAGCCCTTTGATCGGACTAGCTCGATTGACATCCTTAATGGTGCTAGATGGAGACAAACACTAAAGTCTTTGTCCTGCTTTTAATTAAAAATGATACAAAATTATTTAATTTATGTCAAGTCATCATCACATCGATTTCAATGCTTCTAATGCTTGAATGTCAAAGTTCTCATTGATTTCAATTCTTTGAGATTTTTCAGGACGACTCTCAGAATTCAATTGATCAATACTTGTAGATGAATTTACTTGAGATGTTGAATCTTCAGAATTTTTTCTTTTAAAAAAGTTATCTATCCTTTGTGTCTTTTTCATTATAGGATCTATAGTTCAATCTTCCTGTGTTCACAAATCAGAAATCACAAATATTCACAAATCACAATATTAATAATTTGGTAAGTCAATTAAACAATTAAATTATCCAAGTCAATTAAACATTAAAATAATTAAATATATAATGCTACTATAATTACAAAAAAATATTTTATTTTTTAAACTATTTACAATTTCGTGTTTTTCTTTTTAAACTAACCAAGTTCAATATGTCTTAAATCTGAATACAATTCCATGTATTATGTATATGCTTTCAACTTCCTTAGTTCCAATTCCATGTATTATGTATATGCTTTCAACTTCCTTAGTTCCTTCTCCATGTATTATGTATATGCTTTCAACTTCCTTAGTTCCTTCTCTCTTTTTTTTTTATATGCTTTCAACTTCCTTAGTTCCTTCTCTCTTTTTTTTTTCAACATATTTATTAATTTATGCAATTATGCAATTACGATTTCAAAATTCAAACAAGTGTTCTCAAAATTCAACAACTATTTACAATACTTCAAACAAGTGTTCTCAAAATTCAACAACTATTTACAATACTAATTCTATAATACTACCCCTAATAAATTTATAAATTCATTCTTCTACAATTCTACAAAATATATAAGAATACAAATTTACAAAGTAATTATTCAGAGCTACAAGAAAATAAAAAAAATTACCAGATTTATTGTTGAAGAAGAATAGAAAATTGATGATTTGAAGATGATGAAACTCAGGAGTCCAAAAAGAGTGACTCTGTAAATGAAACCAGGAGTGAGCTTGCTTAATTTCTTTAGTGTTCAAATCTTCAATTACTCTTCTGAGTGGAGCACTGGAGCCGGTGGAGGAAAGTAGACAACAAGTGATTTCAACTTTCAACATTTGCAAATAAAATAAAATAAAAATAATAATAAAACAAAAGCTAGTGGGTTTCAACTTTCAAAAAAAACAAAAGTACTCCATACTTCCTGCAACTCTTTGGCTTTTTCTAAACTAATGACAAATTTTTTTTATGGACTTAAGAGTTAAGAAGGGCGGAGGGGGGGGGGCAGGGAAATATGTTGGGGGGGGCCAAGNTATATATACAGTATAATAGTAAAAAAAAAAAAATTTTGGGGGGGGGGGGCCAAGGCCCCCCTAACTAACAACATAGGTCCGTCCCTGGGTAGAAGCCTAGTTATTGCCAAATTTGTAGTAACTTGCTGAATAAATAAGATAACTTTTTGATAATAATCTCTCGAGACTAATTCATTGAATCATAAGCGGAAACGTTTACAAGAAAGATTAAAGGAATGCACAAACATTCCTTACAGTCAGACATAGAAACAAATTTCCTAACAATGTTATCGAAAACTTGAATCGCAGACTGTTTCACAAAATTGAAGCTGAAGTCGACAGGAGCACTCCAAGTTTCTTTTACTGTCAATAGTAATTTGGTCAAACATAACGAAGGCATACTCTAGTTCAAAAGTCGTTGACACCACCCGAGTATCAATCTTCATTCTTTGGTGGTTCACATACGCCATGACCAATTACCATTCTACGCTTATAACAAGAACTCGTAAAAAAAACGAGAGGGAATAAACTCGTAAAAGAAGCGAGAGGGAATACACTTGCTAAAGATGCAAGAAACAACAAATTCTATAAATAAACGAAAGGTATAATAGCAACAAAACTTACTAATAAAAAACAACACTGCTTTGAATCAAGAAAAAACCGCTCCTTCCTACTTCACCTTTTGCAAAACCCAAAACCTTCTTTTCCTTATTCAGTGGTGATGTACTTCTTGACAAATCCGAAGCTGGGGAAGAGGAAGAACGCTGGAAGGGAAGGAAAAGAGGTGGTGATAGCCGAAGAACACGGCGGCGATAGTGCAAGATCGTAGGTGTGGTGGACGGCGATGGGGGAGGCGAAAATGGAGAGGAGAGGTAGAAAGAAAAGAGCAAAAGAAGACGACAATCGTGAAGAGGAGAAGACGCCGCCTCCGCTTATGCAGAGGCGGCGGCTGCCGGACCAAGGAGAAGAAGAAGCGAAGAGTTTAGAGAGAAGGATAACTTCTGTATCTTATTTGCAATTATTATTGCATGGAACATGGTCCACACAGTTGTGTGAACCATAAATAAAAAGTACATTATTTTTGTATTGAAAGTACATTATTTTTGTACTGAAGGTACATTATTTTAGAGTACATTATTTTTGTACTGAAAGTACATTATTTTATAGTACTATAAAATAATGTACCTTCAGTACAAAAATAATGTACCTTATATTCATGGTCCACACAGCTATGTGGACCACGGTCCACACAATAATTTGCTTCTTATTTGACCACTTTTCTAAAATGAAATAATGAAATTGAAACCCAAAGGCGAAATGGGCTTTCAATTGGATTCATAAGAAATATGTTCAACACCCATATTATGATGTCCATTTAGAGTCACCAGTCCACTATAAAGTCTTCTTTTTTTTTTTTTTTTTTGAAAATATAAAGTCTCTTTTCTCAGATAAGATTTTTTCCTTTTATTTATTTATTTTTTATTTTTTTACATTCTTTATCTGTTAAAAATTGTTCTGCTCAGATCACTATATTGAATATCAACCAAAATTTATCACATTTATTAAACTCAATAGTTTTTAATTTTTATTGATTCATTTCCAAAACCGTCTTCTAAATATAATTTTGAAATTAAATATTATACATTTAATACTTTCACTTACGATTGACATATTATAAAACTTTATACTGTTATAAATATTTGTTAATGGCGGACATTATTAGTATATTGTATAACGGTTGTAACGGTAATATTTATATATGCCATTGTTGTTTTCCGTTATTATGATAGTTATATATATAAACTTGTAATAGATTGATCAATGGATGATGGAATGAAGCCTGATTATCCTCTCTACACTATTGTCTCAGTCTCTTTCTCTATTTCTCTTTACAATATCTTCTATTATGCAAATATTCATCGGTTAGGAGTTAATGGGCCAACGGGCACAACAAATCAATTACAACATATACCATACTATATAATTAATAGGAATATTTATGATAGTCATGGCCTCTAACTATACACTAGGTATAAGCTAATAAGTTTTGGAGAAAACGTTAGGTCTGTATATATCTAGTACTATGGGCACAAGTATGCATTGTGTCCGGTACAAACTCAAAAACATTTCTTATTCATCACTTTAGGTGGTATTGAGTATAAGAGGTATTGGTATTTATCGATATTTTAAAACAATTTTTATTCAACAAAGAAAGTAATAATATTCTATTCAGTAAATTGTCATTTTGGTCCACTGACTATAGGGGTCCTGTTAATTGCAATCCACGACTTTCAAAACTGTTAATTGAATACTTTGACTTTTCAATTTTTATCAATTTTGGTCACTCCGGCCAAATTTCGCCGGAATAATTTAACTACCCAATTAAAGCTTAATCTGAAGGGCAAATTCGTCTTTTGTATTGTGTCCGAATTAACCAAACCACGTTTCCTCTGTAGCGCGTACTAGATCCTTTCTATAACATAACGGGAAAATGTTTTTATCTTTTTCCTGTGATTCTACGAAGAAGTGAAATGGCCGACATCTCTGTTTGAGGTTGGATTAGGAATTTCTTTCGCTGGTCCGTCGCCAGAAATCTATCGAGCATAACGAACTCAGTGGTGGCTGATCCATCGACGCCGCCGCCGTCAAATGCCGCTGCGATTGGTACTACCTCCATGGATGACTTGGGGGATCCCTTCCCATTGGTACTACCTCGTTCAATGATTTCGATCTTCATTCCCTCTAACGTTGAAAGTTTTCTCGACCCGAATTTCCTACCCGGTTCTGTTGATCAGCATGACGCGACCCAAGTGGACCATGCTTGCTACTTTCAACACGAGCTTCAGAATTATTCACCGTCGGAGCTGAGCTTGAGTAGTTCTAGGGTTTTAAATTCGGATTTATTTGAATTGCACCTGATTGACAGAGATCTTTCTGGCAACTTGAACACTCTGTAGCCGGAGTCAAATGGATGTAATCAAACACAATGCAAAAGACGAATTTGCCCCTCAGATTAAGCATTAATTGGGTAGTTAAGTTATTCCGGCGAAACTTGGCCGCCAATTTGACTGGAGTGATAAAAATTGATAAAAAAAAAAATTAAATAGTCAAAGTTAGGGTTGGACACTTCGGGATTTGGTTTATTTATTTATTTTTTTTCCGGTTACGGTATCGGTATTACAAAAAATGATACCATTCGGTTTTACAATAAAGTTCGGTTCGGTTTCTGTTCGGTATGAAATGATTCGGCTTCGGTTCGGTTTAGGATGTTCAATTTTCAACATTTACTAATTTTCCAAACAACACACTGCCAAACAATACATATTCGCATAATCCAAAGTCTAAAATATAAATATTACATAAAAACAAAACAATTCAAACACAAAATTAACATAGCAATCCAAATGAGTTTATTACCAAAATGGTCCCTCGACTATTGCGAAATTACCAATTTGCTCCTCAACAATTTTTCTTGACCAATTAAGTCCCTCGACTTTGAAAAATTTAACCAATTTGGTCCTCCGTTTATTTTTCTGTTAAACATCCGTTAAATATTTGGTCCTCCGTTTATTTTTCTGTTAAACATCCGTTAAATCATTGGTCCTCCGTTTATTTTTCTGTTAAACATCCGTTAAATCAGGACCACTCCGTTTATTTTTCTGTTAAACATCCGTTAAATCAGGACCAAATTGTTTATTTTTCTGTTAAACATCCGTTAAATCAGGACCAAATTGGTAATTTTGCTGTTAAACATCCGTTAAATCAGGACCAAATTGGTAATTTTGGTATAGTCAAGGGACCAAATTGGTAATTAATTTTTGGGATAAATACAAATAAGTCATCGTACTATTTGGAAACAAGCAATTAGGCCATCCAACTCAAATAACCCCAAATAAACCATTGAACAAAAAAATAAAGCAATTGAGCGACTAAAACCGAAAAAAAAGAGCAATTAACCCATTTTAAAAATTTCCGGCGACAAATTTCGGCACCGACAATCATTTCCAATGGTCGCCGCCGGTCGCCTTCCCCAGGAGAAGGTGACCAGAAACCGCTGGTTGCCGGAAATGGTCGTCGGTGTCGGAATTTGTCACCGAAAATTTTAAAAATGGGTTAATTGCTTTTTTTTTTTTGGGTTGCAGTGGCTCAATTGCTTTATTTTCTTGAGTTCAATGCCTTATTTGGGGGTTATTTGAGTTGGATGACCTAATTACTTGTTCCCAAATAGTACGATGACTTTATTGTAGTTTATCCCTTAANTATTTTTCTGTTAAACATCCGTTAAATCAGGACCAAATTGGTAATTTTGGTATAGTCAAGGGACCAAATTGGTAATTAATTTTTGGGATAAATACAAATAAGTCATCGTACTATTTGGAAACAAGCAATTAGGCCATCCAACTCAAATAACCCCAAATAAACCATTGAACAAAAAAATAAAGCAATTGAGCGACTAAAACCGAAAAAAAAGAGCAATTAACCCATTTTAAAAATTTCCGGCGACAAATTTCGGCACCGACAATCATTTCCAATGGTCGCCGCCGGTCGCCTTCCCCAGGAGAAGGTGACCAGAAACCGCTGGTTGCCGGAAATGGTCGTCGGTGTCGGAATTTGTCACCGAAAATTTTAAAAATGGGTTAATTGCTTTTTTTTTTTTGGGTTGCAGTGGCTCAATTGCTTTATTTTCTTGAGTTCAATGCCTTATTTGGGGGTTATTTGAGTTGGATGACCTAATTACTTGTTCCCAAATAGTACGATGACTTTATTGTAGTTTATCCCTTAATTCCCAAATAGTACGATGACTTTATTGTAGTTTATCCCTTAATTTTTCACTTAAATGATCACTTTATTGTAGTTTATCCCTTAATTTTTCACTTAAATGATCCCCTGATTATAGTAAAATTACCAATTTGGTCCTGATTTGACGGATATTAACGGAAAAATAAACGGAGGACTAAATTGGTTAAAATTTTCAAAGTCGAGGGACTTAATTGGTCAAGAAAAATTGTTGAGGAACAAATTGGTAATTTCGCAATAGTCGAGGGACCATTTTGGTAATAAACTCCAATCCAAATTGTAAAGTAATATCTTGTTCATCCATCATCCCCTCATCACAGATCAATATTAATTATTATTATTTATTATATATATTTAAAAAAACTGAATGGTTTTCGGTTCGGTTTCTCTATATTAAGTACCGTTCGGTTCTTTCAATTTATACTGAACCGAACCGAACCACTTCGATTCGGTTCGGTAAATCGAACCGAAGTGCCCACCCCTAGTCAAAGTATTCAATTAACAGTTTTGAAAGTTGTGAATTGCAATTAACATGACCCTATAGTCGGTGGATAATTTACTCTATTCTATTTGAATACTCCTAAACAGAGAATCCAAAAATCTATATATATCTTGTTGACTATTTATAGTGTGTCCTTTTCACAAATTAATATATAGTTGAAGACTGAAGATATAATCTTCATGGGGGGTGTTTAAACTTTAAATTGTCAAAGATGATGATTGGTTCGTTATAAGTGTGGGCCCCAGTTTGAGCAAAAATAAATGAATTAATTATAGGTTGGCCAACTGCTCATTGCCTAGTGGATGAGCTGAGAAACTTTGTCAAGACTTTTGGTGGTGGAGTGCCCTAATCATTATATAGTCTATTCTGCATTTGAATTGGTGGCAGGTGGCAACCTTTTTGTTTCTTTTAACCCAATCCTTTACATTATCATCATTTAAAATAATATTACATCTCATCTATCCCAATGTTATTTTTATAAGTTTGTCCCTCTATTATAATGTTATGTTTGCAAGTCTTAATGAAATCATGCTTACATCACAAATTATTTTAAAATGTTAAAATAAATAGCGTAAATAAAGTTAGTAATATTTAAATTGAAACTTTCAAAATAACATGTTTTTGGTTTTAATTGTAACTTTCAAAAGTTTAAGGCCTAATTGACTTCTTACCTAAAGTTTGAGGGTGTATTTGACCCTTTCTCCTAAAGGAAATGAATAGTATAACATTAATTACACACTTATTATTGCGCACACTATTATATGCTTTTCTTCTGTATATAACATTCAACCAGTATTTTCACTATTATGAGACTAATTAGGATTTTACCCGCATAATATAATGCACGTACGGAAGAAATTATGGTATCATGAATTCAAATGAAAATTATAAAAAATAAAACGATATTAAAATGTGCAATATAATAATATAGTTGGTGTTTACATATATTTGGTTAGTTATGTATTTTCATAGCATTTAAAATTAAAATTAATATTTTGTATGGCTAATATAGTTTCTAAGTATGTACATATCTAGATAAATTTATAAACGAAATTTACATAATTAAATTGATTGTTCCTAATATTTCATATATATTATAGATAATTTTAACAATATGAAAAATAATTAAATTAAAGGAATTAT
The DNA here is from genome assembly GCF_003576645.1 of Ipomoea triloba. Classification (NCBI taxonomy): domain Eukaryota; kingdom Viridiplantae; phylum Streptophyta; class Magnoliopsida; order Solanales; family Convolvulaceae; genus Ipomoea; species Ipomoea triloba. The sequence continues at coordinate 17,961,293 of NC_044919.1, read as the reverse complement.
ATTTAGAAATAAAAAGATGTCAAGTTTAAATTTTATATTAGTAGATTTAGATCATAATCTGACGTATTTTCTTATATGATTGTATAATGCATTGTATGTGCACATAATATTTATTAATATGTATATAGGCAAATTTTATAATATGATTTTTCTAATTATAATTTATATTGCTAGATTTATAATTAAGATAATTGTAGTTAGATTTATAACAATAGTATTTTAATTTTGTACAGTTAATATAGTGCATAAGTATATGTATGTATTTGAGGAAATTTTAAAAAATATATAAATACACATTTATTTAATTTTATAATTTCAGTTCCTTAATTATATTTAATATTACCTTAATTATAACTAAGGAATTGCATTTAGAAATTAAAAGAATTTACTTTTCAATTTTTTATGGCTTGTTAATGTAGTCCTTAACTATACGTAAGTATTTTGATAAGTCATTTTCTAAAAATTATTTTTCAAAAAATGTTTTCTAGGTTTCCAAATAGAACCTGAATATTTATGAATTTTTCAACTTAGAGAATGAGTTTAGCCAAAATATAGAATGGAATTTTCTTAATGAGTAACAACTATTGCAATCAATGTGTATAATTATAGCAGTATTCACAATTCTATAAAAAATATGTACATATTTTCATAGCGTACAAAATACTATAAATATAATATGTGCCTTTATAAATAAATATAAAGAGACTTATTGAAAAACTATTGAAAATCAATGAATATTGGAAAACACGCGGTGCCATTTTGATAATATCTTGCATCATGTATATTTCGGTGGTGCACTAAGTGTTGGGATGTGGTGCAATTTTAAGTGAACTATGGTGTACCACAAAGTGCTGGTCTGTGATCCACTAATGAAAAGAAATACCATGATATTTTTGTAATTTTTTGCAACATGTATAGTTCGGTGGTGAACTAAGTGTTGGGTGTGGTGCACTTATGAGTGCTCCGTGGTGCACTTTTGAGTTAATTGTGATGTACTACAAAGAGTTGGTATGTTGTGCACTAATGGAAAATAACGCGGTAATATTTCGATAATTTCCCGTTTCATGTATATTTTGGTACTGCACTTAGCGCTGAGGTGTGGTTCAATTATAAGTAATTTATACCCAGAGGCGGATCCATCATGGGGGCAGTGGGGGCCACTGCCCCCACTCACCCACCCCCACCCCCTATATAGCCCTTATATGTATATATGTATGTATAGTACATTTTTAGATATAAGTATATGATAATAGAAGTAAGTAAACAATAGATTAGTTGGTTGGGATGGTTGGTGTGTATTTATATATATATATATTGGTAAGGGCGTGAGTTCGACTTTTGCACTCATTCCCTTTATATTATTATATATAATAATGAGATGTGTAATTTATAATGTATTTTTATTTGAATTATTTTATTAAATTTATATATATATAATAATAATAATAATAATAATAATAATAATAATAATAATAATAATAATGAGATATGTAATTTATAATGTATTTTTTTATTTGAATTATTTTATCAAATTAATTATGTTTCATATATTGTTATTAATATTTTTATAAAGTTTTAGTGTGTTTTATTTTTTGTCTATATCCAACAATATTTATGACTATATTCTTTTTAAGAGATTAAATTTATAATGTGTTTTCTATTTGAATTATTTTATCAAATTAATTATGGTTTTGTTATTAATATTTTTATAAAGTTTTATTGTGTTTTATTTTTCGTGTACATCTAACAATATTTATGACTATATTCCTTTTAAGTGATTATTTTTTAAACTTCATCTTTTATGTTTGAATTCGCCCCCACTGAAAAACTTTCTGGATTCGCCACTGTTTACACCTAAACATATGAAGTGGTAATCGACACTTAACGCTGAGATGTGACTCACTTATGAGTGATTTATACCTAAACATATGAAGTGGTAATCGACACTTAGCGCTGAGATGTGGCTCACTTATGAGTGATTTATACCCAAACATATGAAGTGGTAATCGAGCCAATTCATTATGCGTATTATAATATTTAGACTTTTAGATGGAGTAGTAGCTGAATCGTGATATAGATTTGCTGTTGGAATGATGGACACGTTCTCTCATTATCCATTTCATCATGAGTATTCTGCACACAATTCATTGGAATTTGGAAAGGAATTAAAGTTTTCTTATCTCCCTAGCTACATTATTATTGTGCTATGTCTTAACATCTTTTGCAAGCCGCAAAACAACAGTAAATAGAATAAAGGGATCATTATTCATTGCACATGGTATCCAACTACTTCCCCACCTCAAATATTTTCGAAAGTTTTTACTAGAGTATTTTTAGACTTATTTTTCAAACTAGAGTTTTTTGTTTTTGTTTTTGTTTTGTTTTGTTTTGCTTCGTCACTACGTCATCATATGTTATCTTCATGTCATACTCCTCATCGTCTAATGAAATAATACAAGAATTTAAAATTTCATGATTAAAAATTGAACCTTAATTAGCTTGATCAGTTTGTTAATAATGTTATTAGTTTACCTAATTAAACATTTAAACTTAAGTTTTAGAAATTATTGGGAAATTTAAATTGAAAATATATTCCCAAAATATAGTCACTGTATTAACGAAATTAATCCAAAACAATTGTATCATACACAATTTCCTTAAAATTGATTTGCTTCCTATCGAGGATATATGCTAGAAATGATGAAGTGTTGATTTTCTAAGAAACAACGAATTTATGATTGGGAAAATGGCACTTTTTCCCCCTAAGTTATTTGCATATAGCACTTTTTCCCCCTGAGTTATTAAAGTGGCAGTTTTCCCCCTCAGTTATTTTAAAAGTGATAAATTTTCCCCCTGAAATGTTAAATTGACATTTTTGCCCTTAAAAATAACTATTTCATTTATTTTTATTCTCCAACCAATTATATTACTAATATGTATGGAAGATTACGGTTCGATATGAACCTAATCGAACACCGTAGCAATTGAACTTAAAAAGTATGGACGGTTACGGGTACGATTCAGAATCGAAAAAATAAAATAAAATAATTGTTAAATTTAGACTATTTTTAAATAAGAAATAAAATTATAAATTTCTACTATACTAATAAGAGTCAAAGAGAGTTAGGCCTAAAATAGGTAGAAAAATGGCGGTCAAATTATTTAATCAAATGGATGGTTCAGATGAATTATTTAATCAAATAGATGGTTAAGATAATTCAGATTAATATTATTAATAGAGATTACCTAATTTAACCTTACTTTTATGATTATCTGTTAAGTTTTCCGTTAAATATTCTCTTTTCCGTTAATATTCCGTTAACTTTTAACTTACCCATTAATTTCTATAAGAAAAGGTCTTAGGTTCAAACCTCATCTCAATCAAATTTGACATAATTAAGTTTCTCACTCTATTTTACTCTTATTAAATTAATTAAATAAATTAGTAGCTACAGCAAAAAATGATATATATGTATTTCTTTAATTTAGAATTATGTGTCTACAATACCTTTATTTGAAAAAATTATTCATGATTAAAAAATTAAATTAAATAAGAGAAATAATTTCATTAGTTATATTGTCTTTATTTTCTCTCATTCAAAGATTCTTTACATTCAAATTTATCAATTGATATTTATTACATTGTCCATTATCTTATATTTACAATATCTTGTAATTAAATATCAAAGTTATAGTACAAAATAATGTTATCTATTTATTTACCAAATATTTTACTAATACTATGAAAAAAAATTTTAAAATAATTTGAAACTAATTATATTAACTACTTGGGGATTGGTTTACAAAGAGAGTATTCAAATAATAACCCAACAAATTGAATTGGAATCACTCTATTTTACTCTTTTTCAATTAAATAAATTAGTAGTTACACCAAAATATGATACATATGTATTTCTTTAATACCATGAAAAAAATAAAAAATAAAAAAAGAGTAGTTTAAAACCAATCATATTAACTACTTGGGGAATTTGTTGACAATGAAAGTACTCAAATAACCCATTACCCAGCAAATTGAAGCGAGAAACTACCTTTTAATATCTTTAGAATACATAATATTTTAAATTTTCAAATTTTTATTAATTTATTTAATCTTTTTTCTTAAACTAGGAATTTCTTTATCCACAATAACTTATTCAACAATAATGGTTAAACCAAATAAACCCCAAGCAGAACACCTAAAGGAAAGTCCATAGCTCCTATATCATAATCTCATTGCAAGACGTTGTCATCTATGATACTAACAATAACCGAATTGCAAATAACACACTACCAACAAAAAGGAAGAGAACAAATAGTAAAGATGAAGACAATGACAATGTTACTCAAAAGAGAATTAAGAACACTTAGAAAAATTCAAATTAAAAGTATTATTTATTTAGACTATCATTTTTAGACTATCGATTTTACAAGGTTGCAAACATTTATTTTAGTTATAATTATAATGAATTTTCTATATTATCTTGGATTCATGTACTTTGAGTTAGATATTTAAATAAAAAAAATTCGACATTTAATTACCCATGTATAAACTTCTCCTATATAATCTTGCATTGATATACTTTCAAATATTTATTTAAATATAAACATTGAGCATTAACCCATTCGCGCAATGCGCGTATAAAACTAGTAAATAAATAAGTTTTGATTGGCGGTTCAAAATCAAAATTGGAACAGAACCGTACTGATTTATCAAATAAGTGTTTGATCATTTTCACTATATATGAGTATATGACTGTGGTTCAGTTCCGGTTCACGGTTCAACAATTATTTAATTTTATTTTTTCGGTTCTGAATCGTAACCAGAACCGTCCATACTATTTCGGTATGATTGCTGTAGTGTTTGGTTAGGTTCGAACCAAATCGTGATCATCTATACATATAAGTAATAATTTGTTAGAGAAGAAAAATAATGAAATAATTATTTTTAAGGGTAAAAATGTCAATTTAACATTTCAGGGGGAAAAACTACCACTTTAATCACATGGGGAAAAAGTGTTATATGCACATAACATAGGGGGAAAAAGTGCCATTTTCCATTTATGATTTAACAAGCGTTCAAATATATTATACACCGAACTTGAACAAAAGGAACACTCTAAAATTTTTTAGATCGAATTGCTAGCAGAAATTTTAAAGAATAAAAACTAGTACAGAATGAAAGGAAAATATATATTTTTTTCACGTATTAAAACATTATGCTCAACACAACTTACACAAAGTTTGATAGGGAGATAAAATTCATTGTCATTCATGACATTTAAAATTTTAAATTAAAATTCAGTTATGTAACTCTCATAATTAGAAATTTAATTGAAATGAATATAATGTTACAAATTTAATTTTCAGAAAAAATAAGAATTATCAATATTATATTAAATCCTAAATTAATACTCCGTCTCATTTTATGTGTCTGATTCGGTTAACGAGAGATTATTAAAATACAATAAAACAAATTTAAAAATAAGTAATAATAGTACTAAAGAAAATAAACAAAGAAGAAAGAGTTGTTTGACTAATAAATAATAATAAGTATGACAGATAAAATGAGATAGATGGAGTAAGAATTAATTTACTAATTTATAGTACTTAGTAACAGTAAGATGCAATAGGGAGGTACTATACAGCAAAGACATGGAAGCAGTAAGCTGAGGAAACCTCAGTCGATGAAAAGCAAGGCAGTAAGCACAACTTTACTACTCCAACAATGAGGCAAAGTAGAAAGTGCGGCCTTATTGCTATAAGGTGTAGAGCATATAGTAAGATGCAACACAAGATATCTCATTGTCTTACTGCATATGCTCCATAGAATGCATCTTAGCTTGCTGCTCTCTTAGTTGGAAAAATATATTTTGCCAAACTTTAGCTTGTCTAGGATTGTAAAAAGGCATGACTGCGTGCAACATACCTGAATAAGATAGATAGGTGTTACCATTTAAACCTTCTAGAGATATATGTTTCGTTTACCAGCTGTCCAGTAGAATGTAATGTCTTTAAACTTTATTCCTATTTTGTGTAAATGATGATATAACTTACATAGGAACTTCCCATAATTCTTTGTTCAATTCTCATGAGTGTGCCATTTAGCTATGGAACACCTTGCTAATTAAGTTCTGTGAGAGTCAGTAGTATCTGTTCATAACTATTTTCTCAACCTATTGAAGCACAAGAGTCAATATTGCCTGCACTGAGGCTCGAACCCACCACCTCCCGTATAAAGGGAAGGGTTTGATGCCACTGGACTACAAGGTCCTTGACTTCTGTGAGAGTTTTTAAAGCTGAGCCTATACAAATCTGTTTTGAAGTGGCTCTACTTCTCTCTCAATTAAATAGGTGATTTTGTTTCTTGAGTATCCCATGCTAATCTCGTACGATAATCACTATGTCAACAAGGAGTGCATAGAGGTTCGAGACCCCATAGGGTTTTTGTTCTCAACTAGCTGAATATACTCTAGAAAATGCCACTCATTCAGTCTCTTCAATACATTTGTCCAATGCTATCATCTCATATTTCATCATGGATCTATATCACAATTTGGTTCGAGAATTTTCAGGACAGGACGCCAATAACAAATGTGAACGTACACATAGTTGCTCGTGGACTTAGAGTTCTCAATGTCTTCCAATTAGTATCACTATACCCTTACAGTAAAACTTGATACCTTGTATAGTGCAGCCCAAGATCATGAGTATACATTAAGTATCTCATCACTCTCACAATTGTCTTCCAGTGGTCACTATCGAGATTACTAGTATATCTACTAAGTTTACTAATTGCAAATGCAATATCCGATCTAATACAAACTCATTAGATACATCAAATTTTCAATAATTCTAGTGTATTTTACTTGAAAAACAGACTCCCAATTTTTACTTAGATGAATATTAGTATCTAATGACATCCTAGCCAATTAATTATCATCCTTTTAAATTTTTCAACGATTTATCAATATAATCCGACTAATTAACTAAACACAAGACCATTCAATCTTATAATGATTTTAACCGCAATGATTAAATTTACAACCCATATCTTTTATGTCAAAACTTTAAATTTAATGTCTTTGGTAGATTTAATCATTTGATTTTTACTACTACCAATGAGTATATCATCCACATATAAATATAGAATGACATAGTCGTCTACCGTGTCTTTCACGTAGACACATTTTTCCCTTTTGTTAATTTTAAATCCATTGGTTATTGCATTATACAACTTTTCATGCCATTGTTTAGTCACTTGTTTCAAAATATATAAGGTTTTAACCAATTTACATACTTTCTTAATTCTCTCGGTCCCAAACAATAAAACTCTTAGGTTGTTCTATATAGATTTCTCATATAATTCGACATTCAAGAAGGCTATTTTTAGAAAGCTGTGATGACATGTATTATCCTACTAGTTTTTTCTACGTGCTTTGTGCGAAGACTTGTGCCCAATATTTAAACCCAATTAGTAAATCATTTTGAAATAGATATAATGCGTTTTTTTAGTTGTCGAAGTTTCATGGATATTCGAGTAAAATTTTTGTTGTGTATGTATTTGAAATTAATACAAGAAATTCAAAATCATTGTGATGAATATATTCCTCTGTAATTTTAAGGGTACTCAACGTTGTATTACAATATTTTTGTCTTTGAAAATTAATAAAATTTGTTTAAATATAGTCTTCTTCTTCTTTTTTTTTTTTTGAGAAAAAATATAGTCATTCTTCTAATTAGAGATATATCCCTTATAAATTCATATTCATATATGAATATACATAATGTTTGGTTTCAACTATCTCAATTCAACAACTTCCACATATTGATATCCAAAAATCTTGTCTTAGTTCAACTGCAAATGTATTATGTTGCTGCTCATTTATAATATTAATATTTTTAAATAATAGTGTGTGTGTGTGTGTGTGTATATATATATATATATTATTTATAATTGTAGAATTCATATTAATATTATTGAAGTAAGAATTATAGAAATGATAAATTACTAAATATAACTATGGTAATATTTAATTAAAACATAAATGAATTCAAACTTATCATTGAAGAATGTAAGAAAAAAATAATGTGTATGCATGTGCATGGTAATTATAATGTGAAAAGATAACAGAAGTTATAATGTGAGGGATATTTTTGTCCAAAAAATTATATAGTACAACTTTTATAGCATAAGGTACAACAAAAATTAACAGAAAAAACGGACATAAATCAGGGGTATAACTTGGATTGAGACTTATTATATTACTAGTTATCACACGTGCGTTGCGCGATTAAACCAATACCCAATGTGTATTTTTAAATTAGTGTTCTTTAATGGGTTAAAGTAGTCATATCATAATGAGAGAAAAAAATGCTAAATTAATAAAAATCAAAGAAATAGTCTCGATGCTTATATATTTTAATAAAACATAACGAAATTGTAAATAGCTAAATTGCAACTAAAATAAGTAGAAACAAATAAACCACTTACATGGGAGCAAATGGCGTGTCATCATTGTCACTTGTTTGGACACCGGTCCGACCATTTAAAATTCATGTGTAATTGTATTTGTGATCAAGTACTTTATAGTTCGTCCGGACATGTTTGACAATGACATTTGAGATGATGTACCATTTGTTGGTTTGCAAAGTGATAGCATACATTCTAATGTCATTATCAAACATTATTGATTGAACCCGAGTTCCTTGCATTTAGATATATCATTTACAATGATGTTGGTGGTGAATGAGAGCATCTTCACAATAATAATAATAATACTAATAATGATAAAAATAAAATAATAATAATAATAATAATAATAATAATAATACTAATGATAAAAATAAAATAATAATAATAATAATAATAATAATAATAATAATAATAAAGGGAGAAAATTTTTACTATTTACTTACTGTTTCATCTTCAAGTACGATGAGCATATACTTTTTCTCAGCGTTCCAATAGCGTTTTTGGTTCGTTTTTCTTAATGACATGAACTGTACAACTCCAGCCCATAGTTTGTGTGTCAATATCAATTAACTTTACTGCATTTGTCATTACTAATATCTTTGTGTCATGGAAAATATGTTCATAAAGGATGTTATGAAATAATATAATGGGAACCACAACATAAATTCAAAAACCATAGATTAGGGAGTTATGAGTAACTAAAATGTGTAGATTATAGAGGAATATAATGAGAACCACAACATTACATACAAGGATACAAGTATAGATGAACAGAGTATACAATAGATATATTTACATAACGATATTGAAGTTATACTAATTAATGAGTATACCATCATTGATTTAAAAAAAAAAAAACTGTAATCAATATGAGTACAAATACAAATAATAGAATTAGCATGATAATATTTTGACAATCATACCTATAGAATGTCAAGTATATGGTGCGTTGCAGAATATGTTAGGTTTAGTTTTGGGTGAATACCAGTGAGAAGGGGAGGGGGTGTATACACTATTGTTTTGGGTGGAATAATGATTTAGTTAGGAATCTATACAAAATTGTATTATAGAATTTTATTAATATTTCAATATTCTAATTTTAAGTTAGGAATCTATACAGAATTGTATTATAGAATATTTCCAATTTGTTTGAAAACTGCAATAAAGAAACAAATTGGCTAAAGAATTTAATGTTAAACTTCCGTTATATTTAAGGGAAAAATTTGGTAAAATTATAAAAGATTAGGATATATTAGGAATGTAATTAGAGGTTGCACAATAAGAACACAAAGTACAATATGTTATAGCAGATTATTACACCAACAATTTTTTAGTTCCAATTAAGGGTCTAACATTATTGGCTCTTATTATAAGTGTGTATATATATATATATATATATATATATATATATATATATATAATTTATTTTTTATAATTGTAGAATTCAAATTAATATTATTGAAGTAAGAATTATAGAAATGATAAATTACTAAATATAACTATGGTAATATTTAATTAAAGTCTAAATGAATTTAATTTTACCATTGAAGAATGTAAGAATATATATATATATATATATATATAGAAATCTGTTCAAATGTGGCTGCACCTTCCCGTGCGGTCAGTGCGGTTCACACCACTCAATGTTATAAAATGCACCACTCAATATTATAAAACGCACCACAAAGAAAATACACAAAACACACCACACACCTATACTAATAAGAGCCAAAGAGAGTTAGACCTAAAATGGGTAGAAAAATGGCGGTCAAATTATTTAGTCAAATGGATGGTTCAGATTATTTACATTTATATTTTTCCTAGAGATTTCCTAATTTATCCTTAATTATATGATTATCCGTTAAGTTTTCCGTTAAATATTCTCTTTTCCGTTAATATTCCGTTAACTTTTCACTTACCCATTAATTTCTATAAGAAAGGTCTTAGGTTCGAACCTCATCCCAATTAAATTTGACATAATTAAGTTCTTCACTCTATTTTACTCTTATTAAATTAAATAAATTAATTAGTAGCTACAACAAAAAATGATACATATGTATTTTTTTAATTTAGAATTATGTGTCTACAATACCTTTATTTGAAAAAATTATTCATTATCAAAAAATTAAATTAAATAAGAGAAATAATTTCATTAGTTATATTGCCTTTATTTTCTCCCATGCAAAGATTTTTTACATTCAAATTTATCAATTGATATTTATTACATTGTCCATTATCTTATTTTTACAATATCTTGTAATTAAATATCAAAGTTATAATACAAAATAATGTTATATATTTATTTACCAAGTATTTTATTAATACCATGAAAGAAAATTTTAAAAATAATTTGAAGCTAGCTAATTATATATTTATATTAACTACTTGGGGATTGATTGGTTGACAAAGAGAGTACTCAAATAACCCAACAAATTGAAGCGGGGTCACTATATTTTACTCTTATTGAATTAAATAAATTAGTAGTTACAACAAAAAAATGATACATGTGCATTTCTTTAATTTAGAATTATGTATCTACAATGCCTTTATTTAAAAAAGAATATTCATTATCAATAAATTGAATAAGAAAAATAATTCTATTAGTTACATTGTCTTTATTTTCTCTAATGCAAATATTATGTACATTCAAATTCATCAATTGATATTCATTGCATTGTCGATTATGTTCTTTTTACACTATTTTGTAATTAAATATCAAAGTTATTTTTTCAAAAAAAAAAAATATCAAAGTTATAATACAAAATAATGTTATATATTTATTTACTAAGTATTTTATTAATACCATAAAAATAAAAAAAAGAATAGTTTGAAACCAAACATATTAACTACTTTGGGGATTCGTTAACAATGAAAGTACTCAAATAACCCATTACCTAGCAAATTGAACCGAGAAACTACTTTTTAATATCTTTGGAATACATCATATTTAAAATTTTTAAATTTTTACTAATTTATTTAATCTTCCTTAAACTAGGGATTTCTTTATCCACAATAACTCATTCAACAATAATGGTTGAACCAAATGAACCCTTAGCAGAATACCTAAAGGAAAGTCCATAGCTCCTATATCATAATCTCATTGCATGACGTTGTCATCTATGCTACCAACAATAACCCAATTGCAAATAACACACTATCAACAAAAAGGAAGAGAACAAATAGTAAAGATGAAGACAATGACAATGTTACTGAAAAGAGAATTAAGAATACTTAGAAAAATTCAAACCAAAAATAGTATTTATTTAGACTATCATTTTTAGACCAAATATGTAGACTATCAATTTTACAAAGTTGCAAACATTTATTTTAGTGACAATTATAATGAATTTCCTATATTATCTTGGATTCATATACTTTGAGTTACATATTTAAATAAACAAACTCGACATTCAATTACCTATGTATAAACTTCTGTTATATAATCTTGCATTGATATACGTTCAAATATTTATTTAAATATATACATTGGGCATTAACTATTCGCGCAATGCGCGTGTAAAACTAGTAATACACCATAACTCCCCTGCCTCTAATGGTGCATTTGCTAACACTGTGTGGTGTATATTTGTATACCTAGTGATGTGTTTTTTGGTGATGTGTACCTAACGGTGCATATTTGTGTGGTGTATTTTCTAACACTGAGTGGTGTATATCTGTATACATAGTGGTGAGGCCGCACTGTTCACAGGTTAAGACGCGGCCGCACTTGAACTCTACCCTATATATAAATTATTTATTTATAATTGTAGAATTCATATGAAGTAAGAATTATAGATAACTATGATAATCTTTAATTAAAACCGAAATGAATTCAAACTTACCATTGAAGAATGTAAGAAAAAATATTGTGTATGCATGTGCATGGTATTTATAATGTGAAAAGATAACATCAGTTATAATGGTAGGGATATTTTTGTTCAAAAAATTATGTAGTACAACTTTTATAGCATAAGGTACAACAAAAATTAACAAAAAAAAAGGACATAAATCAGGGGTATAATTTGGATTGAGACTTATTATGTTTTTAGAATAGAATTTAGTCTCATTACGGGAGAATAAGAATCAAACTAATCTTGATCCTCACGTTGCATGTAGGGGTTTGCATAATTCGGTGAAAAAAATAGTTTGTTGGCCAAATCAACAAATTTTGGTTAATCATTTTTTAACCAAAATAGTTCGGTTCAATTAACAATTAATAGTATTTAAAAATTTCAATTATCAGTTAATTTGAGTTGAAAGTTTCAGTTAACTGAATTAACCAAATTTTGTGTGTGCTTGTGTCTGTGATTTAATTTTAGTTAATTCACAAATCATACTATTAGAGTAATTTTTCAATTTTATCATTTAGATATTGATGTAATGGCTATTTTGTGGTGAGAAACTATGGATTGAGATTTTTTATTTATAAATTTTAAAAGTTTTAAAATTTTACTAAAATGTTTTGTTAATCAATTAATTAAAAAAGACAAAAACTTGTGTGAGACGTCTCACGGGTCGGGTCGAATTTTTAATTAATTAGGTCAAAGATCTGACCCATTAATAAAAAAATTGACCCATTAATCAAAGATCTGACTCGTCTCATACAAGTATTACCCACCCAAAAAAATATTGTTTGGTTAACATGGAATTAGGAAGTTCGGTTTAATTAATGGTTAATGCATTTTGTAAATGGAAATAATTTCGTTTGGTTAATTCATTTAAGTTATGAACCGAATTAATCGAATGAACACCTGTATTGTAACATTTAATTGCAAATCTGTTCTTATATTTTTCAATTTAATAATTCTGGTTTCACTTTCCATCTAAATACCTATTTGGATCTTAAATGTTTAGAAACTGGAGGAAGATCAACTAGTTTCAAAATGTGATTCTATAAAATAGAATCAATTTCACTTTTTATTGTCTCTTATCAAATTGGTCAGTCAGTAGAAGTTACGAATTCTACAAAAGTACAATACTTATTTTATTAGTGTAGACACTACTACTTTTGCGTGATGCCCTCACTTTTCAAGTATTGATGGGATAGTCTCCTATCTTTCCACGATTTGTAAGGAGTACGTCTTATTGAGTTTTTTGTAGGTCGTATATAGGTAATTACTTGACAAAATAGCCTCACCTCACATATTTTGGAGCAAACTTGAATTTATAAGCATCACATTCATTATTTTCAATGTGCGATTTTTATGCTTGGCAACACCGTTTGATTATGGCGAATAAGGTGTTGTATGTTCACATACTGTACAATGTTGCGCATAGTAATGACTGATTACCTCGATCACTTCTAGTTACCTTAACTTTTCTATTAAATAAAATTTTCACTTCATTCTTATAAATAATGAATTTATCAATAGTTTTGTCTTTGCCCTTAAAAAATACACATAACAATATTATGTTCTATTGTCAATAAAGGTTAATTCAAGTAGTTTTATATTCTTTTCAATTGAGTTAAAAAGAGTTCTTATTAGTTTTAGTTCCACATAGACTTCACATTTGTACATATTAATTTGAAATGTAGGAATGTGATTCATGATAATTAATCTATGTATAGAATTAACATTAACATGACATAGTCTACCATATCACAAGTTGAAAGGCTCAAGCAAGTAAACACAAGACTTATTAGTAACACATGTTTGTTCAACAAAGAACAAGAAATTAAATTATTTATAACTTTAGGCACGTATAACACATTAGTGAGAGTCAGTTCTTTCCTAGAGGTTATGTTCTGAACCACTTTACCCACGACTTCAATAGCAAACTATGCAAAATTTATGGTCCATACATTCTTTATAGTGATAGCCTCAAAAGAGGTAAATAGTTAACGGTTGGAACAATGAGTCGGGTAACACCGGTATTAATAAATCATTTTATTTGCGCTGAACCCAATTGATAAGTGTCAAAAGATGCTAGCTTCCAGGTCATTTTGAAGGTATTCTATCAACGATTTGGATGATTTATGCATGGTTTAGGAGTGAAAAGCAATAAAATGTCATTTTATATTACAAGGTCGTCTAATTTGTGGATTATGATGTTTTTGATGAATTATGGACAAAAAGGGTAGCGAAAGAGCTCAAAACGGATGTACTTTTGGAGAACACGAAAGCAGGACCAAATCACTCCCATGTCATGCGCGTGATCCTGAGCGTGACTAAGCTCTGAACTTAAATCACGCTGCTGTCACGCACGTGTTTATTAGTGCGTAAGCTGTCTGAACATATATCACGTGTGATTCTGGGCGTGGATGAGGATTATTTCCAGACCACACCAGCATCACGCACTTGGAGACGGCGTGGATTGAGCACAGCAGGCTAGGTGCGAATTTTTCTCTATAAATAGGAGGATCTCTAGATTTTTTGGAGAAAGGACTTGAGACTTTTGATCATTTTTTGAGATTTAGATTCTTAGAACACTTGTAGAAATTCTCTCTCTAGAACTTAGCAATACAATTCTCTCAATTAGAGGAAAGAGTTCCAAGAGCAAAGGTGTGACAACTTTGTGGGAGGAGCTTGGATCTTCTACTTCTTGATAATTCTAATCACAATGATTGAAGTTTGGTAATAAATTTTCTCTTTTATCTTTCGATTCTATTGTTCTTGATGATGCTATTCTTCAATTCAATGTGTTTACAATCTAAGATCATGTGTAGCTAAATCATCAGGGCTAGGGTTGTTCTAATTGTTGCATTGTGTCTAAGTAGTGTGATTTAAACCTAATTGTATGAACGTGTTGGTGAAGATGGATTGAATTCCTTGTTGTGGAGGATGAATTGATGTAGTATTCTTGAAGTAGGGTCGGACTCCATGAATAACCTAGGAATGCTAGGCTTGGGCAAGAGATTGCCAAGCCTAGGTTAGCCTCTTAATCT
Source organism: Ipomoea triloba (assembly GCF_003576645.1). Classification (NCBI taxonomy): domain Eukaryota; kingdom Viridiplantae; phylum Streptophyta; class Magnoliopsida; order Solanales; family Convolvulaceae; genus Ipomoea; species Ipomoea triloba. The sequence goes on along the minus strand of NC_044919.1, from coordinate 17,945,934 downwards.
GACCACAATCTCTGCCCTAGATCCGAGAGGACAAGGCCCGGGAAGGAGTTTAGACTAGCTAGGTATTCGCTGATTTGCCCCATCAACTTATGACACTTGGGGTGCCATATTGATCAGTTGGAGGCGTAGAGACCAAAATTTGCTACGCATTCGCTTGCCACTCCTCTTGGAATTGCAATCCTCACTCATGCACATTCTAATTTCATACACTACGTTACATTGCAACATGAGGACATTCCTAGACCGTCTTGTTCATATTGTTGTTGTTAATTGTGTACACCCTCTCTCATTTGCTTTCCAAACTCTCTTGTACAAAGCCATGCTTAGACCAATGCTTGACACACCCGAGACCATTACTACCCCACTCTCGTAACACTTTCAAGTTATCATTCCTTGAGTACGACACTCGGGGCCTCAACTCCCCATTTTACTCTTACATTTAACCTCCTGTACACTTACTTCCATACACGTGACTAGAAGAGAGAGAGAAAACCCATTTTCACCAATCATAATTACTTCTTTCACCATAGTGTAGAGGATGATCTCATCATTATTTTTGGAACAATGCTCAAATAGATCACCAAACTACACGTGAAAGTTAATTGTGAGATCCAACTAAAAAAATTGTAATTGGGTCTCAAAACATTCCAAAATTATGCAATTAAACTAAAATTGATCTGTTCCTCTAGTTACCATTGACGTACTAGTCATTCTATTAATTTTTTGGAAGGTGAAGGCGAATTGTTCTCGGAAGAATGTAGATTTAACATGGAGGAAAAAGTGGTTGAACCCCTGGTGTCTACGACCTCATGGTGGTGACACAGAGTGACAAAGAAAAGCCGGTTGCGTCTAGCCAAGGACGTAAAATGTGGCGCTTCTTGGGAGGCAACCCAAGTGTTTTGGTAGTTTTTTTTTCTCTTCTCTTTTATACAAAGTTTACTCATGATCTGTATGTTTGTTCTTTAGAGATGAAACACTTGCAGGAACTCGTGTGGTGGACGATTCGGAAAGAAGGAAGAAATAAAAGGGGAAGAAAGCCACTAGGGTAAGGTCACGCCGCGTGCCCACCAGCATGATTAGGCTCTAAAGCCAAATCACGTTGCTATCATGCGCGTGACCATCAGCGTGATTAGGCACTGAAGCCAAATCACGTTGCTGTCACGAAGCGTGACAACAGCATGATTGCATACTGGAACTGAATCATAAATGCGTCACACACATGATTCCGGATCACGCTACGAACATCCCCCTCCTTGCTATAAAATCTTCACCACTACAAGAAAAATCGCGATTCGCGATGGAAAATTCTGTCGCAAAACAGCCAAATTCCATTGCGAAACAGGTTTTGCGAAGGAATTCGTTTCGTCGCCTTTCGGCTTGTCGTATCTTGGTTTGCGACAAAAAAATTCCGTCGCCATATTTCGCGACGGAAAAATTCTGTTGCCATATTTCGCGACGGAAAAATTCCGTCGCGAAATATTGCGACAGAACATTTTTCGTCGCAATTTGGCGACGGAAAATTATTCGAATCGCTTATTTTGGCGCTCTGGTGGAGATTAATATTCCGTCGCAAAATAACGACGTAATTATTTTTCGTCGCAATTCTATCGCGAATTTTGCCACAAACATTCTATCTTGCTATACATATATATATATATATATATATATATATATATATATATATATATATATATATATATATATAGAGAGAGAGAGAGAGAGAGAGAGAAAGTGGCTCAAATGCGACGGAGAGCTCCCATGCGGTCGTGCGGCTACATCTGTGTCGTCCGATTTTATTAATCCAACTACAGTCCATGTAAGTTTAAGTGTGGGTATTATGGTAATTTTAGTATATATATTATGTGAATTGGAATGGTGCATTTTAGTACATGGTGTAGTGCGGTTTAATACATGATGTGGTGCATTTTAATACGTATGAAGGTACATTAACTATGTTGTGGAATGGTATGTTTTAATCCATCCGTTAGTGCATTTTCATACGTAGAATAGTGTGTAACGGTGTTGTGGAATGATGTGTTTTAATCCGTCCTCCAGTGCATTTTAATATGTAGAATGATGTGTATTTTAACACACGTTTTCTAATAAGTGTAATAGTACATGTTTATAATCTGGGATGAAGATTTTCAATAAGTGGAATTGTGAATTATAACACACGTTGTGGTGCATTTTAATACGTAGAACGATGCATATTTTAGCACATGTTTTCTAATATGTGTAAATAGTGTATGTTTATAATCTGACATGAGGCACGTTGTGGTGCATTTTAATACGTAGAATGATGCATTTTATTACGTATACTGATGAATTTTAAGTAAATAGGTGCATTTAGTTATAGCATGGAATGGTTTGTTTTATCAGTCCTTTGATGCATTTTAGTATGTAGAATGATGTGTTGTAACATATATATATTGCACGTTGATTTGATGACTTGATGAAATCTAATGGCTGAAAAAAGGCTGCACGGTCACACCTAAAGACCAGGCCACACTTGAATTCAACTATATATATATATATATATTTGTTCAAATGCGGCGGTGAGCTCCGGTGCGGTCATGCGGCCTAATCTGCATCGTCTAATTTCATTAATCCTACTGAAATTCGCGTATGTTTAAGTGGGGTTATTATGGTAATTTTAGTATTTATATTACGTGAATTGGGATGGTGCATTTTAGTACATAGTGTGGTGCGTTTGAATACATGCTGTGGTGCGTTTTATTACGTATGTTGGTGCATTAACTGTGTTGTGGAATGGTGTGTTTTAATCTATTCGCTGGTTCATTTTCATACGTAGAATGATGTGTAACTGTGTTGTGGAATGGTGTGTTTTAATACGTCACCTGGTGCATTTTAATATGTTGAATGGTGTGTATTTTAACACATGTTTTCTAATAAGTGTAATAGTGCATGTTTATAATCTGGGGATGGGATTTTTAAAAGTGGAGTTGTGCATTTTAACATACGTTGTGGTGCATTTTAATACGTAGAATAGTGCATATTTTAGCACATGTTTTCTAATATGTGTAAATAGTGTATGCTTATAATCTGACATGAGGCACGTTGTGGTATATTTTAATATGTAGAATGATTTGTTTTATCAAGTATATTGATGAATTTTAAGTGAATAGGTGCATTTGGTATATTGTGTGAAATTGTGTGTTTTATCGGTCCTCTAGTGCGTTTTAGTACGTAGAATGGTGTGTTTTCTAACATATATATATTGCGCGTTGGTTTGATGAGTTGATATGATCTAATGACAGAAATTAGGCCACACGGCCACACCTAATGACCAGACCACACCTGATCATGACTATATATATATATATATATCTAGTTTTTCTTATGCGCGATGTGCAAAAAATAGGTGCCAAATATTATTATTTTGTATTAAAATTTTAAATTTATTTAAATTTTAATATAGTAAATAGTAATAATAATAATGTAAAATATTTTTATTTTAAAAAATAAATAACATATAACTCTAATATTTAATGTGTATATTATTGTTATTATTGTTATTATTATTATTATTATTATTATTATTGAAGAAGATAAGAAAATATATGGTGGATGCATGTGCATAGTAACAATAGTGGAAAAGATAACGGAAGTTATAACAATAGGGGTATATTTGTCCAAAATATTATGTAGTACAACTTTTATAGCATAATATACAAAAAAACTTAACAGAAAAAACAGACATAAATGGGGGGTATAACCTTCATTCACATTTATTATGTTTTTAGATATATATATATATATATATATATATATATATATATGGCCACACATTTTTTAAATAAATATATATGTCTATATGCCAAATTGCCAATGTAATCCTAATCCTAGAATATAGACATATATTGAATTATATACGCTATTTAATTCCTAATCCTACCATACGTGAATACACAACTATATGTATTTTTTCAATTCCTAATTATTCCTAAGATATCTATATGTTACGTTTTGTACGCGCGCGCGTGTGTGTATATATATATATATGTGTGTGTGTGTGTGTGTGTGTGTGTTATATTTCTAATCCTATTATATTATTCTACCTAATTATTTATTCCTGAATATATATATTCTTAGAAGTTAACTCTAGCTAGTCTCATATATTTTTTCCCCTCTCCAATTCTCCTTCTCATCGTGTTGTTTTCTCCCCATCTCTCAAAAGGTAAACAATACTTTGGTCTTCTCCTTGTTTATCGGTTCAATCTCGATCTTCTCTCTAGTCATCATCAATTCAAGAACTAGCGTACGAGAGCCAACGGTTTTAAGGATTGTGGTGTGCAGTAGATTATTTTGTTTTGGGTCTTAGAGGTAAGATTTATGTTCACTAAAAATTCTTTAAACCCCATAAGAAACAAAAACCTTTTTCCTAAGTACTTATGTGAAAATCTTTTTCCTCAAAAATCTAGTTCGTTATTTTTGAATAAATGCTATCTGACTCATGATCGTTATGAAAATTGTGTTCAATGTTCAAATTGTGAATATTGATATAATATGTATATTTGTGAATATTTAGTGTAATAGTTAGGTGTAAACTAAGTGTATATGGTATTTTGGTGTAAATATTTTGGATATGGCATGCTAATTGGTTTAAAGCTAAGGTTATAGATGTAAGGTGAGAATTTGATAAGTTTTTTGAGTTATAAATATAAGGTGTGAAGTTTTAAGGTTATAGATATGTATTTTGTCATGGAGGATGGTTCTATTGGGTGGTTTTGAACTCTTCGATTGGTTTAGGTTATTCTTATTATTACGTACCGGTGTGGGTTGGGATATTAATTCCCACGAGATGATTTATTTTGATTTGGTTTTGGTGTGGTTGTTATTTTGAGAGCTTGAAAATTTTCCATTTGGTATCTTTTCCTCCTTGACACTATATATAATAGGTATTGATAACTATATGAGAAGTTTTAACAAATTATTTTGGAAGGCTCACCTCTGGTGGTAATTTTCTAGAGCTTGAAGACTCTTTGGTGGTTATTTTGAGAGTTTGGAAACTCTCTTTAGTGGTTATTTTGAGGACTTGGAAACTCTCTTTGGTGGATATTTTAAGAACTAATAAATTCTTTTGAGTATTGGTGACAATATAGAAAATCTCAAGGAAATAGTTATATGGAAATTTTAAGGAAGTAGCTATTGAATGCTTGCCCTATTTGATTGCTTCTCTAATATTCACATGTGTGAGCCCTTATTTTTATGGGATGTATTTTTATATGGTTATCTTCTAAATATCTGTCCTATGTGCTATGTGCTATGTGCTATATACGTATAAGATTATTTTATGGGGTGAAGTAAATCTTAATTAGCGTTGTGCTAATTCTGTGTATTTCTTGTGATTTATTCTTAAATTATTTTTAGGAGATCTTGCATGAGCATCGGGCATGAGAACGATTCGTTCCACTTAGAGTATTAATCATTGATGTCATTTAATTAATTAGTTAGCTAGTTGGATTAAAATCCTTCAGTTTATCAGTTATTAAGTTGAATTTATTTTATCAGATTGGAACCTGTGATGTGAATAAAGTTGAATGTTGATTTAATTTTTGTTTTAGCCTATGCGTTTGGATATAGGTAATTATCCAAGCAAGGCGGTAGCACTCTCCATTTCCTTTGGTTTTGTTTTCGCTTCCATGCTTGTATTGACTTAAAAAAAAAAGTATGTATTTTTAAGAGTTTCTCTGATTTGGGAAATGGGGGTGTTACACATGCAGCCTCTTTGATGCCTTGCTATAACAACACTCTTCCAAAATTGCAAATCATGCCCATATGTTATCACTTTGATCCAAAATCCTTCAAAATAATAAAATGCACTTATCACAGGTCCTTGCAACAAAATAAAATCATTTCTTAGAATTTTCTTCACAAATCAAGCACAAAGGACTCCAATCAAGCACAAAACAATCTCAAAATGACGCTTATAAAGATGCATCTTTGGCACTTATCATTTAGTTCACTTGTCTCTTAAAAAAAATCATTTAGTTCACTTGCTACTAGAATCTTGTTCTTGCACATGCCTTGTTCTAGCTTCTTGTAGGATTTTGGCACACCTGTACTCAACCACGCGTCGGTCACTCCCACGTGTCATCTTTAGACAATGACGTGCTGGAGAGTTCACATTCCTCAACTTTCTTTCCATCCACCGCTCTTCTATGACTTGTCAAAATGGCGTCGTTGCCAAGGACAACAAATAGTGTTAGATGATGTGTTCTTTGGGTTGATATGCGCATAACCAAAGATCTTGGAAACTTGGTCATTTCTTTCCTTTGATCTCTTTATGTTCCTCTCATTTACTTTGTGCTTACTTTTACTTTGTTGCCTTTACTTTTTGTCTTGTTTTTGGCTAAGGTTGTTTTGATTACTTAGCCATTTAGTTTACATTGCTTTTATTTTGTGTTTTGAATTTTGTGATTGTTCACATTGAGAAGCAACTATTTCTAGTTGCACAACAGTTCTTGTCTTGAATGCACACTAGATCTAAGGGTGGACAAGGCTTGACACCACTCGATCTAGAGATCAACACCCATACAAGATGAAGGAGAGTATCGATTCCTCAAGAACATCAAGAAATGGCTTCAACGATTGATAATCTTCACAACGAAGGACAAAGGAGATCTGCTTCTAGACCTCCACTACCGGTGAACCAACAAGGATGTTATGATGATGCATATGAGCTTCTTATCTCTCTTAGACAAATGCCTTTTGAGGAGGAAAGCCAATTTAATGGACATCATAGGCAACCACCTCAACCAAGGAGGGGAAAACTAGAGGAGGTATATGACTCCCGAATTTTCAATGCACAACTCGATCTTCATTCCTTCTATTGACGCCAACAACATTGAGATCTGGTAGCTGGTTATCACATTGGTTCAAAATTCACTGTTTAGTGGTTCGCAGTTGGAAAACCCTCATGTTTATATCACAAGGTTCATCTAGTCTTGTGGTTTGTAACGTCAAAATGGTGTTTCGGGCGAAATTGTGCAGCTCAAGTTGTTCCCATTTTCGGTCATCAGTGAGGTAGCCCATTGGTTGGATTCCAACAAAAATAACCACTTCTAGTCATGGAATCAACTCCATAAAGAATTGACCAAAACTCTTAAGATCTGGAAACAAGTGCAAGATTTTAAGCAAGGATATACGGAATCGCTTGAGAGGCATGGAGGAGATTCAAGAGTCTAAAAAAGCAATGCCCACCTAACTTGCTACACCCATGGGACATTATTAGCTCAATCTATAGAAGCCTAAATGACAAAAGTAAGATGTTACTTGATTCATCATCAAAGGGTGCGTTTGTGTCATCACCACCGGATGAGGCTGAAGAGTTTATTGAAACTATCTCGGCTAATACCTCTTTTTGGTATGATAAGCGTGATCACAAGGTCGAGATGTATGAGATCTTTGAGAAGGCGATGAGTGATGCCAAAGTGGAAGCCATGGGCCTTTAGCTCAACCTTGTATGTCCCTTGCACTTTATTGTGATAGAGAAGATGGGGAAGCAACCTCAACCTTGTATGGACCTTGCACTTTATTGTGATATTTGTGAATGACCACATGTGAAGAATGAAGTATTGTGTGGAGGTAGATTCGTCAAAAGATATTTATGATAAAACGGAAAGTCTGTGACTCCCCGAGTGTCGGTCTCGAAGGAGGGACGTGGAGGTGTGTCAAACGTTCGGGAGTTTACTTGATTGGATCATGCATTGGATTCGAGTGTGGTGAAGGGTGGATTGTGAGTGAGAGTAGTTCATTGGTTGGTTTGAGTGCAAGAGAGTAGTAAAGTAAAAGTGATTTTGGGAATATGTAAAAGGGGTAGGGATTGGATAGTGTTCATGAATATTGCATAGTGTAGTGTCTAAGGTCAAGGATTAGGATTGCTAGGATATTGTCTATTCAAGAGTGTGTTGTCTTAGTCCTTTTCCACCTTTGTGTACTAAGGCTTCTTTGACTTAGGAGTGCCTTCAAGCATCCAAAGTTCTAAGAGGAATTTTATCAAACACTTAAGCTACACACTATCCTACTATTCTTAAAAAGTCCATAGGAACTTTGATTGTGTCAAGCTTCAAATCCTAACTCTAATCAAAGACATGAAAGAGTCAAGAGCTCAATCTCTCATCTAGATTGGCCAAATCCAAACAAGATCTCATCAAAACAACAATCAAAAGACAAGAATAGATAATCAATCAACACAAACTCATAGATCCAAGATATAGAAATAAGATCATCACAACAGCAATATTCAATCACACAATCCAAATCCCTAGACTAAATTAGCTACTCATAATATGAAATGCAAGCAAAAGCTAATTTAATCCAAGAACAAGATAGCTAAAATTATAGAAATGAAATAGAGATCACCTAGAGAGAAAAAGATCTTCAATCCAAGCTTGTTGTCTTCTACAATGGAGATTGATCTAATCTAAAAGCTAAGAAAAATGGAGAAAGTTCTCCAAAGGAAAACCTAAGAAAAGGTAAACTAATTTTTTGGGCTCCCCCTTCTGAAAATTCATTAAAGGGGTTTAAATAGTCTCCGAAATGACAACCCTAGCTGAAATTCGCACATCACTGTCTCCACGCGTGTGAGCATGCGTGGGAAGCTTCTGGAAAGTTTTCACGCCTGCTCACACGCGTGTGGCCTTCCAGTTTGGTCCTTCGGGGCTCCGCTCTCACCTGGTTTGCTCTTTAAGCTCATCTTTTGGTCCTATTTGCTCTCGGGGCTCCTGTTTTACTTCTTTTAAGCTAAAAATAGCTTTTGTGCATCAATTAGTGATTTTCAAGCATTTACGCACATAATTTACCAAGTAAGGATGTTATAGACGCGATAAAACACCCTAAAATGTGCCTGAAATAAGGGTATCTCGGAGTCTTATCAAATTTTCCACACTTTGTTTCTTGCTTGTCCTCAAGCAAGACGTTTGACTCTCTAAGCACATAAGTCTCCGAGATACTCTCTCATGCAAAACAAAGCTTTTGGCAAGTCAAAATAATGGGTGTATGTCTAAGACTGTTGAAACGGGGAAATCATTTGTGTTATCTATAAAGGATTTTGGTCAGATGTCAGCAACTCAAGAAATATTTTCGGGAAATAAAAACCTTTCGTAGATAAAACAAATAAAACAAGGGATCACACTTCTCGCACCATACGCAAGCATGCATTTCCAAAGTTTTGGTTCACCTTCTTATTTAAATAGGGCCTCTAGCCGATCCCACTAGTGGGAACGATGTGCACTAGCTAATCAACTTCCATCCTTATACGCCAAAGCCCAACGTAAATGTAAATGAGGGTAGGGGCATGGACCACTCACCGCTTTTGGCTTAGCGTGGTCCCTCTTACTTCTCACTTCCTAGGATAACATCATCGAGCCACCCGACTTCACATGGAGATCCATGCTTTTTCGAAGGTCAGTGCAATGGGTACTCGAATCCTAGCAAAGCGGCTCACCTCAGCTCTATTTTCTCAATTCTTGGGATCTTTTTATGTGAACAACCGACTCCAGATAAAGCTTTTTGCTTACCGAAGACTATGGTTTGGACACAACCCAACGAATTGGCTTCTCTCAATTTTTAAACTCTTTGGTGATTGGCCTTTTGCCTTTTCGACTTCTCCTCGTGTCAACCCCTCATGCCTTTTTCTATTTATGATCAAGGGTTTTGTTTTCTCATTAAGCTTACCATTAGGCTCACCTTTTGCCCCATGCCCTACCAAGGTTAGTTCAATTCCGGGCCTCGCTAGTTTTATCTTTCTAAAATTAAAAAGTGCACACTCCCACTTCGAGAGACCCTTGACTAAGGTCCTACGTAAATAAGAGGTGAACATCATGCAAGCAGGCAAGAATCTAAACTTATTTGGCTCTAAACACTCTCATGGGTGCGAAAAGTAACTTCCTCAAAGATATTTCGAGAGTAAAAATTTTTGGGCATCCAGTCAAAATTCTCCCTAGATAACACAAATAATAACTCTCTTTTCAAAACTGCAAATGCATCCGCTTATCATTACCAAGAGCTTCAACTTCTAATACTAAGCATGTAAGCATGTAAAGCACGAAGTGCGTCCTTTCCACACTTTAAAGTAAACATCGTCCTCGATGTTTCCATACGTATAGGGTAAAGGAACGAAATAGGGATTCTAAGGGTAGACAAATAAAAATCCCTTTCCACACTTTGGAAATTGCTCTGGGATATAGGGTATGCATCAAACAATCCTATTAATCATGGTAAACTCTAGTATACTCATACACAAAGCTATAAAGAAAATATTTCCACACTTTAAAGATCAAAACGGGGCTTAAAATTAGAAAAGGGATAAGAGGATAAACCAAGTATGCATCCCTCTTTCCACACTTTAGCTTCCAGCATGGGCCTGCTCCCGTTATAGATGCTCTATAAGAAATGGAGACATAACATACAAAAAGGGTTTTCGGAGTACTATTCAATTATTATAAGCTGATAGAAATATAAAAGCAATAAAAATAACAAAAACTTAGATAATAAAACATATAAATAAGTAGAATTATTCAAATAGAAATGCAGAAAAGTAAAGCAGTTGGAAATTAAATAACATAAAGCAATAAAGATAAGTAAATCAAAGTAAAGAAATAAAGGAAATAAAAGTCGGAACCCCGCGCATAGGGATCCTAATGTTCAGATGGGGCTAGCAACCATAGTAACCAAAGTCAAGGAACTCAGTATCAAGTGTTAATGGGTCAGGATCAAGAAAAATCGAAGGAAGGTATCACTCATCACCGAAGGGATGGAATTGCCTGTCGAATCTAGCTTCAAGAGCGGCAATTCTCCTATCATTTTCCTCCACCGCTTGTCTCATGCGGTTGAGGTCCTCGGTGTGGACATCCTATCTCGCGGAGATGGATGTGAAATGGCCTTCTTGCCATGTGTGCTGCTCACGCCAAAAGTTCATTTGTTCCTCATGGAGCTGCCTATGAAAGGTCTGCGTCGTATCCCAATCCATGGGAGTAGGGCCTTGCTCCTGTGCAGCATTCTCCTCCTCATTCTCTTCCTCGTCCTCATCATCATCCTCATCAGAAGCCTCTAGATTAGGTGCATCATCACCTCCAGGCTTTAGTTCAGCGGCAAAGAACTCACCCACGGAGAAAGAAATTGTACAACCATCGGATCTCTCCCCCATCAATCGGTTCAGTAGGCCTAACCCGATGCACAGCTTAGTAACAAAAGATCCAATAAACACAGTCTGAACCTTAGGCTTTTGCTGGGTTTGGAGCCACTTCCTAGCTTGAATGCCCATGTTGATGCGAACATCATTTTCCATGCACCACATGTAGAATAGATCCTGCTTGTATATCTTGTTGCGATTTGTGGTTCTGCCTGAGAGATTTATAGCGAAGGCTAATCTGATAGCCTTCAGAGCATTCCGGGTGATGAGTTTTGCCTTCAAGTTTGAAGAGTTGTATGGGGCATTGTTTGTGATGCTTCTCCAATATCGTCTAGCAACTTCGTCTGAATCAAAATCTTCCTTGAAATCTCTGAAATATGGCATGGACATGCTCACTGCATCATGAAAACCGAGTGTAACACCCAAAGTGTTGACAGACATACTGTAGTGGTTGCCGAAAAGAGTGAATGAAATATACTCTCTTGCATTGTTGGCTTCCCTTCTAATTTCCAAGGTCGCCAAGAATTCATAAGTGACAGGCGCATAGGTGGGTCCTCTCCACTCAAACAGATAGCAGAGCTGTGGGTGCCTAAGAAGCCTATTTACTTCGTTCAAACAACCAAATTCGCTTAAAACATTATCTTCGAAGTGACGGCCAACAGAAAGATGCTTTCCTTTATAGTTATCCACTGTTGCGAGTTGGATGGGTGTCAAGTGTCGTAGTGACCTTAACCCCGGCTCCTGCGGAGCTGTAGCTTGTTGCCGCGTCCTTGATCGACTCGATTCTCCTACATCATGCTTTGATTTCTTCACAATTTCCTTCGAGCGTCCCATCCTACAAATTATAGAAATTAACATTCATGGTAATTGGCTTTAAATAAGTCACTATTATTTTTATGTAAAATTCCTTGTCATGATAATGGATTTCAAATATATAGGGCTAAGTATTTTCGAAAATTTCGCCATAGTTTCCCCTATATTTTGGACAATTCTAGCATAAGAATATCAACAACATCATTCCATTATCACACTCATGCATAAAATCATCATAAGATATATCAATTTGATAGTCAAATAAGAAGTCAACTACAAAAGTCAAGAATTTCAAAAAGTCAACTTCATCTTCTTCCCCAAATTCAAAATTAGGGTTTGAAATTGAAAATTCAATTTGGGCAATGTAGCATGTGAAAAATCAAATTGATGGCATATAATAGTTCTACAACAAGTTTATTCATCAATTCGAGCATCAATTTCATAATTTCAACAAGAAATCTAACAAACCCATTTGTTCATCAATGGTGTTCACACTTGAAGTTCAAAAATATATAACAATCCATCAATGTAACCATCAATAATGAAAGAAAACATCAAAGGATAGCTCTATGAAGCATTATAAACCAATTTAAACTTCCAAAACATTCAAAATCATACAAGGCAAAGTAGAACAAATTTTTCATTCAAGCTCTTCCAAACTCATGAATATTCAAGGATAAAGAGTTAAAAAAAAAAAGATGAGAAATTACCTTGATGTTGATGTATTTGATCTTCTTTGAAGGTAAAAAGTAATAGATATGTTCAAACCTTGAGTTTGGTTCTTCTTTCCGTGGAGAAGAGAAGAGAAAAATGGTGTTTTGGGGCAAAATGGCGTGGAGTGGTCGAACAAGGGTTTTAAACCCGTAGGGGGCTTCCACGCCGGTCACACTCGTGTGACCGTGCGTGGGAGCTCTCTGTCTCGCTCCCACGCATGGCTACACGCGTGTGAGCGTGCGTGGGAGGCCACTGCCTCGTTCCCACACACGGCTACACACGTGTGAGCCTCGTGTAGGTCCACTGCATTGTTTTCTTCCAATTTTTGGCTTTGCCTTTCATGCCTATGTCCAAACTTAGCCTTTCCAAAGCAATTTTTAGTCCCGACTCCTACAAATTAGTCCTCAAAACATGGTTCCATTTGATTGTAGCAATTTATTAGAACAAAAACATTAAAAACGAAAGCATAGAAATAACGTAAAAACATATTATTAAAACCTTGGGTTGCCTCCCAAGAAGCGCCACGGTTTACGTCATTGGCTAGACGCATTATACCTTGGTTTGAATTCAGCCATATTCCTTGGTGGTGGGTAAGAAGCATTTTGGTACCCACGTGTTCTTCCATGTAAGCTTATCATTTTTCCATTTTGGTTTTGGTTTCATCTTGGCTTTGACCTTTGCCCTTTCTTCTTCATCGGGTTCTTCTTTCGCACTTTCTTTTCCATCATTCGTGGCTTGTCCATCGAATCTCAGGGTAATTTCACCTGAACTAACATCTATTCGTGCACGACAAGTAGCCAGAAATGGTCTTCCAAGAATTAAGGATTCATGGGGATCATCATCACCCATTTTACAAACAATAAAATCGACATGCACAAGAAATTTTCCTATTCTTACTAAAACATCTTCCGCTAAGTCTTCAGGATACCGTGTGGTTCCGTCAGCTAAACGTAGAGTCAGCCTCGTCGGTTTCAAGCATGGTAAGTTCAATTTCTCAAAGAGATTTGAAGACATGACATTAATAGAAGCACCAAGATCAGCAAGAGCGTTTCTAGGTTTCATGTTCTGTATAGAACAAGGAATCAACAAAGCTCCAGGGTCACCCTTCTTTCTAGGGTTTCCCTCAGTCAAGCAAGCCGAAGATTCTTGGCTTAGACAGGTAAAATTATCACAATTGTCATTCTCAAACAACTCACGACATTCTTTGCTATTGAAAAATTTTCGAATAAAAGCATTAATTGTACCTTCTCGAGCCGTTTCTTTCTCTTTTGAACTTTTGATGTTGTCTCGTGATAGCTCTATTTCTTTCGGGCATTCTTCCAAAGTGGTTTTCTCCTTGTGTTCCTTCATGAATATGGTGCATGAACCGCTCGCATTCTTCAATTCGAGATTGGGACTACAAGAGGTAGTCTTGTTTCTTTGGTCATCTACCTTACATTGACATGTTCCACAGATAGCATCCATTGGATCACATTTCACATGCGTTTCTTCTTTGGCATCAATGGCGTTGACTCTCTCTTTCGGATTGTTTTCAGTGTTACTCGGGAGTTGTCTGTAGTACCGATCTGACATCATCTTAAACATTTGAGAAATTTGATTCTCAATTGTCTTAAGTGTGGCCTTAGACTCTTGTCGAAGACTAGAAATTTCTTGTCTAATCTCTTGAGTAATCTCTTGTTTCAGATTTGCCCGATCATTTTTCAGTTCCGTGATCGTCCTTGTAAGTCTTTCATCTACTTCGCGGATGTCATCCCTCCTTCGTTGAGTAAAATCAAGTTGAGAGTCGTATTGTGGCCTGAACTGGGTCATTTGATTTCCATTTCCTTGGTTTTGATTGTACATCAGTCTGTTCTTGTCTCCATTTCCTTGGTTTTGATTGTACATCAGTCTGTTCTTGTCATCATTTCCTTGGTTTTGATTGTACATCAGTCTGTTCTTGTCATTATTTCCTTGGTTTTGATTGTACATCAGTCTGTTCTTGTCATTCTGTCCATGGTTTTGATTGTACATCAGTCTGTTCTTGTCATTCTGTCCATATGCAGGCTTGTACATCAGTCTGTTCTTGTCATTCTGTCCATATGCAGGCTTGTGTACATAGTTGTATTGTCTTTGCGCTTGATATCCATCATTGTTTCTATTGTTCCAACCCTCTCCCTGTTTCCAATTGTTGTTTGATCTTTGGTTTTGTCCATAAACATTGAAGTTGGAGTTCCTTTGATAATCTACCACCTCGACTTGTTCAGATGCAGACGTAGAAGTGCAAATATTGGTGTCATGAGGTCCTCTACAGATATTGCAATAAAGTGCCAATGCCATGCAAGGCTTGGGCTTTCCTTCCATTTTTTCTACCATAGCCTGTAGCTTTTTGATTTCGTGATTCATTGCTTCGATTTTGGCCTCGCTCGCCACTCGATTATCAACTTCATAAATTCCTCCATGATCTCCTCTTCATTCATACCAACAGGATGTGTTTTTAGATATTCTCTCGATTAGTTCCTCAGCTTCTTGCAAAGCTAGGGAGACAAAGGCACCGCTGGAGGATGAGTCAAGCGACATTTTTCCTTCATCTGTCAACCCTCCATAGAATGAGCTAATCATGTCCCATGGGTGCATCAGATCTTGTGGGCATTGCCTTTTAAGAACTTTGAATCTTCGCCAAGCCTCTCCCAAACTTTCAAGTCTTCCTTGTTTGAATTCTTGTATCAGCCTTCTAATCCTCATAGTTTTTGTAATGGGAAAGAACTCGTTCATGAATTCACGATGCAACTGTTGTCATGTTCTGAAATGATTGTCGTTTTGGCTTTCCAACCATCGTGCTGCCTCTCCTATAACTGAAAATAGGAATAATTTAAGTCGAACTATTTCCTCGCTAATGCCTTCTTGTCTGTACATCCCACATGCTCCTATAAACCTTGTGATGTGTGCGTTGGGATCTTCAGATGGTAATCCTGAATATTGACTGTTCTGAACCAGTGTGAGAATAGTTGGATGCACGTGAAAGTTGACATTCTCCATTGGAGGTACATAGATCGAGTTGTGCATGTTAAAATCCGGAGTCATGTAATCTGCAATTGATCTTTGTGGTTCTTGAGGATTTCCATAATATTCCTCTTCACGATTGTTCTCTTGGTTATTTGCTCTGTTAGCTTGTGGTTCTTCAATGATTGGTTCTTCATGGTTAATCGGTACTTGTGGATTAATTGGAACTGGGGTGGATTTGGTATTGTTGTGCCTCTTCCTTGTGGATTTCTTGTTGCACTTGATGAAGCCATTAGTGATTCTTGTGTATTTTTCCTTCTAGTTGCTCTATTAATTTCAGGAATGTAGGGTAGTAAACCTTGATTTCCTTTTGCTCGCATGTGCATTCACCTAGTAAAATTATCAATGAAACGAAAATTTCCACAATTGACTAGAAGTAGTTAATTGGGTTAGTAGCAAAAACAAGTAAAAACAAAACTAAATTAAATGGAATGGATTAACATTTCTCAAATCTAACATTCATGCAATCAAAGTAAACAAAAACATATGACAACCTATTGCCCTCCCCGGCAACGGAAACAAAAACATATGACAACCTATTGCCCTCCCCGGCAACGGCAACAAAAACATATGACAACCTATTGCCCTCCCCGGCAACGGCGCCAAAAACATATGACAACCTATTGCCCTCCCCGGCAACGGCGCCATTTTCATATGACAACCTATTGCCCTCCCCGGCAACGGCGCCATTTTTTGATGACAACCTATTGCCCTCCCCGGCAACGGCGCCATTTTTTGAAGAATGAAGTATTGTGTGGGGGTAGATTCATCAAAAGATATTTATGATAAAATGGAAAGTCTGTGACTCCCCGAGTGTCGGTCTCGAAGGAGGGACGTGGAGGTGTGTCAAACGTTCGGGAGCTTACTTGATTGGATCATGCATTGGATTTGAGTGTGGTGAAGGGTGGATTGTGAGTGAGAGTAGTTCATTGGTTGGTTTGAGTGCAAGAGAGTAGTAAAGTAAAAGTGATTTTGGGAATATGTAAAAGGGGTAGGGATTGGATAGTGTTCATGAATATTGCATAGTAGAGTGTCTAAGGTCAAGGATTAGGATTGCTAGGATATTGTCTATTCAAGAGTGTGTTGTCTTAGTCTTTTTCCACCTTTGTGTACTAAGGCTTCTTTGACTTAGGAGTGCCTTCAAGCATCCAAAGTTCTAAGAGGAATTTTATCAAAGACTTAAGCTACACACTATCCTATTATTCTTAAGAAGTCCATAGGAACTTTGATTGTGTCAAGCTTCAAATCCTAACTCTAATCAAAGAAATGAAAGAGTCAAGAGCTCAATCTCTCATCTAGATTGGCCAAATCCAAACAAGATCTCATCAAAACAACAATCAAAAGACAAGAATAGATAATCCATCAACACAAACTCATAGATCCAAGATATAGAAATAAGATCATCACAACAGCAATATTCAATCACACAATCCAAATCCCTAGACTAAATTAGCTACTCATAATATGAAATGCAAGCAAAAGCTAATTTAATCCAAGAACAAGATAGCTAAAATTATAGAAATGAAATAGAGATCACCTAGAGAGAAAAAGATCTTCAATCCAAGCTTGTTGTCTTCTACAATGGAGATTGATCTAATCTAAAACCTAAGAAAAATGGAGAAAGTTCTCCAAAGGAAAAACTAAGAAAAGGAAAACTAATTTTCTGGGCTCCCCCTTTTGAAAATTCATCAAAGGGGTTTAAATAGTCTTCGAAATGACAACCCTAGCTGAAATTCGCGCATCACCGTCTCCACGCCTCTCACACGCGTGTGAGCGTGCGTGGGAAGCTTCTGGAAAGTTTTCACGCCTGCTCACACGCGTGTGGCCTTCTAGTTTGGTCTTCCGGGGCTCCGCTCTCGCCTGGTTTGCTCTTTAAGCTCATCTTTTGGTCCTATTAGCTCCCGGGGCTCCTGTTTTACTTCTTTTAAGCTAAAAATAGCTTTTGTGCATCAATTAGTGATTTTCAAGCATTTACGCACATAATTTACCAAGTAAGGATGCTATAGACGCGATAAAACATCCTAAAATGTGCCTGAAATAAGGGTATCTCGGAGTCTTATCAACATGGCACTACAGATTGCACATCTTCTTCAAATGAGAATTATGAGCAAGTTGATGTTTTTGGCTACCAACCACGTCCACAAGGACAAGGCTACACCAACTATGGAGGCAATAGTAACCAAGGGTGGAAACAAGGGAATGGATGGGCAAGACAAAACCAAGGAGGGTGGAACCAAGGCGTGAGGCCTAATGCTAATCAAGGTGGCAAACCCACCTACGGCTCTTATAGGGAAGGAAACCAAGTCACCTACGACACATCACAAGGAAATGTTAGCAATGCTCCATATAAACCACCACAAGCCTCACGAAGTGGTAACTATCCCTCAAGATATGAAGGTTGGAGTGAATTTGAAGATAACATGACAAAGATGTTGAACGAGTTGAAGCAAGATATAACCCTCTTGAGGCAAGAATAGAGATAAGAGCTTCGCCAAGAAATTTTCATGTTGAGATAAGAAAGTTAATATGTTATTCACAATGTGGAGACCAAACTTCGCGCAAGTCATCAAGACTATATCAGAGAGACCAAGGGGTGCCTTGCCTAGCACCACCGAGAATAACCCGAGGGAGAGACTCAATGACATATCCCTATGAAATGGAAAGGAGATTCTGGGTGCTCAAGCTAAGCAAAGAGGTGCCACTTGTGAGCCTAAGCGGGGTGTTGTTGATGAAGCTTCTAAGGAAAAAGAGTTGCTAGCAAAGGCCAACAATCATATCCCTAGTGGTAAACCAAGCAAGGGGGAACGTAAGGAGAAACCAGTACTTCCACGCTACCTTCCACCAATTTCATTCCCTCAAAGACTTGCCAAGGAAGAGGATTTGGAAAACCAAGGTAAATTTTACAAGCTTTTGAGTTAACTACATATTGATATGCCTTTTCTTCATGCCTTAGGTGAAATGCCCAAATTCTCGCTCTATCTCAAGGAGCTCTTGAATCACAAAAAGAAGTTGGAGGATGTCTCAAGAGTTGTTCTTAATGAGGAGTGTTCAGCGGTTCTTCACAAGGAGTGTCCACCAAAGTTGGGTAACAAGGAGTCATTTTTAGGAACAAGGTTCTACTTGTAGCTAAAGGTTATTACCAAGAGGAAGGGATAGATTTTGATGAAACCTTCACTCCAGTAGTAAGGCTAGAAGCAATAAGGGTTTTCCTTGCGTATATTGCATTCAAGGACTTCACCGTGTTCTAAATGGATGCCAAAAACGCATTTTCTAATGGATTATTGGAAGATGTCTATGTGGAATAGTCCCCAAGAATTGTAGTGAATAAGGGTGAGGACAAAGTCTACAACCTGAAAAAAGCCTTGTATGGATTGGAATAAGCGCCAAGGGCTTGGTATGACACACTTTTCAGTTTCCTAGTCAATTGTGGATTCGTGAAAAGTCAAGTGGATAAAAGCCTATTCCGAATCAAGGATGGTGAGCATATTCTCTTAGTCCAAATTTATGTTTATGACATCATTTTTTGCAGCACCAATCCATCCCTATGCGAGAAGTTCTCCAAACTTATGAAGAGTAAATTTGAGATGAGTATGATGGGAGAACTCAACTACTTCTTGGGTTTGTAAATCATGCAAAGTAAAGAAGGGATCTTCATCAACCAAGCTAAGTATGCCAAGGATTTACTCAAGAAGTTTGGTGTTGATGGTAAGTCTTCAATCAAGATACCTATGAACATATCTTCACACTTGGACGTGGATAATTGAGGTAAAGATGTTGATCAAACCAAATATAGAGGTATTATTGAGTCATTACTATATCTTACCGCAAGTAGGCCAAATACCTGACACCAAACTATTCAATCAAAGTGTTTGACTTTGGTACCTCAAGACTGGAAATTTTAAAATAGTCGGATACTTATACCCAGACTTTGCAGGGTGCAAAATTGATTGTAAGAGTACATCCGGTACATGTCAATCCATAGGTAGGAAGTTAGTGTCTTGGTTTAGCAAGAAACATAATTCAATAGCAATAAGCATAATCGAAGCTGAATATGTAGCACTTGGAAGCTGTTGTGCTCAAGTGTTATGGATGAAGCAATAGGTGTTGAAGCCAAAGAGATAATCATCAAGTGTGACAAGACTATTGCTATAACCATTACACATATTCTCGTGTTACACTCAAGGACTAAGCATATTGACATTAAATATCACTTCATCAGAGATCATGTTGAGAAAAAGGATATAGTCTTGGAATATGTCAATACTAATTATCAACTTGCATATATTTTGACTAAACCTTTGAGTGAAAGCAGATTTTCCATGCTAAGACATGAATTGGGCATGATTGAGCTTAATTGATTGGTTCGAAGAGTTTGAATAGTAAAAGAGGTTCAAAGAGTTAATGATCAGCTCAAATAGTCAAAGGAGACATAAGACGTCGAACAGTAAATTCCAAATAGTCAATTGTCTATGAAAGGTTGACACTTCGAATAGTTAACTAAAAAAAACTCTAAATAGTCAGAAGTTTGAAGAATTAACAAAGATGACTAAATGGACGAAAAGTAGGCCGAATAGTTGTTTACTTTTGAAGAGTAAATCATTCGACTAATAAAGAACTCTGAATGGACAAATAGTTACGAAGGGTAAAGAATACGAATGGTTAGAGGGTTACGAGCAATCGGTTGGGTAAAAATTTGACCTTATTTATTACTAAGGGAAATTCCATATTATACTTAGTCTTCTAAAATTCAAAATTAGATAGATCAAAATTTAAACCAATTTGTTATATCAGACCAGACTCATTTTTATAGCACATAAAAATCATATTTACCTGGCTTCAACTCACTTTTACCCAAAACATCCAAGTGTTCAAGCTTTTCTCATATTCTAAAAATCTCTCCTATTAAATATTGTTTTTCATCACAAACACTTCAAAAATAGTTGATAGCAAATCTTCAAGTTCCTCTTAAAGTAATGCTAATGACTAGCAAGTTCTAAATAAACTTAGCAAAAGGGTTAAGACTGATTGTGTCCTTAACAGAGCATGCTATCTTCAACATTCTACAGACAAGGATATGATGGAAAAATTATCAGACACTAATAGGAGGCAGGTTTGATGAAGTATCTCACCTACAACTACAAGATAGTGCACAAGTTGTATGTGGCCAAATTTTACATGAATGCTAGGGTGGTCGGAGAAGGGATAAGGTCTAGAATGAACAACATAGATGTTTTGTCCACTAATCCATAGAGACATAAGGGTGATATTTGACGTCCCAGAAATTGAGGGTACCCATCTAGATTTATCTGGGCACGCCTTCAATGAGGGAGAAATCTAGGAAGAGATTAAAAAAAAGGGTGCTCTAGAGGTTCTAAAGCTTAGCTTTAAAAAGAAGTTCCTAAAGCCAGAGTCTAAACGAGATGTGGATATTCTGGGGAAGATTATTGAGAGCAGGGTAGCAGGCATAATGATGTCAATCAAGAGAAACTAAGTCTACTGAGTGCGCTATTATCCAACTATCATGTCGATTGGGCGCAGGTGATTTTTAGTTTTCTAAGGAATTTTATTGAAATGTAGTGGATGCAAAGAACAGAACAAGGGAATGTAGGTTTCGGATTCTTGATCACATAGCTCCTAAGGCACAAGGTACTGAAGTTGAGAGAGGGAGTCCTAGTGTATAGGAATGCACATTTGTTCAAGACGAAGCTTTAAGCTCTCAAGAGCCAAGGGGGAACACCACTAAAATCTAAATCATCTACCCCGACTGAGAGCTCGTCAAACGCCCCACTTGTTGAAGTGGTGAAGAAGCTTAAGAATAGAAAGGTGAAGAGAAAATTGACAAAGGAAGAAGTGGCAAGCCAACCCCCTAAGCCAATAAAGCCAAAGAAGTCAAAAAAGGGATAAAGATGCCAAAATTGTTGAAACTCTTGAGAATGAAACTTCTCAAGGGGAACCTGGTACGAAACAAAGACTTTCTATCCCTTTAGTACGACAGGTTAGGAACATCATGTAATAGGTTTTGATGATACCAACTGTTAAGTAAGAATCCCCAAGTCTCGATACATAGGCAAAACAATGTAAGTTCGATAAGTAAACTAAGAGCGAAAATACAACCGGGTAATTTGAGCTCAACTCGGGAAATATTTAAGCTTAAGGTAAACTTGTTTGAACAACTTAGAAGTTTTCGTGTTGTAAGCAAACAGATAGATCAGAAGCAGGCACGAGACAACTCTGGAGGAATAAGGGTCTACGAGACATCAACTAAGTCTCGAGACACAAGCCAAGTTCGAGAGGTAAGGACCTCTCGATATACCTATCGAGTTCGAGACGTAAAGAATATTCGAGAGATAGACCTCTCGATACATGGGATTGAAACATCAAGTGGTCGAGACATCTTCTATGGTCTCGATAAACCGGCACTTCTCCAAGAGGCTGAATGTTAGTCAACATGTGCAGATAAAATACTCTAAGTTTGGAGAAGAAGAATATCATGGAGATAAAATATTGAAGAGGTGCTGAGCGGGAGGTTTCAAAATGGACGGAAGTGGATGACACGTCAGACCTCCACCACAAACGGTCAAGAAGTGCACCAATCCTGAAGTGGTCAGATTCCCCAAACAAGGAATGATGGGAACATAAAAAGAGTAACTTTAACCAAAAGAAGCAAGTGAAGCATGAACTCAAGAAAGTGGAATATGGAATATTCACTACAAAACAAAAGGCTCAAGTTACAAGACCACTACTCCATGAAAAATGCTGAAATTGTGCAAAGACCCATGTTCGGCGTGGGAGACCAATTTCAAACGGAATAGTTTTCCCTCCAACGGAACTATTCTTCTACTCTCATATATAAGGACGTAAAGACACAGAAGAAAAAGGGGTTGTGAAAGAGGTCAAGAGGTGAACAAGAGGTGTCTGATAAAAACGTTCCAGTGCAAAGTGCTTAACTTGGAATATCATCCTGATATTCAATACAGCGAGAGAACACATCTTAGTGTTCGAAGAGAGTTACAAAGCTAAACTGTCATACATCCAGAAGGTGACCAAAGCTGCTCTACATCAAAGTTGATTCAACGATAGCTTGTGGTCAGATTGGAGATTGTTACATTCAACTGTGACTATCAACAACGTCTTGCTTTGGATTAAGCAAGGGAGGCGGAGTATCCTGGCTGCTGTCCGAGCGAAAGAAACCTGAGGCTTGACGCGGGCTTGGTGATCAAAGGTCAAGTGCTCGAGAGGTGGAGTAACTGGAAGCGGGGAGAAAAACCTGAGGAGAGGCGGAGTAACCTGGCTGCTGTCCGAGCGAAAGAAACCTGAGGCTTGACGCGGGCTTGGTGATCAAAGGTCAAGTGCTCGAGAGGTGGAGTAACTGGAAGCGGGGAGAAAAACCTGAGGAGAGGCGGAGTAACCTGGCTGCTGTCCGAGCGAAAGAAACCTGAGGCTTGACGCGGGCTTGGTGATCAAAGGTCAAGTGCTCGAGAGGTGGAGTAACTGGAAGCGGGGCGAAAAACCTGAGGC
Source organism: Ipomoea triloba (assembly GCF_003576645.1). NCBI lineage: Eukaryota > Viridiplantae > Streptophyta > Magnoliopsida > Solanales > Convolvulaceae > Ipomoea > Ipomoea triloba. The sequence continues at coordinate 17,922,695 of NC_044919.1, read as the reverse complement.
TTGAGGCGGGCTTCGTGATCAAAGCTCAAGCGCTCGATATTGTACTAGAAAGGGAAGTTTTTAGTGCAATCCTTCCAGGGAGTTTCTGGAAGAAGAGTGGAAGTAGGCGGGTTGGCCGAACCACTTAAAAATCTCTCTGGCATTTACTTTCTGTTTTTATCTCTCGCTAACTTCTCGATTGCACTGCATATAATCACACCTCTCGAACTAACCCAAACTCGTGCTAACTAAAAGGGGATAACATTTCCGCTGCGCATAAAACTTTGTCTTCACCTCGTGAGGTATCGAACTTAAATATCCTAAGTTCAATACACACGAGAGGTTGAAAAGATTTGCAAAATCTTATACAAGTCTATTCACCCCCCCCCCTCTAGACTTGTACCCCATCCCCTTGGGACCAACATCTATCCCTTTAGTACGACAGGTTCAAGACCTCATCCTAGCCAATGTACCTGTTGTGGTTCAAACTGGACCAGTTTCACAAGAACATGCTTCGGCAATAGACTTGGCTAGGGAGAACATAACAGAGGCGATTGGTTGGATCGTACGAGAAGTAAATGAAAAAGCTGCATTATAGGTTGGAAGAATTCTTCACTGATGAAGACCTATTGACAGAATTTTCAAGAGTCAACAACTGGTAGGCATGGCGAGCAAGCATATTTCAGACTCTATTGGCAAGGTTTGCAACCGTGGAAGCTGATGAAAACTTTGCTTTAGAGTGACTAGGAACTGAGTATATTCCCGAGGCCATTGATCCTAAGGACATTGAGCAAGTGTACCAGGAAAAAGTGGCAGCTAGAGAAACACTTTAAGGTAAGAGCAAGATGTCTATTGAGGATGTTCCAGTTTAAACTCCTGAGGCTACTAAGAAATTTTGAAAGGTAACTCAAAGAATAAATCTTACCAACCATGAAATAAAATTAATTTGAAGATGTTGGTCTCGAAAGTAGTAGAGAGAGATGAAAGTCTAGAAGGGAGGGGGTGGGGGGTTGAATAGAGTTTCATATGTTCTTGCTTTCCTAGATTAAATAGGATTTTCTAAAATCAAGAGTGCAATCAACTTGAGAGCTGAACAAATGCGTTGCAGAATATTTAACTTAATGTAGTGTTGTTTTTGAAGTGTAAATGCTTGAAGGTGCTCAGTGTGTGGTCATCTAATTTTGTATGCATATAAAGCAAGTAAAAGCGTAATGTAAAATAATGAAGTAAATGCAAGAGAGATTTTTAAGTGGTTCGGCAACTCTGCCTACATCCACTATTCTCTTTAAACTCCAGGGAGGTTTCCACTAAGTATTTTGGCCTCAAATATAGAGTGATCCAACCAAAAATCATTCACCAAGTACTGTGATTGAGTATGATGTTCTTTTGACTTGGATATCCCCACTGAATCTTCAACACCTGATCTTTAACCCAAGGATCATCCACTAAGCCCCCTTTGAGTAAGATCTTCACCACGATAGTAAGACTGTACTAAAATGTAGGTTGTTTGTTTTCACAAACTTATTTTCTAGACAGAAAGCTTCAGAGATGCTAGATAAAGCTTCAATATTCCTATTTTCCTTAAGATTTTCAGCACGCAATAACTTGTAAATCTCTAGCGTTTTTCACACACTATTTTTCACCCTTCTTCATGCGTTCACATTATGATTCTTCTTCTTCTTTTCTCTGAACTTAGGATACCTCTATTTATTGGATAGAGGTGGGGATAAGTTGGTAAAATAACTTTGATTTGAATATGCCCGCTGTGACACCCCCAATTCTAAACTAAAATTTAGATAACAAAAGATAGAAAATAGCTGAAAAAAATCTCAATTACTAATAAAAGGTAGCGGAAGCGAAAACCATCTTAGTTGGGGTGTTATGCCACATCTAAGCCCCTGCCTAGATGCTAAGGCAGTCTACAAGTCCACCAAACAACAAACAACTAACCAAAGTATTTAATTATGACATCTACTTGGCAATCTAAACTAAGGCTCAGAGGCCCATAAGTCTATAGTAGGAAATAAAAGCTAAACTCAAAAGAGGGATAGGACTAAGAGGGTACTATCGCGTTCATGATCTGGTCGTACTCCATACCTGGAAAACATTTTAGAACAATTAGCAAAGAACGCTAAGTAAAACTCCATTCTCACTCGTAATAATACAATAATATACATTGATAATAAAAATAGGTTTTCACACGACACCTATAGATATATGTCAACGAAACCATCACCAATCAGATCTCAAGAGACTCAAGCTCAACAAGATGTATAAGGTTCAAACCAAGGACTCAACAACATTATATAATGTCCAAGGAACAACTCCAGAATACAACCAGATAAGGAACTCAACAGACATGTACTCAAGACAAGAACATAGCCTCAACAACTCAAGAGATAAGCATAGCAACCAACCAAGCATAACCAAATGCTCATACACAAGGGAATACATATATACATGCATACATAATATAGGGTTTTAGGCTTATTCCATCCTTACACCAATCCAACCAAACACCATTCCATTTGGGTCATCAGTCCATTCGAAACACCAGTCCAACCACAACACCATAAAAAGGAGTCGAAGCTCATGCCGCCTATCCAAAGGAGCCAAAGCTCATGTCGCCTATCCAATTGAGCTAAAGCTCAAATGTCGCCTATCCAATTGAGCCGAAGCTCAAATGCCGCCAATCCAAGGTTTCACACATAAATATAGAGTTCAAGGAATACTTCTCAAAAATCTAAAGATCAATATAGATATGCCAAAGATCTTATTCAATACCAAAGAAGAATACTCATACATATATACATATTCATGAAATGAATAGCAACACCAATATTTCCAGAAGATAGCCAAAAAGGACCAAATCAAGGATACTCAACAAATACACAATATAGAGGTCAAGAATGATGAATTACTACTCAACAATCAAAGCAAATGACTCAACATAACTCTCAGTAGATTCATCTTGAACTAGAGATAGGTTAACAATACACAGGAGGTCAAATTACGCACTATAACAGAAATCAAACAAAACCAACGGTCAAGTGTGGCGGTAGGCCAACACCCGCTAAAGTGCATAATAAGAACAAATGGAACAGATAAACGAGTAACACCACACCGTCACCTGCTACCTCTATACAACTAACGGGCGTCCCTCACGGTAGAGGTTATACCGTGAGTGTGCACAGCCAGGCAAAAAACAGTCAACAGATACTTAGACACGAATCAGACAGTAGCTCAAATAACATCTCAGACTATGGATCAGAATACATATTTCCAGAAGCCAATAAATCACATGAAATCCCTTAGAACAAAATATACACAGCAAGATTTAAGAACAACCAACAATATAGCTCAAGAATACACAAGCGTTTACTCAAGAACAAGGCAAAGCTCAAGGATATTCAGGAAATACACACAGGGATTCCAAGTATACACCAAGTCATATAATAGAGTGAAAATAGATTTGCAAGACATGGAATTTTACCTTTTAAGCTAGTTATAGACACCAAAACCCTTCCAAGATCACCCTAGCATGCCACCTATACCTTGATCATCTAGGAACCCAAAAACCCCCCAAAGCAATAATAAGGAATAACTATAAAAATTAAGGAAAAAGGAGAGAAAATGCAATATAAGGGTGGATCTTACCATGGTTTAGCTTAAAGGATCTTAAAATATGAATCTTTACTTGATTATCTTGGAGTATAAAGAAGATGAATTTCTATGGCCTACTATGATGAGAATGGCATGAAAGTGAAGAGTAAAAGAGAGAGAGACTGTGCGTGTGTAGAATATTAGGTCATCTTATCTCATATGGATAAAATATGCTAGGTGAAGTTATATACATAGATACATATATATATATATATATATATATATATATATATATATATATATATATATATATATAATGGTTGCAAAAATCACGCCTAGGCGGTGCCCCGCCGCGTCGAAGAAGGCCGAAATCGGCCTCCTCTGCGGCCGGGCGCCTAGGCCACCTAGCCCGCTTGGGCCGCCTAGGTCTCCGGCCGACTAGGCGGCGCCTAGCCCGCCTGGGCGGCCGGCAGGCTGGCGTTTTTTTTTTTTTTAATTATTGCAAATCTTAAACATTTAAACTATTAATGTTATAACGTATTAACTAATACTCTAATGGTCTAATAAGTAATAACTAATAACTTAATAACTTAATAAAATAAAAAGTACTACGTAATAACTAAATTAAACTAATAAGTAATGCACTAATAATTAATAAATAATAACTAATAACTAATAACTTAATGAGTATTAACTATTTAACTATTAAAGTATAAAGACTTACAATATTAAACACTTTACAATTATTAACACTTAAAATACTTTTTAATTTTTTAAAAAAAAAATCAAAATTTAAAAAAAAAAGAAAAAAAAAAAGAAAAAAAACCTAGGCGCTAGGTATATGTGTGTGTGTGTATATATATGTATATTAGGTTAGGAAAGATAAGGTATGGGTTATGATTACAATAAGGAGTGGGCTATTCCTTTTATTTAGAATTTATCATGGAGACAAGGCTTAGTTTATTCATGAATTTGTGCCAAAATAGAATTTAATATACATACATGATAAGTGCTTATTTGTTTATATTTTTCTCCCTTTCACTAAGTCATTTTGCTTTTAGATCATTCCAAATTTCATGAGAATTAGTGCTTATTTGTGTTATTTTGCAAGGAGTATGAGTTGGAAAGCATTGGAAGTAAAGACGGTGATTTTCAAGCATTTTGGATGCATTTGGAGTCAATGGAGGTCAAGGAGAAGCTATGGAGATGGGTGCAACACTTCCAAGGGAGCCTAAGAGTTGTATTTTCAATGGTATTGGTCATTATGGGCAAACTAAAAGAGAAGCAACAGGTTAAGGTGTTGAAATTTCTGCACGTCGACATCTTAGTGATTAGACGATATCTCGGCCTATAAATATCCAAATTGAGTGATTCTTATGCCATTGGAACGAACACTCAAAGGGATACAACTATCATGCAGACATTAAAGCTTAAAAAGGAACCCAAATGGGTGAAAATCATCCAAACTTAGAAGTCAAAAATTTTGCACAGAATTAAGAGAAATATACTGTAAATCGCTCAAAATCATACGGCCATGCATTTGGCCGTATCAGAGGCCGTTTGTCACCTGCTCTGTTATTATTTAAACTTGTTTTTGAGCATTTTGAACTCGGTTTTGACCCATGGTTGAACCCTAGATACTCTCATTTCACTCCCTTTCATATTTTTAGGGTAGATTAGGCTTAGATCTATGTTTTTTTTTAACACTTTTGGAGCTTGTGATCTTGGATTTGAAGCTTGGATTTCAAGATTCTACCACCCATTTCATTAGAGAAGCTTTCTTTCTCTAATCTCTTATTTTTGCAAGATTTATGTTTATTACTTGTGCTTTTGTGTTCTTTATGCTATTTAATCATGAGTAGTTAGTTTATGGGCTTGAGTTAGGGTTGTATTATATATTTGATGCTTAAGTTGTGATTATTGTGAAAAAGGGGAAGAACTCCACCTAGGGTTCTTGAGTTTGAGTTGGGTCTTTAATCTATCTTGCAATAGTTGATACGTAGCAATTGTTGTTTGTGCTTGGAAAGTCTTTCATCTCAATGGGAATTGGATGGAAGACTTGAGCTTTCTTAATCTCAAACCCATTTTCCCTTCTATGGAAATAGGGGTAGATTGGGGCTTAAATAGCTTTTGTTCTTCAAGAACTTGGGTTGATACACCATGGAAGTGGCCAATTCTTGTTCTAATCCTTGTCTTGACTAGGATTTATTTGTGCTTGCCTCAAGACCCTAGGCAAAATGTTCTTCCCCCAAAGTTAAGTGTTAAAGCATCTAGATGGTAATGCCCCTAACTTGAGTCCTTTTTCTTTATTTTGTATTTATCTATTGTTTATATGTGTTTGTTCTACCTTGTTGTCATTTGCTTAGCTTCTTGTTGATTTCGTTGTGCTAGTGCCTAGTTTTGTGGTCGCATATTACGTTCCATAACCCACAATCCTCAACGGAACGACATTTCACACCCGTACACTCACCATCACTCATTTTTGCTACACACCAAAAATTGTTGTCGTTGCCAGGGATTGGAAATTTGGTGGTTCTATGTGATTGCTTATTTTGCTAGCATTAGAATTTAGGGAATCTTAGGATACTAAGCTTTTTCTTTGTTTTTCTTTGTTTTTTATTGCTAATGTGCTTACAAGTCTATATCATTTTATTTGATTGAAAGAGATTTTCTAAGATGGATCAATGAGGATATTACCATTCTCAATCCTATGAAGGGTATGGAGACTACATGTCTCAACAAGGATACTATAATGCTTCACCCATTAGTCCCTGTACAATTCAAGCCCCACCTCCAAATATTAACTAAGATGCTCAATTTCAAGACCCTTACCCACCACAACCCTACCAATACTCACCTTGTTATTCCCAACCTCCATACCATAGTCCTTATCATCAACAATACCAAGATCCCCAATATACTTCATATGACCAATACTCCCAAAATTCACATGACTACAATCCACCTCAACATCCTTTCCCACCACAAGATTACTCTCCAAATCCATACCCCTCACCCATTCATTACACACCATACTCCCAAGAAACTCCACCCCTATATGATCACTACAACCATTCACCAAGTGTGGGGAGCTATGGGATAAATGAGGAAACTTTGGCGTTGGCTAGGCGTTGGGGAGTCACTATTATACCCGATGATGACATTGAGGATGATGGATATCCCATGAGACCAAGTGAGGAAGAATATGTCAATAATCAATGGGAACCTCAAGAGCCATTCTATCAAGAACCTCCACAAGCAAGCCAACCTATTGATGAGGAGACGAGGTCCATGATGCATAACATAATTATTCAAATGAACATGTTACAAGTTCAATTGGATGATCTTAAAGCTCAAGAAAAAGGCTTGACAACTCAAGAACACATTCAAAGTTCACTTACTTATGAAGAGGTTATACATGAGTTGTTCACGCCAAGTGAAAGTGGTGATGGAGAGGAGAGTGAGGACGAAGATGATGATGATGAGAAAGTGGATGAGGAAATTGAAATGGAAACTTTGAATTGGGAAGAAAGTGTAGAGTTGCAAGGGAATGGTGACAAGGTGTAACTTGAAGATGGTCCAAGTGAATAAGTGCTCAAGAATGATGAAGTTGATGAAATTTGTGGCACAAATGATGAATTCCCTTCAATGAATAACACTCCCTTGGGTGAGAACTTTAGAATAACATGGAAAACGAGAGGTGTCAATGTTTTTGAAAGTGTAGGCCCCCATTGGCCTATATTCATATCCAAGGATTCTTACTTCCTTTTGGTGCATAACGAAGACCCAAGGTTTCCATTACTTGCTCAAGAAAAGGGAAATCAAGAAAAGAATGGGAATGGAGACTTTGGGATTAGTCAATCTCATCTCTACCACCAAGAACCAATGTTTAGGAAGAAATCCTTGTTTGACTTGTGGATTAAAAATGGATTTGAGGAAGGAGGCATGAAGTTTGAAATAAAGAGCAATGTGATCCTAACAATTGAAGTGGTGAGCTTGTGCATAAAAGAATTTATTGATGGCCACCACTTAAAGACATACTTGGAAGAGAAATTTGCTAGGAAAGATGGGATGTTCTTTCTCCAATCTAATGATAGTTGATATTGAGAGGTTGAGTCGAGCTAGCGACGTTAAACTTAGCGCTTCATGGGAGGCACCCCATGTTATCTTTCATTTTATTGCATTTTATTTTCTTTTTTATTTTCTTTACATTTTTTTATACCATGCTTTCACTTGTGCTTTCATGTGAACATTCTCTTGACTCTAGGAATGACACTAAGGAGTATGCTCAATTCCAAGAAGGCTTCATGATGATTTTTTGGCAAAAGATGATTCAGTAGGGGAGTCTCATCTACCTTCTCTACTTTCTTTAATTGTGAATAGTGCTTTACTTGGTGTAGATAGTAGAGATTGTGCTCCTTGTTTTTATTGTGCTACCCTTTCCCCGATGTGCTTTATTTTCTTTCACATCGAGGACGATGTAAATTCTAAGTGTGGGGGAGGACAAAAATTGGGTAATTTATAAATTACCTTTCCTTGCTTGAAATTGTGGCCACTCCCTCTTTGTTGGTTAGTGGTTTGTTTTGGTGGAACTTGTTGCAACTCAACTTGTGATTGATGAGCCAAGGGGTTACATGATTGATCTATTCTCTTGCCAATAACCTTGTTAACCACTTAATAATTGAATAAATTCTTGATCTAGTGTGTTGTGCATTGCTAGTGAAAGCTTACGTGAGATTCCGATGATGGTTATTTTGCTAGAACTTGCCTCATTACTCTCCAAGTGAAGTCTAAGATTTGCATGTTTTGAAATGATTTTGGCCATTTTTGTTTAGCCCTAGCCTTTTAGCCTACCCTTTTAACATATGTTTACCCCTAGTTGTCCCCGTTGAGCCTTTCGTTTGTTTAATAAGTGCTAAGCACTTATCCCCTCATTGTGATTGTTTTTATTTGTGTTAACCCTCATCATTTAACATTTAACCCTTAGCCAAAAATGTTTTCCTCCACCCTGTACCGCCACACTCCTCCGCCCCCAACAGACGGTGCCTTCCAGCGGAACACGCCGGTCCGCCGTCCTTCTCCACACGAAGGGACTGGGCCGCCCAGCGGTGCGCCACCTTCCGCCACTCCCTTCCTCCTTTACACTTGCGGACCACTTAAGCGGGACACATTATACCGCCTAACCTTACCGCAAGTGCAATTCCAACACCACTCCCAGACCAGAACAGAATACACGATAAACCAATCCAGAATACGAAATATGCTCAGAACACACAGATTTCACAACTCAGAAGCCAAATAATACATGGAATCCATAACAATAAATACTCATACTCATCACAATGAAAGGATAATGAACACAAGTCCAACAATACACAATATAGATTCACATATCAACAAAACAAAGGCTAAAACCCCAAGAAATTCACAGGATTCCAAACACCAAATAATATTCATAGATTCATGAGTGAAAATAGGTTTAGTGTAACATGGAAGATTACCTCTTGAAGCTCTAATCAAACCAAGCAATTTCCAACTCTAAGCTCAACCTCACAAGCCACTTCCACCTTCTTGATCACCTTTTCCCCCTAGAAGAATCCCCAAAAGAGTATAATGAGAACTTATAAAAGACTATGAAATCATGATGAGAAATGAAATCTACCTAAGAAATAATTCTTACCCAAGTGCCATGGTTCCTAAAAGAGCAACCTTTCTTGAAGTCTTGATAAGATGGAGGGTGGTGTATGCTTAGGGTTCTTTAGAAATGAAGGAGTGGGGAGAATTCTTTTGCAGGAGAAGAAAAGAGCTAGGGATTATTATTACAAGGCTTTTATATGAACTTGGGAAAATTATTGCATACATAATATATGTATCACATTAGGGTGTTAGAATAAAGTATGGGCTCATTCATAAGGAATGGGCTTTCCAACTCAATTATTAATTTAATGAATATAGAACATGGTCTTTCAAAGATTGGACCAATAAATATTTAATTTACTTATAAGGAATAGAAGGTCCAAATGAAGAAAACCCCTTACAAAATTAAATCAAGGAATTGGGCCCTTTGATTAAATAAATAACTAGAGCATGGAAGGTATATCTCTATTTGAAAACACGAAGCCCAATTAATAAAATTAATTACACGGTATGAATAATTACCGGGGTTTAAGGCTTGAATTAAATCCGGGGTATCACAGTGGGGGTATTGAGAATCAGTTGTTTGTTGATTTGAAAAGAAAAGAGAAAGAAAATCAATGATGTTGATGGAATTTGAAAAAAGTGTTGAAAAAGATTATGAAAAGAGAAAAATGAAAAGAAAAGAAGTTGAATAAAAGTTTGAAGTTTATTTTGTAAGTTGTGCTCAACTCCCACTACATTAGAGTGTTGCTTATTCTAAATTGTAAAATTGCTCCTTTATTCATAATTGTCATTTCTCTTCTAGCCTAAATTGTGAATAAGTGTGAAGTTCTCTCTTTTGTTTATTTTTCATACCATCTTTTTGTTAGCCATTCACCCTTAGCCCCATTACAAGCCTAATAAAGACCTATTTGATCTTAGCATGCAATCTTGGAGTTGAACTAGTGGGAGTATGAAGGGCAAGCCTATGGGATCTCATTAAAAGCCAAGTTTTGCATAATCTCAACTTAGCATTTATGCACACTAGATTCTCACACACTTTAATGGTTTTGGTGCTTGGTTATTAGCTTGGGAATGGAACTTGTGTGCCAAGCTAAGGTGATTCTTGAAACAAGTTGTGTTGTAGCAAGTTGGATTGTGGTATGATAGGTTGTGCAAAGTGGGAGTATGGTCAATTTCATTGCAAAGATGGTGATTTATTTCTTATCTTTGCTTGAGGACAAGCAAAGGTTTAAGTGTGAGGAGTTGATAAGTGCTTATTTGTTTATATTTTTTTCCCTTTCACTAAGTCATTTTGCTTTTAGATCATTCCAAATTTCATGAGAATTAGTGATTATTTGTGTTATTTTGCAAGAAGTATGAGTTGGAAAGCATTGGAAACAAAGACGATGATTTTCAAACATTTTGGATGCATTTGGAGTCAATGGGAGTCAAGGAGAAGCTATGGAGATGGATGCAACACTTCTAAGGGAGCCTAAGAGTTGTATTTTCAATTGTATTGGTCATTTGGGCAAACTAAAACACAAGAGAAACAAAAGGTCAAGGTGTTGAAATTTCTGCACGTCAACATCTTAGTTATTGGACGATATCTCAGCCTATAAATATCCAAATTGAGTGATTCTTATGCCATTGGAACGAACACTCAAAGGGATACAACGATCATGGAGACATTACAGCTTAAAAAAGGAATTCAAATGGGCCAAAATTGTCCAAACTTACAGATTTTGTCCAAATCTGTCACTGTTCGGTATTTTGACCATATCTCAGCCTAGGAATGTCCAAATGAGGTAATTCTTGCGCCATTGAAAATCCAACTTAAAGGGCTAAAACTTTGTTGAAGACCACAAAGACTAACGAATTGTTTTTTAGGGTGAAATATAGCCTAGAAGTCAAAATAGTTGCACAGAATTCTGAGAAATGTACTGTAAATCACTCAAAATCATACGGCCATAGGCCGTATGAGAGGCCATTTGTCACCTGCTCTGTTATTATTTAAGCTCGTTTTGAGCATTTTGAACTCGGTTTTGATCCATGGTTGAACCCTAGACACTCCTATTTCACTGCCTTTCATATTTTTATGTTAGATTAGGCTCAGATCTATGTTTTTTAACACTTTTGGAGCTTGTAATCTTGGATTTGAAGCTTGGATTTCAAGATTTTACCACCCATTTCATTAGAGAAGCTTTCTTTCTCTTATCGCTTTTCTTTTGCAAGATTTATGTTTATTACTTGTGCTTTTGTATTATTTATGTTATTTAATCATGAGTAGTTAGTTTATGGGCTTGAGTTAGGGTTGTATTATATATTTGATGCTTAAGTTGTGATTATTGTGAAAAAGGGGAAGAACCCCACCTAGGATTCTTGAGTTTGAGTTGGGTCTTTAATCTATCTTGCAATAGTTGATACGTAGCAATTGTTGTTTGTGTTTGGAAAGTCTTTCATCTCAATGGGAATTGGATGGAAGACTTGAGCCTTCACAATCTCAAACCCATTTTCCCTTCTATGGAAATAGGGGTAGATTGGGGCTTAAATATCTTTTGTTCTTCAAGAACTTGGATTGATACACCATGGAAGTGGGGCAATTCTTATTCTAATCCTTGTCTTAACTAGGATTTGTTTGTGCTTGCCTCAAGACCCTAGGTAAAATGTTCTTCTCCCAAAGTTAAGTGTTAAAGCATCTAGATGGTAATGCCCCTAACTTGAGTCCTTTTTCTTTATTTTGTATTTATCTATTGTTTATATGTGTTTGTTCTACCTTGTTGTCATTTGCTTAGCTTCTTGTTGATTTTCTTGTGCTAGTGCCTAGTTTTGTGATCGCATATTACGTGTCATAACCCTCAATCCTTAGCGGAACGACAGTTCACACCCGTACACTCACCATCACTCATTTTTGCTACACATCAATACATATACATAAGGAGAATAAAAGCCCTAGATCAAATATCCTTATGCATTTTTTATGGGAATTGGGCTTTTAGAATTAATTGTCTATATTAGGAGTTATTCATTAAATCGGATGATTTGGCCAAATTAAATAATAACTCCTCGAGAAAATAATTTACTAAAATAATACGGGTTAAATTATTTCGGGGTGTCACACCTGTAACACCGCAATTTAACTGGTGTCCATATTGCCAAAAACTCCATGATGGTGTAGTTGTACGTCCTTATCTTCTTGTGTAACAACATTATCCTTCTCCTCAAATGTTGCGTTGATAAAAAAAAATGTTTTGTACTTTTGTCTTTACAACATCCATGGCTGAGTGATGTTCAGATGTCATCAAGATCTTTCATCTGGATTCATGTTTAAAACTTGGATGAAGTTTACTCCTTATTTCTGCTAGTGTTCTGTCGGTAGCCTTCATCTTATCTACTGTGGCAAGGTCGGTTGATTGTCTGCTTTTAGCCTTCACCTTATCTATTGCGACAAGGTCTTCTGATTGTCTACTGCACTACTTTGATTTGCTGTTACTCTAACATGTTGAATCAAAAGGTTGATCACAATTGTTGGCAAAAAGAAATTCCAATTCGAGTCAGAAAAGGGGTACACCAAGATTAGAAATCAAATCACAAACAAACTAGGAATAACACCAATACTGTTTTGGTTCTGATTAGTTGGCTATTTAAAAGACCTCTCACCATTACACCAGATGGATTCCCTAGCTAATCTTGTGAGGTATTAGAGAGTTTGAGAGGATTCTAAATTCCCCTAGAAAGTAGTACATATGTTTAGGTTATAATAGATTAGATAGGAGAAGATCAATCTATTGTGTAATTTCTGGTCCCAAAACTATGTACTTTGAATATTAAGCTTTTAGTGGATTTAGGAAAATTCTCAAATTGAGAAGTGCCTCGCAGACTAGGGTTTTTCCCAAACTGCGTTATCAGTCTCTTGTGTTACAACTGTTGTTTTAACATCTCTGTGTGCTGCGCATTACATTTTTTTTCACTAACCTACTGTTAAATCTTTAAAACTTCTCTACTGGTCCCTCTACTTTAGCCCTTAAGTTGGAACTCTGTTGGTCTGTCTCTCGTCCTTTATCTGGTTGTCTGCCTTGATCAACTAGTTTCTTCAGTTTGTTCAGCTTAGGCAAAGAAACAGTTAGGTTCTTTAAGTTTGTCCAGCCGGTTTAGCGGGAATAACTTTTACAAAGGAAATGGGGGTATCTTCAGTCCTAATGAGGACTTCGAAAGACATCATCAAAATCTAAGTCTAAGTACACTCAAACCTAACAGAAAATTAAACCATCGAGAAGTCAAGACTACGAAGAGTCGAGAAGTCAAGCTACAAGTAAAAGGTGACTCCCCGTATTTCACTGTTTGAACATTCTCTAAGCGAACAGTTAACAACCTCAAAGTGTTGTGTTGCAAAAAGAATGTTACCAAGGTAAAAGGTGTCCTAGGTACATTTCCCAAAAAGGCCAAAGGCATTTTGTGCAGTCAGAAAGTAATAAATCAGACACAAAAGTACTCCAATGGTAGGAAATCTGACAAAAACAACTTATTACGCTCTACCCATTGTGTTGTGGGCACGAGAATCAACAATTGGCTATTAGAATATTTTAGAATTAGTGTTGTTAATTAATTAGGATGATTATTTTAAAATTATTTTAGATTTAATTTGTTAGGATTACATTAATTTTTATATTTATCTTAGTTTGTTGGTTAGGATTAGTTTATCCTATATTTAATAATTATCTTATTAATGTTGTTGTAATCAGCTTGTTAATGGCTATTTAAGGCCATTGCATGCCAAATGAAATATAGAGTTGAGAATTTTTTAGATAGGTAACCGAGTGTTTTCTAGAACTCGGGAGAGTTCAACCATGATCAAGTCCCAAATCCTACGCATCACCTTATAATCCGGTGTGGCCAAGGACTTATCAAAACCCAAAAATTAGCTATTTTCCCAGCCCAAGTTAAATCTCCAAATTCAATTTCACCTAGCCTAATAAACCGTTTTAAAATATTCTTTAAATTAGAGTGTGAAGAAAAGATTGGACCAACCAGGTTCGCATCACATTGGTTATTGCACGACGGATAAAAGACGTTTGAAATTTGTTTCCCTCCAACGAACAAATTTCAAAGACAATTTATAAATACATCCATTCAAAAATGAATGAGTGCTAGCAATTTTAGAGAATAAGTGATAAGTGTGAAATAGCTTTCAAGCAATAACAAGATGCCAGTGAAGTGAGAGAGCAAGAGCTACAAAGAAAGATCAAGCTCAAAACTACGACAATAGCAAAGAAATTCAACGCATCGTCTATAGTTGGAGAATCTGAATAACCTTGTGTTCATCAATCCAACCATCTCTACTAAGTGTAGTAGAAAGAGGCGGATTAA
>NC_044919.1:17894984-17905157 GCF_003576645.1 Ipomoea triloba | reverse complement strand
TTGTGTTGGAGATCCTATATTAAATTTAATTTTTTTAATAATTGTTTCACATCTTTGTGCCTCCAGTGCGCATTTTTTGCCTTCTAGTGCAATTTTCTTCTCTCTTCCAGTGCACATTTTGAAGTTCGTAGGTCGCGAATTTTTTTTTATCTACGGGTGAGATTCTATCTCACTTCTCACCTGGAACTTTTATCCACCCGAACCCCTTCCTATATATATATATTATATATATAGGAAAGGTTCCCGTGCGGTTAACACACAAAGGCGCACCTTAAATATATTAAAGAAGCACCTAACCTTAAGCATTTAAAAGGCGCACCTTAAGTACACAAAAACACGCACCTTAAGCACACAAGAAAGCACCTTAAGAAGAAAAATCATGCACCTTAAGTTTCACAATTGATGCACCTTAAACACACAAATCACGCACCATGGGAAGGAAAACCACGCACCTAAAGAAGGAAAATCATTACTAAAAAAAAAAAAAAAAAAAAGCTCTGAAGGCACAATAATATGCACTGTATGGCATAAAAATGTGCACTGGAAGAAGAAAAATGTGCTCTGGTATAAGGAACAATGTGCACTGGAAGAAGAAACAATGTGCTCTGGTATAAGGAACAATGTGCACTGGAAGAAGAAACAATGTGCACTAGAAGAAGAAACAATGTGCTCTAGAAGAAGGAAAAATGTGTACTGTATGGCATTAGAATGTGCATTGGAAGAAAGAACAATGTGCACTGTATGACATAACGATGTCCACTGGATGAAAGAACAATGTGTACTGTATGACATAAAAATGTGCACTGGAAGAAGGAAAAATGTGTATTGGAAGGCAAAAAAAAAAATTAACTTGCACAAAGTTACAATAATGCTACTGTATTTTTTTTAAAAAAATCTCCAATTTGGACCCTTGATCTGGACTCAATCTACGGATACAATTTCATCTTATTTATCCGTAGATTGAGTCCAGATCAAGGGTCCAAATTGAAGACTTTTTTTAAAAAAATGCGGTAGCATTATTGTAATTTTGTGTAAGTTATTTTTTTTTAGCTTCCAGTGCACATTTTTCCTTCTTTCAATGCATATTTCTATGTCATATAGTGCACATTTTCCTTTCTTCTAGTGCACATTGTTATGTCATACAATGTACATTGTTCCTTCTTCCAGTGCACATTGTTGTGCCATATAGTGCATATTTTCCCTTCTTCCAGTACACATTTTTATGCCATACAGTGCACATTGTTCCTTCTTCCAGTGCACATTATTCCTTCTACCAGAGCACATTATTGTGTCATACAGTGCACATTGTTTCTTCATCCAGTGTACATTTTTATGCCATACAATGCACATTGTTGTGCCTTCCAGAGCCTTTTTTTTTAATTATAGATGACAAACTTTTTTTAAAAGATCAATTAATCTTGATCACTAATTACTAATTTGAGTTGAATATTATTTGTTTGTTTATTATTTATGGTCGTTTATGATTTGTGATGATGATCCTATATTAAATTTAATTTTTTCAATAATTGTTTCACATCTTTGTGCCTCCAGTGCGCATTTTTTGCCTTCTAGTGCATATTTTTCCTTCTTCCAGTGCACATTCTTGAAGTTCGTAGGTCGCGAATTTTTTTTTTTATCTACGGTTGAGATTCTATCTCACTTCTCACCTGGAACTTCTATCGCACCTGAACCCCTTCCTATATATATATATATATATATATATCCCATAGTTTGGATTTAGATTACTAAAATTAGTATATGATCGATTAAGAAAATTTAATAATTTTACACGGACATTATATCGTGTACTGTGTACTCAAATAAATTAAAAATAAAAAAATTGATTGGATATGTATATTTTTTCCTTTATTTTGCTGACATTGTTAGATACAATTAAAAAAAATAAAGTAATATGGCATAGAACAGTACACGACAGTACATAATTTTACTAAGCTATCGCTTAAATTTCTGTTAGCTCACTTAAAATCAGAATTATACAAAGTTTATAGTTATATAGTTCTAGTTTCAAAATAAGTGACTCTCTTTTTATCTGGCTTTCATTTAATAAATTGATTAAAATTGAAATATTAATAAATAAAAAAATGCAATACAATGGTTCCAACATCTAAAATAAAAGAGTCTTATTTAAACTTAAACCTCATAATCCTAATTAAGGTTCCAACAATTAACTAGATTTAGATGTAGTACCCATATCTTGATTCTAATAATAATTAATTATATTTGAAACTAAATCAATAATAATAACATAATTACTTGTACGAAATCAGAAAAATCCTGATTGATATAATGGTTTCATGATTGGTTTGGTATGAGATCCAAACGACCCCTAAAAAAGTTATGTGTGTGTATTAAGAAATCTACCAAATCTCTAGCTGTTGAATTCTCAAACATTAAACGATAAACATTTGAAAGTTGTTGCAATTATTTATCAAATTAATTATACTTCTTTTTTTTTTTTTGAAAGGAATTATACTTCTTTGTATAGTTTTCTGTTTTGGGGGAAAAGATCGGAGATGGAACATTTTGCCTAACTATTTTCTTCAATTCAAAGTCAATTTTACTCTTCAATATTTCATTAATGTCGTTTTAGGAATGACTCACATTTACGTGAAACAGCCTCACGAATCCTTATCTACCGTGCATCGATAACTCTTTGGTTGTGCATTCAAACACAGTCCCGCATCCTAAGATTGGCATCCCGATGTCCTACGATGCACCACACTAAGTGCAGTAATGTACATCTCACTAACCTACGATGCACCACACTAAGTGCAGTAATGTACATCTCACTAACCTACGATGCACAGCTCACAATACTGGGTTGCATAATCAACACAAATGAATACACGTACTACCCAAAATGCATATATTTACACCAACATCCAAATATAGGCAATATTATATTCAAAAAACAAGCAAAACAAATAAAAAATATTAATCACTTCCCATTGACGAATACTCAATCGATGATGAAGAAATTGCGGCTCTAATTTGCAACAGTGATGATCCTAGAAAATAGGAAATTAATAGCCACATCTACAGTAAAAATAAAAAAGAAAATGAAAATGACATTACTACCTCCCCACTTAAAAAAAAAAAAAAAAATCAATCAATGTCATTTTGAGAAGTTAAATCTAGATCATCCAAATAAAAACAAGGAAAACACAAGGTTAGTTCTCAGTCATATGGACAATTAAATCCCAACAGTTTCTCAAAAAGAGAAAAAAATATCCTAGATCAACATCAATAATTAAGATAGTGAAAATAGCTCTTTATAGTTTTTTATTTTTATTTAAAAAACAATTAGCAGGAGAAAATTAATTCATTCTGGTGCACAAGCAATAAAAAATATATATATTAATTTTTTTGAAAGGTGAATAGAAAATATGATGGAAAGTATTGTGTTGTAATGTTCCTATAAAGGAATTGAACTCGATCTATGGACATACATTTTAGTGTTGTAAAGGTGAAGTGGGTGAGTAGTTGACAGGTACCCCAACCACAAAAACCTTATCAAATCTATCATTCTTTTCACACAGTATAGTGTTGAACTGCCTTCTTTCTTGTTTTCATTTATATATGAAAATCATAATAATACTCACATTCAATTTTTTTTGTTTAAAGGAGAAGAAGATTCAGCTAACTTGATCAGATAGTTGGCTTGATAAGTTGATATCTACAAGTTTTTAAGTTCTACTCCCAGTGAGAGTTGTCCATTAGGCTGATTTAGCTCACAAAACGAGCTTCACTCAGAAGTCAGAACACATCTTTAGATAGTAGTTGCTGACTTTTCCTATTAGAAAAAATTACATATCAAAATGATATTAGAGAACGGAAGAAAAAAAAAAAGGCTAAAGTGTCATTTAGCACCATGAACTATATCCACTTATTCATGCCGCACCCTTAACTTTCATATTGTATATATCGAGTCACAAACCAAAAAAAAAAATTCACCTAGAATTTTTAGCAGGTTTCTCTGTCTTCCTGCTGACATGGCGCATGTTTCAATTTTTCAAATTTATAGAAATGCTAATTTTTTTTGTTTAGTATCTTATTATCAACAACTAAACAGCTGCCAAGGGAAATAGGGTTGGGCAAAATAGTGAAATTTGGTCTCCGGTTTTTGTTTATGTTTTTTGTTTTTTTTTTTAATTTTAATTTTTAATATGTGAATGCTTACATGCACAAATAAGGTTAAAAGAAATGCTACATCAGTGGGAAACCTGCGCCATGTCAGCAGGAAGACAAGGAAACCTGCTAAAAGTTCTAGGTGAATTTTTTTTTTTTTTTTTGGTTTGTGGCTCGATATATATGATATGAAAATTCAGGGTGCGACATGAATAATTGGATATAGTTCATGGTGCTAAATGACACTTTAACTATAACTTATATGTATTAATCATTTAGAATATGTTATTGTTGGCTAGAGGCCGGTGAATGGTCAAGTCCAACACCATGCCTCTCGAAAATGTGGTGACGGTATATAAGGAAATAAAATGCATAGTTTTTAGTCCTATGGCCAAGCTCAAATACCACTAGTTAGGATTCAAGTGTTTATTACCACTACGCCAAAAGGTATAGCTCACAGTGAATGCGCAACTTTATTTCTTTAGATTCCGCCACCACATTTCGAGAGGCAGGGTTGGACTTGGTCCTTCACTAACCTCCACCCAATAATCATTCTAGCCACCAATTATTGGATTTGCCCATTCACTGATCTCCACCCAACAATTTCTCCCCCAGAACCATTAACCATGTTAATAAAAAAAAATAAAGTAAAAACAAGACTATATAATATTACATTTTAAAAAATTAATCCAATATAATTGAACAATTATTTAATTAATGTAAAATATAATACGGAGTAATAATTATCCTATATTTAGCACAACAATGCGTAACACAGCACACAGGTAACCAAATAAAGAATCACCGGCTTAAAAAAAATATTCTTTTTCGTTTTTTTTTTGAAGGAGAAAACTTAGGGTGCCTTTGATTCGTACATGGGAATCGGAATCAAAATGGGTATCAAATACTTGGTAAAGGTAATGGGTTTTGGTGAAAGTATTTAGCATGTTTGGTAATTGGGTGGAATGGAATGATTATTAATTTAATTCATTAAATCATAATCAAGGTGCTCAACAAGAAAAACTGGAGGAGTTAACCCAATGGGGTAGCTCAAGTGGCAAGTGGGCTTTTGTTGTGAGGAAAAATTTTGGGAGAACCCGGGTTCGATTCCTGCAAGTGACGATTCTGGACCTTTAAACGGAAAAAAAAAAAAAGTATCAAACCACAATCAAACCAAAAAAAGAAGAATTTAATTTGCATATAATTTATATATAAAAAATTACACTTGTAATCCTTATTAGGTCCTTTAAGAAAAAAACAATTCAAATATCATCTCTATTTGTCACTTTCATTGCCGAATTGGTCCTTAACCTGACAAAACTCAAAATACATTGGCCCTGTTTGGTAAATGTCTATTGGTTGTTTGGGTTAGAAGGTAAGGTATGATTTGTTGAAGTTATTTGATAAATTGGTTGTTAGCTGATAGCTATTTGGTATAATTTTTTTTCTCAAAAAGCTAATTGAAAAGACTGTTTTGAGTAGCCTTTTGAATTTTAGCATTTTGGAGTTACAAAAAGCTTATTAACCAAACAACTAATAATGATCAAATAAGCCAAAATTGGCTGATAGGCTGATTATTTACCAAACAAGGCCATTATCTCTTAGTTTTTTTGTTTTTTTTGTTTTTAATAAAAGTGTTCTGATATATAGTTTTTTTAATCTCTCCAATCACTTCTTTATAGCAACAAATAGTGGCATAACACTCCATCATCAACATTTGTAAGACTTTCAGAAAATTGAAATGATTGATGAAAATGAAAAGTGATATAAAAATTGCTTTGAAAGTAACCTTAGCTCTAAATAATTTTTTAAAACTTTATTTGTTGAAATGCTAACTTGATAATTAATACGACAATTGAAGAGCAACATTTGGAAAAAAAAAATGATATATCATACGAACGAGGAAGAATTGAATTGGTACAAATTTTAGCTTAATTGATGAGTATATAAATTTAGGTTGTGTTTGGTTCGAATATAGGAATTAGAATCGGAATGGAAATGGGGATGAGAATAAAATATTTAGTAATTGTAATGGATTTGATTAAAGTATTTTGCATATTTGGTAATAAGGTGGAATTTGAATGATTATTAGTATTAATACTTAGTTATGAATGACCTTAATTATAATCTGAATAAAAATTTTAAAAATACAAAAACAAAAAATGAAGGCAAGCGCCAAAATGAGGAAGCGATTAAATGAGGGACATAACTTAATTAATGGAATGATACCTAATTTAAATTAGATAATAACTAATGAGTTTTGTAATTATAGGGGTAATCAAATCAGATATATGATCTATGTTGGTCGCATTTGTGTGAGACCGTCTCACAGATCCTTATTAGTGATACGAGTCGGGTCAAAATGAAATGTCTACACGTATAATAAGAGCCAATAATGTTAGACCCCTAACTGGAGCTTAAAAAATGTCGGTGTAATAGTCTGCTATAACATATTGTACTTTATGTTCTTCCTATTGTGCAACCTCCAATTAAATTCCTAATATATCCTAATCATTTATAATTTTACCAAATTCTTTCCGTTAAAGATAACAGAAGTTTAACATTAAATTCTTTAGACAATTTGTTTCTTTATTGCAGTTTTCAAACAAATTGGCAATATTGTATAATACAATTCTGTATAAATTCCTAACTTAAAATTAGAATATTGAAGTCTTAATAGGATTCTATAATACAATTTTGTATAGATTCCTAACTAAATCATTATTCTACCCAAAATAACAGTATATAAATCCCTCTCTTTCTCACTGGTATTCACCTAAAACTAAACCTAACATATTCTACAACACATCATCTACTTGACATTGTATAGGTATGATTGTTAAAATATTATCATGCTAATTCTATTATTTGTATTTGTACTCATAATGATTACAGTTTTTTTTTTATTAAATCAATGATGGTATACTCATTAATTAGTATAACTTTAATATCGTTATGTAAATATATCTATTGTATAATCTGTTCATCTATACTTGTATCCTTGTATGTAATGTTGTGATTCTCATATCGTTATGTAAATATATCTATTGTATAATCTGTTCATCTATACTTGTATCATTACATGTAATGTTGTGGTTCCCAATATATTATTTCATAACATCATTTATGAACATATTTCTCAAAGTATATGCTCATCGTCCTTGAGGATGAAACTGTAAGTAAATAGTAAAAAATTTCTCATTATTATTATTATTATTATTATTATTATTATTTTATTTTTATCATTATTAGTATTATTATTATTATTATGAAGATGCTCTCATTCACCACCAACATCATTGTAAATGCTATATCTAAATGCCAGGAACTCGGGTTCAATCAATAGTGTTTGATAATGACATTAGAATGTATGATATCACTTTACAAACCAACAAATGATACATCATCTCAAATGTCATTGTCAAACATGTCCGGACGAACTATAAAGTACTTGATCACAAATACAATTACACATGGACTTTAAATGGTCAGACCGGTGTCCAAACAAGTGACAATGATGACACGCCATTTGCTCCAATGCAAGTGGTTTATTTGTTTCTACTTACTTTTGTTATAATTTAGCTATTTACAATTTCGTTATGTTTTATTAAAATATATAAGCATCGAGACTATTTCTTTGATTTTTATTAATTTAGCTTTTTTTTTCTCTCATTATTATATGACTAATTTAACCAATTAAGAAACACTAATTTAAAAATACGCATTGGGCATTGGTTTAATCGCGCAACGCGCGTTTGATAACTAGTAATACTTATACTAGCAAATGTAATACTAAATCCTGAATAAAATATTTATTATTTATATGGAAAAACGTAATACTTTTGAAGGAAAATGTAATATTTTTACATTTTGATGTAAATGCATTACCTTTTTTCATCAAAAGTATTGATGGAGAATATTCCCTGAGCGTATCTACAATACACTTGGTCGGGGTACGACCTAAATAGCATGGGGAACATTTCCCGACCTTGTCTTAGACCAACCCGACCTCGCTGCGGAGGCCGAGCAAATAACTAAGTAATGTCTAGATGTTTTCAAAAAAAGTAATGTCTAGCTTTTACCTTACATCGAGATTGGAACTGATCTTACGAGGTTGAGACGATTAACTCGACCATAGAAAGAACGAGAACGTCAAGAACCTTTGCACACGATGGAGTAGCAGCGATGCCTCCGACCCGACCCCCCCCCCCTTCTGTGCATGTGTCACACGTGGCACACATGCCGATTTCCTGACATGTGTTCCCTTCGCACTCTTATAAATAGCGCATTCAATGCCTTGAATAGGGCACTTTTGACATTTCTACCTAACTACAATTGGTTTGGGACTCTCCGACCCATTGCCACATGTTCCCGGCCCAATCACTTAAACCAACAAGCTAGAAGACTTGCATGCACAACCCTACAAAACAAATCTATATACGTACACCTATCCGTATATCTGAACATATTTACCACATCAAGTATTATATTTTTCCTTATAAGTAATGAAATATTTTGGTGTAAAAGTATTACTTTTTTATTACTTATAAGGGAAAATATAATACTTTTGATGAATAAAGTAATAATTTTACATCAAAATGTAAAAGTATTACATTTTTCTTTCAAAAGTATTGTGTTTTTTTGTATAAATAATAAATATTTTATTCATAATTTAGTATTACATTTGCTACTATAAGTATTACATTTCATTTTGACCCGACCCATCTCATGGACAATGATTCGTGAGACGATCTTACACACGTTTTTTTTATATTTATTTTTAAATAATGTGCATGACTTTCATTCTCATTACTTAGCTTGTGTTTAACCCCATGAACAAGGTGTTTAATTGGTGGGCATGAATTGAAATTCAATTCCAATGTAATTCAATGATAGGAGAAATTACATTGTTTGCTTGGAGGGAATTGCAATTCAATGGAATTGCAATACCCTCAATTCATTGAATTGCAATTCATAGCCCTACCCTATGAATTGCAATTCAACCATACAAAGGAAAGGAAAAAAGGAATAGAAATGACATATTTGCCCTTGATGATGATTATTATTATTACGTAAGGGCATTTTGGTCTTTATATAACTTCTTTCCTTCCCTTTTTCCAATAATTATATTCTTCCCTACCAAACAGTGTAATTTGAATTTCTATTTTATTCCACCTCATTCTTTTCCTACCGAATTACAATTTCTTTCCGCCTTAATTTCTTCCCTCAATTCCAAGCAAACACCTTGTAAATACACCCTTAAGTGGGAACGGTTGAGAAGCATCCATATATATCCAATAGATTCGGCCTCAGCTCATCAGTCATCACGCAATCAACTAACATTGTTTGGCAATGAGCATCCGATCCACTGCTAAAACAACGCATATTTAGATATATGTATGTGTATCCACGGAAGAATTTCTATTGAATAATAGAAAAATTAAAAGTTGTTACGCATAGCATAGCGTTTTAATTTGGATGTGAAATATAATGGGGTCTAGAAGAAACCTTAGCGTGTTGGTAATTCAATTCTGATCTGTTTATCCTTTGTTTTTTCATTTTTGTAGGTAGTTGCTGATGATGATTTCTTTTTTTTTTTTTTTTTTTTTTTTTTTTTTAGTCTTATCCCTAATTTCAACCAAATATTGCACCAAGTTTTACAACTACTCCTAGCTCCAATTTATATATCTTATTTTGTTATTGTTTTCTTTTAATATTCTTTAATATTTAACTATTATTTTTGTTAAATAGAAATTTAATTTTAATGTAATTTTTAAATATATAAATTGTATTCACTAATATTATATTAAATATTACAAAAATTAAACTGTAAATAACACAATCCATCACAATGATTTGATACTTATGCTCAAGAAGAATTGCAGCTAATTATATTGATCTAATTATAGTCCATTCAAATGATCCTTCATAAAATAGTTGGGGTAAACTACTTTAACTACTCTCCTAGATGCACTTCACCAAATCCACAAGATTATATCATCAATCATAATGGAACATATATGA
>NC_044919.1:17879984-17892484 GCF_003576645.1 Ipomoea triloba | reverse complement strand
ATCACATCCTTATAATTAATTAGTGTAGTGATAGGTCTGGGTATAATAAATAAACTGATAAAGTCTGATTTCATCTTGGATTAGAATAAAAGTTGGATGATATCACTTGCATCATTTCATATCCTTAAACCAATCAAAAGTTTTCACATATTTAAACAAAATTATGAAACCAAACCTAATATTTTTTGATTTACGAAGAAACATGCATTCGTTATCCAAATGTGCACATTGAGTGAAGACCGCTTTGTAACCTTAATCAACAAAATACCACAAGAAGGTTAAGTTGTCTATAATTGATCAATTCAAACTAAGAAGTCAAATAAACTAGTTCACGAAAATTCAAATTTAAAATTTTATGGTTAATAACTAATCGTCTAATCAGCTTGATTGGAGTTGCCTCCGAACCATGGTTGCAGTAGGCGCTAGGCGCTAGTCGGGCGGTAGACTAGCGACTAAGCGGTCTAGGCGGTATTTAGGCGGTTCTAGGCGGCGACCTATAAAAATAAAAAAATTAATTCATGTGTGTGGGTGTTTGTCATATATTATATTATATATATTATATATATCTCTCTTACTTATATAAATAAATAAATTTAAATATATATAAATATAATAATAAAATTAACAAGGTCGACTCGCTCGAATTAACTCAGCTAACTCTACCGAGTTGGGCGAGTTAACTCTGCCAAATTCGGCCTAGTTGGCCGCTAACTCGGCCGAGGCGCTAGGCGGCCTCCTAGGCTACCGGCCACCTAGGGAGCAATTCGCCTTGGTCTAGGAGCGCCTAGCGCCTAGGCGGTCTAGGCGGGGATTTTTGCAACAGTGCTCCAAACCGAATATTCTAATCCCACTTATGCCCCTCATTAGAGACAAATTATTTATTTATTTAAAAAAAAAAAAAACTGAACAGCCCCTCGTTCAGTTTGACTTTCATTTTCAATGCCAACCACACCACACCAATTCCTGCAATATTTATATATTCAGCAAAATTTAAAAAATAAAATGGCATTATTTTTTTTATTGGAAAGAATGCTTTTCTTGTATTGCACCACCAAATAGTCTCCACTCTCAAAACTCCAAAGGATTCATTATTCTTCTGGTAAAAAACTCTACCAGACTACCCAATCCCCAATCCCCAATTTCCCATACAGTAACAGAGGTCTCTGACTCTGAGTAGGAAAGAAAAGGGATATGAGAGAGTGATGTGATGGAGGTGTCTGTACAGTACAGCAGCATCTGGGATGATGTTTTGGAGCTAACGAAGGTGGCCCAAGAGAAGGGGTGTGACCCTTTGGTGTGGGCAATTCAAGTTTCCTCACATTTGAGCTCAGCTGGAGCGCCTCTGCCTTCTATTGAGCTGGCCCATCTCTTGGTGTCTCACATTTGCTGGGAGAATAATGTGCCCTCTGCTTGGAAATTGTTGGAGAAGGCCTTGGCTCTCAAGATTGTGCCTTCTCTCATTGTCTTTCCACTGCTATCCAATAGGTCCAAGCTTTTCTTAGCTTCTTGTCTTTGATTCATCAATATGTTTGATTTTTCTTTGAGATCCTGCCTTTCATTCTTCTCCATTTTCATTTCCGTCGGATTTCACAAACAAATATTTGCATTTTATATTATTTGCTGACTGTGATGGATGCATCAAATGGTAGATGAGAGTTTAATGGGATTGATCTTTTATTTTGCTTTATATATTTATTTTGGAAGGGCGGAGGAAGTTTTGGTTTAGGCTTATTTTATTTTATTTTATTTGTTTTGTTCATAGAGAGAAGGCATTATTTGTGATATCTGCAAATGAACACTTAAACTGGGGTATTTGTGCTTATTGAATCATTCTTGTCATGTAGCACTTGTTTGTTTTTTCCAACAAATGGTGGTCCAATATATTCAATCATGCTTGTTTTTTTTTACTTTGATGAAAAAGAGGCTGTCACAGTCATTGGCCTAATGCTGTTATTATTATTATTATTGTTCTTGGTGATAAATTATGATTGATAAATTTTGGAGTTACATTGGATGCACTTCCTCTTGCCTCTCTACTCTCTGGTGTGGCAGGGCAAGAGTGGTGCAACATGGCAAATTATACCATGGACCAAGATCTACCTTGCATTGTGATCCTGAATAACCTTCAGATTATGTGCCTGTAGTTGTCATATTCTGTAATTGTAGTTAACTGTTTATGTGCCTCTAAATAAATTAGACGCACATAACATGTTAACTACAGACACAAAAAAAAATGATAACTACACACACATAAAAGTGTTAATTGCAAGTACAAAATATGTTAATTGCAGACACATAATTTTTGGATCAGTGTTTACAATGCAAGATGAACCCTAGTCCATGGTATAACAAATGGCGCACCAGTTTTCGAAAAGCTGTTGCACCTGCTCTTCAGCTCACCAAGTCAGCGAGTGCAAGAAACTAACTTGGATGCATTTTATTTTTAATTTTTTTAACCTTTACTCCTTCACCTCTATACATGTATGCTGGAGTACAATTTCATTTAAAACATTGTGAAAATTCCCAATATCACTGGAGAAGATATGGATGTAAATGATATACAGGGGTGATTTTGACAGAATCATTTGCCATCTATGTTATGCGTTTATTAATGCACTCATTCTGCTTTTCATGTATTGTAACACTCATCATAGCTGTGGTCAATACTTACTATCAAAGTTGTTCTTTAGGAAAGTACTTTACTCTTTATGCTTCTTTGATTTATCAAGAAAAGTTGATGCAATTTTGTCTTAGAATCTAAGACAATTTGAAATTGTTTTTGTTGAAGGCTGTTTTTGCTTTGTCAATTTTGGTCCGTTATTAGTGTTGTCTTACTCTGCTGTTCATTTTCATGCAGGGTTATCCCAAATCGTCATTCGCGACCTGCAGCCTTCAGGCTTTATTTGGAACTCCTGAAAAGACACATATTCACACTTAAAATGCACGTAAGCATGCCAATCAATGAAAAGTGAGTTCATTTATCTCTAGTAATCATTGAATTTATAATTTTCCATTTTAGTGTTTCCTTTCAAAGGCGTAAAGTTCATCCTCCTTCCTTTACTTCATAACAATAATTGCCCTTAAAATGTAGGGTCATGGATTACTTGGACTCTGTTCTCCATTTCTCTCAGATATTTGGCAGACGGGCCGAGGAGCATGGCACTCTTGTGATTGACATTATTTTTTCAACTGTTTTTCAATTACTTGATGCATCGTTAGATGATGAAGGGTTGCTTCAACTTACTCCAGAGAAGAAATCTAGATGGCTAAATAAACCTGAAGATATGGATTTGGATGGATTTAATAGTTATGATGCAGAGAAGTTTGAGCATAAAGAGAGACTGAAAAGTATGAATACGGTCATGTGTGTTGAGTTGATTGGGCAATTTCTACGAAACAAAGTAACTTCCAGGATTCTTTACTTGGCTCGCCAAAACATGTCAGAACTTTATTCCTTCATAACTGCATTTTAACATGCTACTATTTCAGTGCATTTTGTCATTTGAGGGAAAGTTCAAAATAAGTAGGAAACATATTTATTTCTACGTTGAATAAACACAAAATTCCTATCAAAATAAATAAATAAATAAACAGATGAACCCATTTTTTCTTTCATTAATGGAAACCGTAGCTCATTTTAATAGCAATGCAATTTTTTTATTTTTTTTTTTTGAAAACTAGCAATGCAATTTTCAGTGGAGTACACAATAGATTAATTTTTATTTATCACTATATGACTATGTTTAGAGGAAATAATATTTTACAAAGCATGGCTAAGGCCTAAGTGCTCCCTGGTTCCAACCCTTATAGTTAATAGATTTTCCTTGGGTCCTTAATTCTTCTTATTATCCCTTTTAGATGTTACCCCTTGTTTTCTTATTTCCTAAGTCTCTTTTGAGACTCCATCACTTTCAGTTATCAGCAGTTGACTAATAGCTTTTTTCATTTTCAGGCCTGCACATTGGGGAGATTTTATCCAACGCATAGAACTGCTTATTGCAAATTCTTCAGCATTGCAAAATTCAGAAGTTCTAACTCCAGATGGTCTCCGTCAGTTAACATCAGGTGTTCACAATTTACTGTCTAGGGACTGCAGAGTAAATTCTCTGAGAGACTCTCAAGCATTAATGGCTTCAAAACCTTTGGCAACCTGTGCTGGTCTTTTCCTTGGGACTAGTTGTTCTTCTTTTTGGCTACCTCTTGATCTGGTATTAGAAGATGCAATTGATGGTTCACAAGTTAGTGCCACAAGTGCCATTGAGATTATAACTGGTAAGTTCTTTTTTCATTATATAGGTAATTGTGATATTCTATGATGCCTAACAGAATAAAACCCGTGAATCTTCTCTCTAGGTTTAGTGAAGTCCCTACAGGCAATAAATTGTACCAGTTGGCATGAGACTTTCTTAGGACTTTGGATGGCAGTGCTGCGATTTGTCCAAAGGGTAAGAAATTTGCCTTTTCTTAATCTGATTTGTTATTCCCTTCAGCAGCAAATTTATTCAGTCTTATGATCATTCATAGCTTGACTAGCAGAATTTATTGCCAAGAAAATTAAGTTTTTTTATTATGAAATGAAAAAAAAGGTGTAAGCTCTTCTGAACTGTTTAGAGATTTGTTTATTGTAAGGTAACTGTTTCCTGGCTAACTGATAATGCCTGTTGAAAAGTGGGGTTGACAGATCTTAGGAAAAAAACAGAGATGGAATTGGCTCTTCCATTTGATTTAAGGAAGAAAATTATTCAGATTTAGATTTCTTCTATCCAGCATTATTAAGGCTCTTGATAAAGAAGAGTATTAACATGGTAACTAGCATAAACCATAAACTACTACATAGATGCAACTAACAGGAAATAAATTGGAAAAGCTTGAATGGTGAGTATGTTTGTGTATATCGGAATGATGCTTCTTCTAAGTGCTGGAACTGGAAGTCAGAGACTCTGAAACATAGGTTTTTTCACTAAAAAAAATCTAATCTCTTTTGGTTTGCTGGAACTATTGTATTTCTTAAAAGATGGTGTTGGCTGGATAATGAAATTTTTGTGAAAACTGTCTCAAATATTGGACATTATTGCACTAGTGAAAGACAGGGTAGATGTTGAATCTGACTCCCAGATGGCTAAAATGAGTCTTGACTGTTTCGTTGTTTCCTTGTTTGATCTGACATCATTAGCTAGCAAATTTACTGATAAGATTTAGGGAAATAAATTTCTGTTTGGGAATGTCATGCTAGTTACCTTGAAATATTGCAAGCACTATGACCCACTTCGTGTCCACAAGAAAGCACTAAAAATTTGATTGAGAGTGGTTTGCTTAATACAGAAAATAATTTATTTGGTAATAATTTTGTTGTAATTTGAATTTAGGAGAGGGATCCTATTGAGGGACCCGTGCCCCGTCTGGATACTCGCTTGTGCATGTTGTTCTCTATCACAACACTTGTGATAGCTGATCTCATTGAGGAAGAGGAAAGTGCAGACCCTAATGGGATTGAGCACAGTATGGATGGACGCTTTGAAAAACAGGCTTATGGACAACGTCGTAAAGATTTAATCTCTAGTCTACAGTCTCTTGCGGGTTACCAGAGCTTGCTAATTCCACCTGAGTCAGTTATTTCTGCGGCCAACCAGGCAGCTGCAAAAGCAATGATGCTTGTGTCAGGCATCAATATTGGCAGTGCATATTTTGAATGCATCAACCTGAAAGATATGCCCGCAAATTGTTGTGAGTACTATTTCTATTCAACTATCCTAAGACATTGACTGATATATACGGAGTATAATCTATCTTGCGTGTGTGATTGGTCAGATGGCCATGAAAGTGATAGTTTAGGTGGTTTATAAACTTCTGAAATGGAATGTTAGGTGTTCAAAGGAACTCCTTTGGCACTTCTAGAGTTTAGTATTTAGTAGAGTGCTTAAAAAGGGTGCAGATTTCGGATATGGAACCAATAAACAAGTAATATAAAATTGCTTTGTTGCACAGTTGCAGTAAATTTTAGAATGTACAAAACTGGATCTATAATAACAGGTCTAATTCTTTATATGACATTTCCTTTCCTCCACCCTCCCCCCAAAGTACATGATCCATTACTTATGCTACAATCTTTCTGGATATATTAACTTCAAGAATGTTTGAAGCAACTGAGCTGTGGTGCAGTATGTACTTTTGAAATGTGAAGATTGGAAATTGGTTTTACTGGCTTTCTACGTTGTTATGTTTATCTCTCTATTCCAACTGATTTTATGTCCCTTTTCTTGCAGCTGGAAACCTATACCATTTGATAATTGAAGCCTGCATTGCCAGGAAGCTACTGGATACATCTGTTTATTTCTGGCCTGGCTATGTAAATGGACGAATTAACCAGTTACCACACAGTTTGCCTACTCAAGTGCCTGGTTGGTCATCATTCCTGAAGGGTTCCATGCTTACTCCAGTAATGGTTAATGCTTTAGTTTCAAGCCCTGCTTCAAGGTACAAATGAAGCTAGCTTTTAACAACAATTTTTGCTTCTCTGTAGTTCATAAAAATTTGAATTGTTTTAGGTTCAGAAATTAAGTTCACCTTTATGTTAGTTAGCAAAGACACTGAATGAATTCTTGTGTTAGCCGAGAAATTAAGATACTATCAACTAGACAAATTGGAATATTCTAGAATATGCAGGAAACTCTATCTATTCTCTACTTCTCTTCCATTAGGTTATCCCTAAATGTGCAATAACAGACTATTCTATTTATTCTGTTTTGCTAGATTTAGGCATTTAGCATGGTCTTACACTTTTTCATTCCTAGAGTGAGGTCTATTAGATGAGCCCCTTTTTCTTTTATTAATACCCAAGGGTAAAGTGACTTATTTAAGCTCATGGATTTGTTGGAAGCTTAGCGGAACTTGAGAAAATCTTTGAAATGGCGGTTAAAGGTTCAGATGATGAGAAAATAGCTGCTGCGACAATTCTTTGCGGTGCCTCGTTAATTCGTGGTTGGAACATTCAGGTAATGAGCAAAAGAGAGTCATTACAATTAAGGAAAAAAGCTGTAAAATAGAAAACACATGGTAATTTACAGACCTTAATGTGCATATGATGAAGTCATAGAGTTGAAAATGAATTTAAAGCTTTGGGTAGTCTCATTAGTCATTTCCTTTTTTGCTTCAAAGAATCAGTCCTCTAATACATTCTTCCAAACAACTGTGCAGGAACACACTGTCTACTTTATAACTAGATTGTTGTCCCCACCAGTTCCTGCAGGCTATTGTGGAAAAGACAGCCACTTGATTTGCTATGCACCAATGCTGAATGTCCTGCTAGTTGGAATAGCACCTGTTGACTGTGTCCAGATATTCTCTCTTCATGGCATGGTATGTGAAGTTCTCACTAAGCTATGATGAGAAGATAACATTTTTTTTTGGGGGTGGGGGGTCCTGCTAGTTGGAATAGCACCTATTGACTGTGTCCAGATATGCCCACCCCTTCCGGACTCTTCTTGGCACCAAGTAGCCCCTTTCCCCTTTGGATGGCTCCACTCCGAACCTTATCAAGTACCAGATAGCCCTTTTCTAGGACTCTTCTTGACACCAGGTAGCCCTTTTCCCCTTTGGATGGCTTCACTCCGAACCTTATCAAGCACCAGATAGCCCTTTTCTAGGTCGCCCCCTCCGCTAGGTCGGCACCGGATGAGTGGATGGCCGGCTTCACTCTAGATAGTTTTATAACTCCGGACTCTTCTCGGTTCCCTTTGAACCTTATGTCCTTATCAAACACCGAGTAGCCTCTTCCAGGTAGACCTTTCCCACCACACTCCGGTCTCTCAACAAGAGCACCAAATGATACGGTACTCAAGCCAAGACCCTAACTCCACCACAAAAGCTAGCTCATGAGTGGAAGTTTGGCCCCATCTTATGTACCACTCCACAATCTCTTGTGGAGCTGATGCGGGATAGTATTGGGGAGGGGGGGGGAGGTGAGTGGGTGGGGATGCTATTATTTTCACAGTGAAAATTCTAATTGAGCAAATCACTCAGTTTATTGTAAAGAACCACTGCAAATATCAGTATATGATTCTGTTGATAGTGCTTTATGTGATTGAAAATTATAAATTACTCCTATTCTTGTTTCAGGTTCCACAACTCGCTGGTTCTCTAATGACAATCTGTGAAGTATTTGGATCCTGTGTTCCTGACGTTTCATGGAAACTGCCAGGTGGAGAGGAAATCTCAGCTCATGCCGTGTTTTCAAATGCGTTTGCTCTACTTCTAAAGCTGTGGAGATTTAATCATCCACCTATTGAGTATGGAGTAGGAGATGTGCCACCTGTGGGGTGCCAGTTAACTCCTGAATACCTGTTACTAGTACGTAATTCCCATTTAGTGTCTTCGGGAAATATTCTAAAGGATCCACATAGAAGGAGACTTGCAGCCGTTGTAAATTCATCCTCTCCGAATCCGATATTTGTGGATTCATTTCCTAAACTGAAAGTATGGTACAGACAACATCTGGCATGTATAGCTTCGACTCTCTCTGGTCTAGTAAATGGGACCCCTGTCCACCAAACTGTTGATGTGCTACTTAACATGATGTTCCGGAAAATTAATAGGGGAAGCCAATCGTTGACCAGTGTGACATCTGGAAGTAGTAGTTCCTCTGGGCCAAGTGAGGATACTTACCCAAGGCCTAAATTACCCGCATGGGATATACTTGAAGCTGTGCCCTTTGTGGCCGATGCTGCTTTAACAGCATGTGCCCATGGTAAACTCTCTCCTCGTGAACTGTGCACAGGTTAGTCAGACGATTTCTTGCTTGATAACTTGAAATTTAGAAGCTCATTTAATAACTGTTCTCTCTGTTTTGTTTTTTGTTCACTTAAGTGGTTAAGCTCTCTAACACGCACATTTTTGCTGTGAATAATTTTAGTTCCACCTAGACATATACTGTTGAGGCCTCTTTTTTCAATATCAAGTTCTTTGCTTTCTTATACTTTCAGGGCTTAAAGATTTGGCCGATTTTCTTCCTGCATCCTTGGCAACCATAGTGAGTTACTTCTCAGCTGAAGTTACACGTGCCATTTGGAAACCAGCTTTTATGAATGGGACAGATTGGCCAAGCCCTGCTGCAAATCTATCCAATGTGGAGGAACAGATCAAGAAAATTTTAGCTGCGACTGGTGTGGATGTACCAAGCCTTGTTGCAGGTTATTATCTCTACCAACGAGATCGTAGCGTTTTATTTTTTATTTTGTGTTAACATTTGTCCCTCTAAGTCCTGACCCTTTAATTTCTGCACGTATCTGATTTGCATATTTTATCTTTTGTATAGGGGGAAGCTCTCCAGCTACACTCCCACTGCCATTGGCTGCCTTTCTCAGTCTAACTATAACCTATAAACTTGACAAAGCCTCGCAACGCTTTCTCAATCTGGCAGGCCCTGCTTTGGAGTCACTTGCAGCTGGGTGCCCATGGCCATGCATGCCAATTGTGGCGTCTTTATGGACCCAAAAGGCCAAACGTTGGAGCGACTTCCTTGTTTTCTCTGCATCACGCACGGTGTTCCTTCACAACAATGACGCCGTTGTGCAGCTTCTCAAAAGCTGCTTCTCCGCCACCATTGGAACAAATGCTTCCTCTTCCTCTATAACAAGCAGCAACGGGGGCATTGGGGCCCTTCTTGGCCACGGCTTTGGATCGCATTTTCAAGGTGGAATCTCTCCCGTTGCCCCAGGTATCCTATATCTACGAGTGTACAGATCGCTTAGAGACATCATGTTCTTGAGAGAAGAGATTGTTTCTGTGTTGTTGCAATCTGTGAGGGACATAGCTTTCAGCGGTCTCCCGAGAGAGAGGTTGGAGAAGCTGAAGAAGGCCAAGAACGGGATGAAATATGGAAACGTTTCTCTAGTCACTGGAATTACTAAAGTGAAAGTAGCAGCCTCACTCGGGGCTTCCCTAATGTGGTTATCAGGGGGATTTGGTCTAGTGCAATCACTAATTAAAGAGATATTACCCTCTTGGTTTCTGTCAGTCCACACATCTGAACAAGGAGGAGGAGACTCAGCTGGGATTGTTCCAATGCTACAGGGCTATGCGCTCGCATACTTCACCATACTCTGTGTTGTTTTCGCTTGGGGCATCGACTCATCGACTTCAGCATCAAAGCGCAGACCGAAAATCCTCTGCCGCCACATGGAATTCCTAGCAAGTGCTCTGGACGGAGAAATATCACTGGGTTGTGATCCGGGTACATGGCGCGCTTATGTGTCGGGATTCTTGAGCCTGATGGTGGGGTGCACCCCATCGTGGGTGTGTGAAGTGAATGTAGAGTTGCTGAAGAGGCTAAGTAAAGGGCTGAGACAATGGAATGAGGAAGAGCTTGCCTTTGCCTTGCTGGGCACCGGTGGGGTAGGTACAATGGGATTAGCTGCAGAGCTGATTATAGAAACAGCCTCGTAGTAGTTGGTCCTTTTTATCAAGTTTTGTAGATTTGCTGATTTATTCTAACATACTCACTGGGTAGTACTAATGTGTATAAATATAAATAAATATAT
The DNA here is from genome assembly GCF_003576645.1 of Ipomoea triloba. Classification (NCBI taxonomy): domain Eukaryota; kingdom Viridiplantae; phylum Streptophyta; class Magnoliopsida; order Solanales; family Convolvulaceae; genus Ipomoea; species Ipomoea triloba. The sequence goes on along the minus strand of NC_044919.1, from coordinate 17,881,949 downwards.
ACATATAATGTAGTGTCCAGTTAGGGAATTTATTTACTCTACAGTTTCTTTTCTTCTAAATTTGCTTACTATTTCCATCGAGTGCTCATAAACTAATTTGGCAAATTATACTAATGTTCATTTTTAAGATATTAAAGATATATTATTTAATAATATACTAAATAATATACTTTCAGTACTCTGTAATTTCAAAAAATAACATTTAATGTATTAACAAAATTATCTTTATTATATTAAAAATGTACCTTATATCAATGGTACATTTGAAAATATTTGCATTTCATTGGTATGTAAATTGCTCATTAGTTAAGGTATAGGTTTCTATTCCCATCTAAGTCACTTTCATTATGAAGTCATTACCATTTTTGGTCCTATTGTTATTGTGACATTGCCAATTTTAGTCCACTTCCTTAATTTTTGCCACATTTTAGCCAGTCTTTTTTGGGTATTGCCACTTTTGGTCCATCGTTAGATTATCCGTCCAAATGCTGTGAAATAGAGGGGTATATTCGTTAAAATTTTCGTCAAATGGTCGTTTAAAATAGGAGTATTTTGGTCTTTTCATGCTTTGGTCATCTCATTTGTGTTGTGCTTTGTCCTCCGACCAATGCCAACAGCTACAACTTCGTCTACCAAAGAGAAGACGAACAAGGCATGGTCAGAGTTTCCTTGGCTCGGGAGCTCATGGCCGTCGTCGACGGCGCTATGAGGACAAAGCACAGTGCAAAATAGATGACCAAAGCATGAAAAGACCAAAATACCCCTATTTTGGACGGTCATTNAAAATTTTCGTCAAATGGTCGTTTAAAATAGGAGTATTTTGGACGGTCATTTGACGGAAATTTTAACAGTGGACTAAAAGTGGCAAGGACTAAATAAGACTGGCCGCAATGTGGCAAAAATTAATGAAGTGGACTAAAATTGGCAATGCCCCAATAACAACAGTAGGACCAAAAATGGAAATTACTCTTCATTATGAATTTTGAGGAAGTGCGTACAAGCTTATTCTTAGAGAAAGGTNAAAATTTTCGTCAAATGGTCGTTTAAAATAGGAGTATTTTGGTCTTTTCATGCTTTGGTCATCTCATTTGTGTTGTGCTTTGTCCTCCGACCAATGCCAACAGCTACAACTTCGTCTACCAAAGAGAAGACGAACAAGGCATGGTCAGAGTTTCCTTGGCTCGGGAGCTCATGGCCGTCGTCGACGGCGCTATGAGGACAAAGCACAGTGCAAAATAGATGACCAAAGCATGAAAAGACCAAAATACCCCTATTTTGGACGGTCATTTGACGGAAATTTTAACAGTGGACTAAAAGTGGCAAGGACTAAATAAGACTGGCCGCAATGTGGCAAAAATTAATGAAGTGGACTAAAATTGGCAATGCCCCAATAACAACAGTAGGACCAAAAATGGAAATTACTCTTCATTATGAATTTTGAGGAAGTGCGTACAAGCTTATTCTTAGAGAAAGGTTCATTGAGTATTCATTCTTTAATTCTTGAGCTAGAGTGTTAAACTGTACTATCTTCTCATCTTCTCATATCCTAAGTTCTTTACATTTTGTATGAAATCATATCGTAAGTTCTTTACATTTTGTATGAAATTGCTACAGTTTTGATTGTTTGACAGAAGCATCTCCCTCATATAGTGCTTCCAGAATGTCCAAAGCCTGTTTAGTTGAGTGCATCTTGCTATCAAAGTGAACTAACTCTCACCTAGGTTCCCCATAATTATGTTCAAAGCAATATTGTTGTACTCATTAGCCACATTTTCTTTTTTAATCCATGTATCTCATGGTGCTAGTTCGATAGTCTTTTCTTCCTTAACTTGAGTGGGATGTAAATCCCTTAACTACAATGGACCACATACACCACCTTGGTTTCTTGTACTTGGAAATACACCTTGGTGCGAGCTTTCCAATAAGCATAATTTGACCTAATTAACTATGAGGGTCTAGCCGGTC
>NC_044919.1:17777484-17874984 GCF_003576645.1 Ipomoea triloba | reverse complement strand
TAGGCAAAACTATACCAACAAAATGAAGGCAGTTTTGCAGCTTAGGCAAAACTATACCAACAAAGATAATGAACTAAGAAAAGCAATCTTGATAATTCAGAAGCTTAAACAAAATCTTGAGTTTAAAGAAAGGAAAACTGAATTCCATAAATACAAAATTATGAAATAATTCTGATAATAAGCGTTGCACTCCTCTGATTATCGGGTTGATATATCCTTCTTAAAACTAATTGGTGATAGCATCGACATTAACCATTTAACCATATTCTTCCATGGTAAGTCACATCGCCACGTCTCTAATCGAGCAGGGTTGAATTTGACCGACCCGCCCAAATGCCCAACACACATCACGAAGATGATCCTGAGATTTGATCACCCTAGCTTTGTTATCCTGTGAATTGAAAAGTTAGTAAAAGTTGTTGACATATGCAGGAGCAGGTTGAGGATGGTAATGCAGGATTTCTCTGAGCATCATCTGCCTAATAACTGCTAGATCTTTGGTACTATCGTCGACATCAAGATGGAGAGGAAATTGGGCAGGGGGGTTTTGGATTGGATCATAAAGGCCAGTCAAGTAAGGGTGATACAGAGCTTGTGAAACAGTGATTCTCTTGGATGGATCAAAAACAAGCATCTTCTGCAACAAATCTAACGCCAAAGGATCCGCTTCAGGGAACAGAGAAGAGAAGTGAGGTCCTCTGGAAAAAGGAAGTGATCTTATAAACCTCTTAGCCTTTGGGTTGTCAATAAACTGAAGATGAGCTTCAGGTTGGGTGCCAAGAAGAGTGATGATAAGTTTGAGCTGAGTGAGGCAATCAGTTCCAGGAAAGAGTGGTTTCCTGCCAAGAATCTCCGCGAATATGCACCCAACAGACCATACATCAATGGAGGTTCCGTAATTATCACAGCAGAGAAGCAGTTCTGGTGCTCGGTACCAGCGAGTGACTACATATTCAGTCATCAACTGTCCATTGTTGTCTCCGCTTGTTGTTCTAGCCAGTCCAAAGTCACATATTTTCAGATCACAGTTAGCATTGACAAGGATGTTCCCAGGCTTCAAATCCCGGTGGAGAACGTTTGCTGAGTGGAGATATTCCAACCCCCGAAGGACCTAAGTTTGACAATTCATACAAAATATAATGACGATAAGAGAGTGTTAGTTTAAAGGAAGAAGCTGAGGAAGATGCTTAGGTGCCCGCATCAATTGTTATACCATAGCCAAGGGATACAAAAATTATATACCTACAGTTAACACATTTTGTATTTACAATTAATCGTTTATGTACATATAAACAAATAACTTGATAATTGTTGACACGTACATATTATGATAGTTACAGGAACATCAATTGTCAATTGCAAACACGACACAGAATCTTAAGGGTATTTTTGAACCAGTCTCTATAATGCAAGGTAGACTCTTGTTCATGATATAATTTGTGTGCCTATATAAACTTAACTCAATCGTTTAATATGCAATATTTGAGAGAAGAGATCAAGATTCAAAAATCAGTAACAATAATGTAGGGATTATGTTCAAAGTGGACAGATCCCTTGTATGTACAAACATTTGATCATGTTTGTTGAGCCACAGAATTGTGTGATTTGCTAGTTATGCCATAAATCAGGACCTATTTTGCATTACATTGTAGACCTTAGTCAAAAAATAATATTCAAATTTTGTCTCTACAGGCAAACACATAATTTTTAAATCAGATCAAACTCATAATGTAATATGAATTCTGATCCATAATATAACAATTGCATTTACCACATCCAACATGCTCTGTCACACCGAACTAGGAGGATCTTAGGGTTTTATGATTCAACAATTTAGGAGAAAAAAGAGGGAAATGTGTAAGTATTAACTCATCAACCAATCAAACATCTTAATTACCTGGAAAAGGAAATACTTGCAATGATCATTTGTGAGTGGCTGAGAGGACTTTATGATATGATGAAGATCAGTATCCATCAATTCATACACCAAATACAAATCTGTGAAACTACTCCGATTGCTCGGCATCATAACATCCCTCAAAGCGATCACGTTTTCGTGCCGAATGTGACGCAAAAGCTGCAACTCTCTAAGACATCTAAGCGCATCCATTCTATTCCCAAACACGTCATTGATCTTCTTGATCGCCACCCTCTCGCCGGTCTCCCTGTTCACCGCCGAACACACCACGCCGTAAGCACCTCTACCTATTGCCTTCATCGGAACGTACTTCGTATCCACTTCAAAAATCGTTTCCCACATTCTGAAGTAATGCTTCCCGTAAGCCATAATACCGTTTGGCGGCCCCACCGGCGTTGCCATTTCCCTTCCCTCCTAATCACGGACTCGCTCAATTACGGTGGGAGGTTGGTAAAGGCTAAGTTTAGCACCAGATTACCGAAAAATTGTTAGGCAGAGGTAGGTAAAGGTCAAGTTTAACACGGACCTACTGAGAAATTATTGGGTAGAGGTAGGTTTGAAAGATTGTTCAGCAGAGGTAGGTAAAGGACAAGATAACATCCGACTACTGAGAGATCATTGGGTAGAAGTAGGTAAAGACCAAGCTTAACACCTGACTACTGGGAAATTGTTGGGTAGAGGTAGTTAGAGGTCAAGATAACACTCCACTATTGAGAAATTGTTGATTAGGTAAATGACTTAAAAAGATCGATTCTAATAACTCGTTTCTCAAAAATGTTATGATGATTTATAACGAAATAAAATTCAGTCTCAACTCACCATAATAACTTTTGGCGTTAAGCACTTAATCCTAACAAACTAGGATTGCCAATCTCAAATCCTCAACTGATACAAATGCAATACAATTAACCCTAGTTTCAAAAGCAAATCTAAAACTTTTATCAAACACCTAATAATCAATGCTTACTCTTCCGGCAATTGACGATCCTCTGCTCCTTCCCTTTTCAGCTTTCAATGATTATTTTAATGCCGACAAATTTTCTGCTTTCCTTTACCTTCAATCTTCCACAAATTCACTGCAACTTTGTCAACTTTGTCCGATCCACAGCCATTCTCTCTCCAAAGAAGCAAACAGAGGATTTTGTATTAACATATACTGAGTCTCTGAGGGGGGGAAATTGAGACAAAAGAGAGCATTTTGATGAACGAGATTGGCGATTATCTCAAAGAATAAGACAGCTATGTATATCTTGTTCCTCATCTTCTTCTCCCAAAAAGTCAGATGGGGGTACATCAAATTCATCGTCATCCTCTACTTGCCCGCTGATTCATGCACGATACAGTAGTGAAGGCTTATTAATTAATTCATTCTTTATTCAAATGCAGAGCCGACTAGAACATTTGCCAACAATTGGTGTTAGTTAGTTAGGCTGCTGTTAGGTGTTAGCCCTCAATTAGCCACCAGTTTGGGAGAGCTATAAAATTGAAATACTTAGGCAGGGTATGACAATAACATTAGATTGATACAACTCTTTACATTGTTAATTTAATATGATAGCATGTTTGGTTCATGAAATGTCACAATCTGAAAGTGTGCATTAAGTAAAGAGTCGAATTTGTAATCTTGTAATTATTAAGTAAACAGTCTAATCAACTTTTTTTAAAATTGTTAAATAAATCATTGGACTTTTAAGTAAACAGTTTAATCAACTTATTTCATCGAGAATGAAATATTTAAGAAATAAAATAAGAAATTTATTCTATTATGGTAAAAAGTGTTAAATAAATCATTGGACTTGTACTTTTTATGCAATTAAGTTATTGTTAATAAAAATAATCAAGACAAAAGGATTACTTGAAATATCATTTGTACTCTCTCTTCTTGTTTTAGTTTTATGGAGCAATTCATTTAGTTCAGGATCTAGTCCAGTTAAAGCCTTTTATATTCCTTAGATTGAAGACTTAGTTCAACATTACAAGACTCCAAGAGTGGTTGTGAACCAGGATTGAAGACCAAGTTAAGAGTCAAGATCAAGATGGTTATTCAGTTAGAAAAATCGAATGAGCTATCTATAACTAGTCTTCAACCTCAACCAGATCAAATGATGATTTTCTCTGAAAGAATTCAAAAATTATACATTACTCCTTCAAAGGCATATCCAGAAGATTAACCGGAGCAACTTGACGAATTAATTTCATTCAAGTTGACTGATGAATTGATGCATAACGGCTTGCAAACCACAATACCAACTCGAGAGAGCAGCAGTTAAGGGGGATCCTTAACTTGTGAAGATTGGGAAATCCCGCACCAACTTTTCAAGACACTTCAACGTAGTTCAGAGGTTGTGGACCAACAGACACATTCCGTGAAGTGCTGCTTGCTTTGTGATCGTCTTGTTTGGTAAACATATCAGTCGTCATGAAATGAAGAGTTGGACTGACCATATTGTGGTGCCCCCAGACGTAGGAATGGTTATTCCAAACTAAGTTACCAAACCTATGTGTTCTTATGCTTTTTGATTCCTTCGTACCTTATTTACCTTGTCCGTTCTTACTTTACTGTACTGCACTTGATCTTGAACTAAGTACTCTAGACAAGTTAACAAGTCCGCATTTATAGTATAGATTGGCTATATATATTGGATTACTATAACCGTAAAACTTCAGTTACTATACTTGAAAGAAGTGTCAATTGAACAATCAAACATACAAAATATGTGCAATTAAAATATTTTTCCAATTTCACCCAATCGATCCTAATCACATTATTTATATGGTATGTACTAATACTTTCGATTTTACCTATTGTGTTACTTGGGAGAAAAAAATAAATTATTTTAAACTCAAATTCCGTTGATAAAATTTGAAATTAAAAATGACTCAATTAAACTTATTTTTCTTGTTTAATGGTTCACGCACCTTCGAGTGCATATATATAAGTAGGGATGACAAAGTGCCCCGTCCCCGCCTGGGATTCCCGTTCCCATTTGAAACAGGGGCGGGGATGGGAAAAAATTTCGGGGATCGGGGACGGGGACGGGGACACCCCAAATAATTATTAAGATATATATATATATATATATATATATTAATTTTATAAAATTAAAATCATAGTTTTGAAAATTAAAATTACACTAATTTAATATGTTGACTAAGAATTGACCGGGAACGGGTATTTCCCGTCCCCCCCTAATTCTCCGCGGGGACGGGGATGGGGACTATTTTCCATTCCCCGTCGGGGACAGGGACGGGGTCGGGGTTTCGGGGACGGGGACGGGGAGTATACTCCCCGCCCCGCACCGTTGCCATCCCTATATATAAGGGTGTGCTCACATGCGAACGGCTGCCCAAGAAAGAAATGAGTACGAATCAGATAAATGATCTACTAGTTTTTCTTATACGCGATGCGCAAAAAATAGGTGCCCAATATTAGTATTTTATATTTTAATTTTAAATTTATTTAAATTTTAATATAGTAAATAATAATAATAATAATAATAATAATAATAATAATAATAATAATAATAATAATGTAAAATATTTTTATAAATTTGATATTTATATTTTTAAAAATAGCTAATATATAATTCTAATATTTAATGTTATATATTATTATTATTATTATTATTATTATTATTATTATTGAAGAAGATAAGAAAATATATGGTGGATGCATGTGCATAGTAACAATAGTGAAAAAGATAACGGAAGTTATAACGGTAGGAGTATATTTGTCCAAAATATTATGTAGTACGACTTTTATAGCTTAATTTACAAAAATAACGTAACAGAGAAAACGGACATATATAAATGAGGGGTATAACTTTCATTCACATTTATTATGTTTTTAGATATATGATTGGATTCTAGTGAGAACCATCTCTTAAATAGGAACGAGGAACTAATCTGGTGCATCCATGATATAAGGAAAGATTTATTGCTGATTTAATCCTTGATTTTAGAAGTTGTTATAACGTGGTGTAAAAGTGAATCACTTTTTAAAATACAAAAGTATTATAAAAATGTTTAAAAAATAATAAAAAATTATAAATTTAATGATATGAAAATAAGACTTAAGTTTAAAAGTGAAAAAAATATTCAAGAATAAAGTCTGACTGTGGGAAGGCTGGCTCACGCTACTACACGGGATCAATGAAATAATAGGTCTTATCTGTCGCCTGTCGGTTGTTGAACAAATAGATAAAGCAGTATAAATGATGTAGCAGTCTTGGGCTTTGGACACGTGACTACGTAGTCGTAGTGTGCATGTAGAATCGGTAGAAATGATAGGTGAAAACCAGCTAATTAAATCCAATATTTCAAAGTCTAAACGAAAGCATCATATCACTTCTTGCACGCCTGTCGCCACTCATCCAAAGTTGGTCACATTTTAGGTATGATAATGGGGAGTCCTTTCGAGAAAGTTCAATAGTAAAATTCAAAATTCAGTTTAAAATTGATTCAACTCTATTTTTTAATTTTAAACCGAACTTAATTTAAAATTTGACTCACTATATTGATAAATTTAGAGGTAGACCTAATTGATCCTTATCTTATATTAGGGTGGGAGGGGTAGTTTAAAGCAGATGGTAAATAACATATTCTTTTACCTGGAATTCTGTTAAACCATTTTGGCTAGTGGGAAATATAGTTTTTTTTTTTTGTTTTTATTATAAAGATATTGGTTTTACACGCGCATTCAGAGGCGAAGCCAGGGGAGATAGTGCGGGGGCTAACTACGGTTGAAGTACTAAATCAAATACATTGATATCCATTAAACATATTTCAAAATAATCATTACATTATAAATTTACTAAAGTGTAGAATAACTCATTTGTAATTGAATATATTCTATATTAATATATTTTACAATATGATTTTCAATGTCAATTGCTTTGTATGGTTCAAAAGAATGAAAACATTCAGACATGTTTTAAAAGACTATTGATTATTTCTTGAAAACATAATGCATTCTCAAATATAAATACTACAAAATTTTTACATTATTACGCATATTAAATTAGATACAAAGTTTACCACATAACCACAAATCTGCATAATTAACCAAACAAGCACACCTTGATATCCATTAATTTTTTTTGAAAAGTTGATATCCATTATTTAGAATCAAACAAAACAACTATTTAAAATTGTTAGTGTTTATGATTGTAAACCCTTATTATATAATTGGCTATATTGTGGCAAAGTGGATTAGTGTAGGTTTATACTACTGAAGAAGTCACTGATGGACCAGATAGAGCCTACACTAGTGAAGATTTAAAAATGTGTTAACTATCTTCGCCATCTTACCTTCAGAATTGGGCAAATTATATCGTGGACCATGGTCCACAGTGCATTGTGGACCATGATCATAACTGATACTGCAGTTGTGTTGAACGGATACTGCAGTTGTGTTGAAAAGATACTGCAATTGTGTTGAAAGGAAACTGCAGTTGCACGGAACAGAGGCCGTTCATCCGTTCCACACAACTGTAGTATCCATTCAACACAGCTGCAGTATCTTTTCAACACAACTGCAGTATCTTTTCAACACAACTGCAGTATCTTTTCAACACAACTGCAGTATCCGTTCAACACAACTGCAGTTCCAGATGAATGACACGGCCTCTGTTCCGCACAACTGCAGTTCCTTTTCATCACAACTGTAGTATCCTTTCAACACAACTACAATATCCTTTCAACACAACTGCAGTATCAACCATGACCCATAGCCCACAATGCATTGTGGACCATGGTCCACAGTATAAGTACTTTCAGAATTGGTGGAGCAATTTTCCATATTCATGCTTTTTGAAAACCAAAGTTTAAGAAGTCATAATTTCCTTAGAAGGAATATGACAAGTGATTTACGTCTACATGGTAACCCTAGAGGATTACTTGCCATCCAAGACTCGAAGGCTCATTATATATTTAAAGAAGTTTGCAGCCCTGAGATTTTACACATGAGAAAATATTTTACCGTTTTAGAGGCATCTTCTTCCATTAGCGTTTAACAGTTTATTCTTCGGATCATCATATTCTCAATACCATCATGATTTGTGCTAAGCTACTTTATTGAGAAGACAAGTTCCTTCGTGCTGAATTGCGGACCGTACTCCATACAACTGTGGTGTTGCAGTGAGTAAGTCAGTGGTTCAGACAATGATAGTGTGGAACTCCAAACGAGGGACTGTTTGGACTGCTATTTGCTTGGATCTCCGCCTCAACAATTCTATATGCTTCAATAGATTGGGTTGCTACCTTGTGAGGTATAACACACACTGGGTTGAGATTGCGATCTCTTACCATCTGTATGATTGACTAGTTGAGATAGTGGATTGGACTTACTAATGGTGGTCCCCTATACGTAGATACTGTTGTATCGAACTAGGTAAACAATATTGTGTGTCTTTTGTTTATGTTTGTTTTAATTCTGCACAAATTCTGCACAATATGCAATAGATTTAATTTTTCGAGCTCAGTTTGTTGTGCATTCGTTCTTAGTTTGTTGTGTATTCTTTCTTCGCTTATTGTGCATTCGGTCTTAGTTTGTTGTGCATTCATAGCGTGATTGTTGTGCATCTCGCCCACTTTGTTGTGCAGTTGCATTCATAGCGTTAGATCACTCCAAATGAATGATCTGAATTACTCTACATGGTCCTGACCTGATCCGGAACCCCTCTCTCTCTATATATATATATATATATATGATATCATAATTGGTTTACAACCAAAACAAAATGCACATTTAAACTCCGAAACCCTGACACACCACTGGTTTAATGGACATTTCATCCCCACCATCCCAGCACAAATAACAGTTGAAATGATCATTTACGCACATTGCATGCATATACAAGAAAATGCACATTTATTCCATACACCCATGCACAAAATTGTATATCAGTGCACAGTATTAGTGTATATGAATGCATAGACTAAACCATCCCATACTGCACTAAACGATAACTCACCGTTACACCCATGATATATTTAGCAAATAACAGTCCTGAAGTCTTGAGAAGTAAATTCCAGACATAAAAATTGATTAGCACCTTTAAACTGAAGCTCTGAGAAGAACACTTTGCAAATAATCATTTTATTAACAATAGATTTTACGTACTTAAATCAATAATATTGGTATTTTTTGGCCAACTACTATGTACTGTTTTACCATTTTAATTGGATGGTCACAATTTATAGAAAAGTTCACAATTTTTATTTGAAAGTAGGGTTTGAGTGAATTCAGCCTCGTGACTCTAATAGACTAAAAAATAATTATAATTGCATTTAACTTAAACAAAAAAAAATATTATAAAAGCTGTCCATGAATTTTTTTATTTTTCCATTAGAAAACAAAATGTAATATTTTACAAACTAATGAATAATGGAATCCTGTTTCAAGAAAATAACTCCTTTAAGAAGGAGAATCCCACAAGTTGCGACGGCAGAGAGGGCAGGAAGGGCTTCTCTGGAGCCAAGATGAGAGGCAGTCGTCGTGAAAGGAGTAATGGGTGCACGACATCACAGCCACATCTCTCCCCGCCTTTAATTCCTCCAAACAAATAAGGCAACAATTACCGCCTTCCTCTATTCTCTTCCTCTTTAACGACTCCACTACGGAGCCATTTACTCCCCCCACTGCCGCTCCAAAATCTTGATCATCATCCTCTAAATCTGGTATGAGAACCGAGCCCATGTCGACCCCAAGATTACACTTAAACAGCCTTGCCTTGTCGATCACTTCCTCGAAGATTTCTAGGAGGGTGTCGGCGTGAATAGGCCAGTTTAACGGCAATTGGGAGTAGATGAAATTTCCGCAGTCGACCTCCGACCCCTCCGCCAGCAACTCGTCTTCCAGACATATGGTTCGTGATTCTACCTCAGGATTGTCAGCTGTGTGGTGAGAGAAGCTGTTGGGAATGCAATTCTAGTCGGCAAAAGTATACCACTTTAGAGGGTGGATAACCTCCAGAATGAAGAAATTTAGGTAAGGGAAGAGATTAAGACAAGGAAGAAGTTTTGGAATAATTCTCTGGATGATCCTTCACTCTCCAGAAATACTCTTATTTATATTATTGCAGTACAAGCCGTAACTGTCGGATCCTAAATAATCTGTCTGGATCCTGAATTATCGTTGTTTACTTATTCATTACAAGACTAATAATTATTGAATAAAGAAAGTAAGGAATGTAGGAAGAAAAATAACAATAATAAAGAACTGGTCACTTTTGCATGGCCGCATAATTAGGAATGCTTCTTCCTTCATTCACAGATGTAATCATGTAGCTTCACTGGTAGGATGGTTTGCCTTCTATTCCTAGTAGGGCGTCCCTCATTGTCTGCATGCGCGAGTGTATCAGAAGCGGACGTGGATGTGAGACGCCGCAGAAGAGATGCCGGCGCAATCGAACGAAGCTGTGGGATACGGCCGCACAGTATAGAATATGTCATCATAGTCCAAATAGTCGTCAAGATTAACCTCCGCCATTAATCCTTTCTTCTTCTTCGATCTTCTCTTATACGCAGCTTGCGGATTAGGAGACGTTGGGGTAAATGACTTGCTGTAGGGTTATATATATAAGCTTCCTAAATCCTTATCCAACTAGAATTAGGGTTGTCCAATTTAAACTTACAAATTTTATCAAATTATTAGTTAATCTTATATTTTGAATTTTTGTGTGGTTAATTAGGGATGCTAAGATGAATTGTTAAGTCCAATAATCTGAACCATTTAAGATTACTTTTTGTTGCAACAAAATATACATGAAATTTATTTGTAAACTCATTTTAGTATTTTTTATTAAGTTTTTAAATAAATTTTTATTATTAAAATAAATTTAAAAAACAAAAAAAAAATTACTATAAATATTATATTATATTGTAAGTATATTAATTATTCTAAGTTGGAATTTAGAAATGGAAATTGAGATTTGGATTATTGATTGCGTGATGTATAAGTTTATATTTATTGATTTAAATCTGCTAGTTTTTTTTTTGATAATAATAATAAACCTTCATTAATAAACATTAGAAACAAATACAAGGTTCAATGGAATGTAAAGCCATTCCATACAATCGGACATAGAACTAAATTTTCTAGCCAAGCTAATAAAATTTAGATTCGCAGACTGTGTTACAAGAGAGTTTTGATCCTCATAGGACCTTAAAACTTTTGACGAGTGATTAATGACCTTGCAGAATGTGTACAAGTCAACCTCTGGATGGAACAACTTGCAAACCCCCTGAGTCTTTTTGTTCTCACTGAAGTCCATTGACATTTTCCCCAACTGAAGGTACATAACCAGCCTTGTGTCTTTGGCCGGTTCATCAGTGGGTATCTTCCCGACTGAACTGTCTTTGGCCGGTTCATCAGTGGGTATCTTCCCGACTGAACTGATGTTCATGAGGGGTATATCTTTGTCGTCTACTTCGATCAGGATGAGTATCACACGAACCATGACCATATATTTCTTGAAGCCCTCCAAAAACGAACCTCGTACAAAACGAGAAGGAAAATAATAAACTGCAATAATAAATGCAGAGGGAGACAACTGCAATAAATGCAGAGGGAGACAAAACAACAACAATTATTAAAGGACAAAACAAAGGGTAAAGGACAAAGAAGTTAAGAGCTCGAGACGCACGAGTCTCAAGGCTATTAACCTATTACCCTACCCCCTATTTTATATATATATATATATATATATATATATATATATATATATTTTATTTTATTTTAAAGATGGGAGATGGGAGGGAGGAGACGGCAATGGTGGTGGTGAGGTACTGCGGTGGCGGCAGTGGGATGGCGGTGCGGTGGCCGTTGGTGGAAGAGGCGCCGTGGTGGTGGAAAGTAGAGGTGCGGTGGTGGTGGAAGTGGACGGCTAGCCGGAGGAGAGAAAGAAAAAGAAAAACGGAGGGGATGAAAGGAGAAGAAGGTGGTGGCAGTGGTGGGTGAAGATGGAGAAGAAGAAGAAGAAAAGGGAGAAAAAGAAAGGAAAGGACGATGGTGTGAAGAAAGCAAGATGCCGCCTCCGCTATCCCGCAAAGTAAGCGGAGGCGGCAACCACCGGAAGGGAAGAAGAAGACCGGAAAAGTATAGAGAGAAAGTGGAGAAAAATTTTAGAGAGAGAAGGGTGGTTGTAGTGGTTCCTTGTACAATCCAATCCTAATAAATCTGCTAGTTTTTATTAGTGTAAATCTGCTAGTTTATTTAAATTGAAAGTTTAGAATATTAATTTAAAAATGACAAAAGTTATTGTTGAACCCAGTAAAAATAAAACGATAAATCTCAACTGATAAGTCTGACAGTTCAATAAGGTTAGCTCAAAATCTAATGGGCTGGCCTGATTAACCTCCCATGGTTAATGTAATTAATTACCTCTTTTTAAAAATTTTTTTAGGGCTATTAGTAATTTACTTTTTTTTTTTAACAGATATACTCCGTCGAAATGGATCACCCCTGTCAGACGTCAAGTTTGGGTAAGAAAGTCGGATTTGGTCTGTTTCTCTATGCTTTTTGGGAAAGAACAAGAAAAATGGTATTTCGACAGTGGTTGTTCCAGACATATGACTAGCTGCAAAGAATTTCTCAAGAATGTAATTCCTTATACTGGACAAGTGACCTTTGGAGATGGAAATAAAGGAGACATCTTGGGTATTGGGATTCTCAATGTAGCTGGTCTTCCTTCACTGTCAAAGGTTCTTCTGGTTCAGGGTCTTAAAGCAAATCTGATCAGCATCAGTCAGTTGTGTGACCAAAAGCTGAATGTTGGATTTACTAAAGATAAATGCATTGTCAAGGACCAACTGAACAAGGTTATTATGGAAGGTACAAGATCCTCTGACAATTGTTATATTTTGTCTTCTAATCTCTTAAGCTGCAGGACAACCAATGACAATACGGATCTATGGCATCAAAGACTTGGACATATGAACCATCAAGGCATGAATCAACTTATAAGTCATGAATGCGTAAGGGGCATACCAAAGTTCAAAGGTAAGGAAACTGGTATATGTGGGCCATGTCAGCTAGGAAAGCAAACTAGAACTCCACACAAATTTTTCAACCACATAGGAACCTCTTCATGTCTAGAACTTCTGCATATGGACTTAATCGGACTAACACAGGTGGAAAGCTTGGGAGGTAAAAGATATATCCTTGTCTGTGTTGATGATTACTCTCGTTTTTGCTGGGTAATGTTTCTTAGAAATAAGTCAGAAGCTTTTGATCATTTTGAGAAACTGTGTTTGAAGCTACAAAAGGAAAAAGAGTCACACATTGTCAAAATTGTGAGGATCAGATCAGATCACGGTAGGGAGTTTGAAAATCAGGATTTCTCTAACTTCTGCTCCAAGAATGGAATCAGCCATGAATTTTCAGCACCCAAAACTCCTCAGAATGGAATCAGCCATGAATTTTCAGCACCCAAAACTCCTCAGCAGAATGGAGTAGTTGAACGAAAGAACAGAACCATTCAAGAGATGGCTCGAGTTTTGATTAATAGGAACAGAACCATTCAAGAGATGGCTCGAGTTTTGATTAATAGCAAAAACCTTCCTCAGTTCTTTTGGGTAGAGGCAGTACATACTGCGTGTCATATAAGCAACAGAGTTTATCTCAGACCAGGGATGTCACTTACACCATACAAGCTGTGGCGAGGAAGGAAACCAAATTTGAAATACTTTATGATCTTTGGCAGCAGATGTTACATATTAAATGATAGTGAAAAGGTTGGAAAATTTGAGCCAAAAAGTGATGTAGGCATATTCTTGGGGTACTCACCAAATAGCAGAGCATACAGGGTTTACAACAAACGCATTAAGACTGTGCAAGAATCAATCAATGTAATTGTGGATGATCAACCGCAAACTCTTAGTGAGTATGTTCCAGTCCCTGAACCTGAGCAAAGCCAAAGAAAACCAGAAGGCGAAAAAGGAATCAAGAAATCTGAGTCAAAAACTGAAATAGATGACTCAGAACCAAACACTGAACAACAGACAAACATTGATGCCCATCCATCTACACAACCAAAGCAGGTTCCATCTCATGTTCAGAAGAATCATCCTGCAGAAAATATACTAGGGACACCCTCGGCTGGTGTTCGAACCAGAGGAATGTTGAGAGGCAGTCTCGCTGAGTTATCTGGATACGCTTGCTATACATCAAAATTTGAACCTAAAAACTACAAAGAAGCACTTCAAGATGAAAACTGAATAAGGGCTATGCAGGATGAACTCGCTCAATTTGAACGAAATGAGGTAAGGGATCTTGTACCATGCCCTCAAGATGCAAATATAGTCGGAACAAAGTGGATCTTTCGAAATAAAACCGATGAACAAGGAAATGTTGCGAGAAATAAGGCTAGACTGGTGGCACAAGGCTACTCACAGATTGAAGGAATTGACTATGAAGAAACATTTGCACCAGTTGCTAGACTTGAGTGTGTAAGACTACTGTTAGCCGTCTCCTGCATCCTGAACTTTCAACTGAACCAGATGGATGTGAAAACTGCGTTCCTAAATGGACTTCTCAATGAGGAAATCTTTGTGGCTCAACCAAAAGGGTTTGAGGATCCATATTATCCTGATCACGTCTACAAACTGAAAAAGGCCCTCTATGGATTGAAACAAGCGCCAAGAGCTTGGTATGAACGCCTCACACAATATCTTCTGAAAAATGGGTACATCCGCGGTGGAGCTGATAAAACCCTATTTGTTAAAAGGACAGCAGATCACATAACAGTAACCCAGGTTTATGTAGATGACATCGTGTTCGGTTCAACATCGCTTACAAATGTAAAGGAATTTATTCGAGTCATGGAAAAAGAATTTGAGATGAGCATGATCGGAGAATTGACATGTTTCTTAAGACTACAAGTTAAACAGATGGAAACAGGGTTATTTCTATCACAGACCAAGTACGCCCAAAATCTGATAAAAAGATTTGGTCTTGAATCTGCCAAGGAGGCCAAAACCCCTCTTTCCACTACTGTAAAACTATCAAAAGACTCAGACTCAAAACCAGTTGAAGGCAAGCTTTATCGAAGTATGATTGGAAGTCTACTGTACCTAACCGCAAGCAGGCCTGATATAATGTTCAGTGTAGGTCTATGTGCACGGTTTCAAGCAAACCCAAGAGAAGCACATTTAAATGCAGTCAAAAGAATCATCAAATATGTTAAGGGAACAGTAAACTATGGGCTATGGTATTCTCGTGACTCAGGCACTGAACTACTGGGATACAGTGATGCCGATTGGGCAGGTAACCTGGAGGACAGAAAAAGTACATCAGGAGGATGCTTCTTTTTAGGCAAAAATCTCGTTTCATGGTTCAGCAAGAAGCAAAACTCCATCTCATTATCTACTGCAGAAGCAGAATACATAGCTGCTGGGAGTTGCTGCTCTCAACTTATATGGATGAAACAGATGCTGAACGATTATGGGCTCAAGTTCAGTAGTGCCGATCTTCACTGTGACAACACCAGCGCTATCAATATTGCGAAAAATCCTGTCCAACATTCCCGCACTAAGCATATAGATATCCGACATCACTTTATCAGGGAACTTGTGGAAAATAGAGACATTAAGCTGCATTACATACCAACGGACAAACAACTGGGGGATATATTCACAAAGGCATTGGAACCAATCAGATTCAATATTCTTAAATCTGATATTGGTATGTGTAACGGCCCACAGAACTAGTGCAGAAAGTGGTACAATTTTCTCACCTCACTTTGACTTTAAATTCGTTTTAATTTTTTTTTCTTTCTCTCCTTCTTTTTGGTATTTTGTCACACAATATTTGATGTCTAACTTGATAAGCATAAGATACCTGAAGAACAGTGTACCCTACTGACCAAGCTGCGATAGCATTAATTACGGAGAGGACAACCGTCAAATCAGTACGACTCCCACTATCCTCACACTTCATCACGTAACCCGAAGGAGCCGGTCATCATGGAGTCCTTCAACCTTTGAAAAACCCAGTTGCAATAAGTAGAAATAAAAGATCTCACGAATCCCTCAAAGCTGCAAACCTCTCAAAGCTTCACACTGTCTTCAAACAAATTGCATCAATGAACCAAGATGAGTCACAATACTTCGATTTTTCTCGTCTCACAAACAGATATCCTTCAGAAATTCAACATCAGGCATCCCGAGAGATGGTGATGATCATCAATAACAAGATAAAACCTCCTAGAGGAGAACCAATCTGGTCATGGTATTCAAGGGCGGAGCAACTAGATTATCTGAAAGGGTTTCTCGAGCCACTCGCAGTCAAGACAGAATGCACATCAAAGGCTAAGGATCCTGAGGTTTATTCTGAAAAATCCCTTCTCTATTAACTGTTTTATTCAACATATGTGCGTATATGAACAATATAGGTTCTGTGCTTAACAAATTTTTCAGGATATAATTGTTCTATCGGATACTGAGCATGAAATTAACAGAGAAAATATTCCTGTAGAAAAACCCTTGCCCTTAGTTTCTGTAAAACAAGAACCAATAGATGATGAACACGAAAAATCATCTGAAAACCTGCCTTTGCCTGTTGATGTCAATCCAACATCTGCTGTTGTATATGGTCCACATCAGCTTGAACCCCCTGCCTCATTATTCTCTAAACTTAATCTGTTTAACATCATGGATGAACACAGAAGGTCAACCTCTCTTGTTAACCGATTATCTGTCCCTTTAAACATACCTCAAGGTATAAATCCCTCACAAGATCAAATTCTATCACTACCACCACCACAACCCTCACAAGCAGATAATCCTAAACAACAAAATCCAAAAATCCCACTTCTTATCCAGTCAGAAGAGTCACACACTGATGAAACTGTGTCTGAACCTCCAACTGAACCAAACCTAGAAACAACACAAACCAATCTGCCTCAAACTGAACCAAACCCGGCAACAACACAAACCAATCTGCCTCAAACTGAACCAAGCCCAGGAACAACACCAACAAATCTGCCTACTGATGAGTCCCCACTGGACTTTGAGATTGAATTTGAAACAGGAAATGTTCCAGAAATACAGGTTGCAGACCCAGCTGATGAAGAAGATAATTTGCCTCTGTCACAAGTGAAGAGAAACAAAGAAAAGGCCAAAGGGAAGAAAAAGGTCCAAGAAGAACAAGCTGATAAAAATCCAGTGACAAAAATTCAAGTCTTCCCAGTCCTTGCCACAAGGCATAAAACCAGATCATCCACAGTCACAAAACAAAAGGAGAAGGAGACCCCATCACCTGTCCGAAAATCTAAGAGAAAACAACCATCTGCTGAACAAACTGTCCCTCAGGAAACCACTGGAAGTAAAAAGAGAAAGAAGAACACTCAAGCTCAACAGTCTGAAAGCCTGCCTGATGTATCTGCTGTTGCACCTCTTGAAGTCATCACTCCTCAATTTCTGTCTGATGACTATGCAGCAAGATGGGAATCCACAAACCAAAGGAAAATTTTGAGTGAAAGGTATCTTGATGTTGAAAAGTTCAAATCCCTGTGCCAACTCATGCCCGTGTTTGAAAAGATAAATCTTGTTAAGTCTGTGACAACTTAGAGGAGTTATCCACCTATTGCCATAAAGGAATTTTATGCAAACCTAATGAAGACCATCAAGGAGGCTGGTTCACAGGTTTATGGATGTGTCTGGCTGAGAGGAAAAGAATACACTTTCGACACACGTACTATCAATCTGTATCTGGGGATTGATGCAAGTGATATTGAGGATCCATTATTGGGGCAAACACAATCACAAAGGTCATTACAGGAGGAACCTATAGCTATTGGCCTGCTGAAACTAACATGTTGCCTGCCAAATCCTTGACAACAAAGTATGCAATTCTGCATAAAATAGCCATGAAAAATTGGATGCCAAATGAACACAGGGGAGGATTAAACTTGCTCATGGCCACCTTGATCTACAAAATAGGAAAAGGTATTCCCGTTGACTTAGGTGACATAATCTTCAAACATGTGGCATCTTTCAGGAAACCAGAGTCAAAGGAAAGCAAAGTGAAGCTACCTTTTCCCTACACAATTTATGGAGTACTGCGCACACAAGGATTCAAACCTGAGCAGAATGAGCCTATGGAAGTTCCACAAGTTAGAACGATTGATGCCAGACTCAAACAAGGAACTCATGTGCTTGACATCTTTCCAGAACATGCAAGTAGCTCAGCCCCAGCCTGAACCTTGATGCCCCTTTCACCAGCAAACTCACGGCCCAGCACCTTGACAGAAGCATCAAAGATCTCAACACAATCATACAAATACTTGTTGAAAAGAGAACAGTTCAGATGCAATTGCGTGAACAATTGAGGTCGAGAGATCAAGAAATGACTGCCACTACTGCTGAACCACCTACTGATCCTTCCATGGCAAGTGATGAACCGACGACTGAAAACCCACCAGAAGGTGATTCCACCATAAACAGCTAGGAGGATGGGTCCTCAGAATCTGAATGATTCTATTTTAATACTTGGGTTGATTTTCTACTTGGTCCTGCTAAGGAGTCTTGTGGCTACAGATTCACAAGTTCCTGGCAATAGGGGGAGTAAGAACAACCTTTCTAAGCATTGGTTACCGTGTTACTCGTATTACTTTGGTTACTTTGGTTACTTCCTTTTTGAAGGCTAAGAAGATTGTATTTCAGAAATTTGTAATAGGGTTTCATGTGTTAGCTTATTTTGCTTTGCACTGATGATTTAATCATCATCAAGTTTATTTTACTTTTGGACTATGTTATTTGAATGAACTCTGTTTTTAACTATCTCTGATGCTTTAGCAAGATTGTTGTGAATTGCCAAGAAACTTGCTACAAAGGAGAAGATTGTTAATAAAATTACTAAGTAAAAACTGTTTTGAAACTCCCTGAGTTGTACCAAGCTCCTATGACAATTCTGTTAGTTCAGCAGATAGTTCAAAAACAGGTTCTCTGTAAGTGTTCAAGGTTTATAGTAGTTTAGTTCAGTAAACAGTTTAGAAGACTTGGAAGACTTTGAAGACAGCCCACTGAACAAGACACTGTACAAAGGCAAGAAAGAGGATCAAGGTTAGTTACGGAAACTCCAAACAACTTACCAGAACCAGAGCAACATATATATGAGACTAATCTCTTGTGATTGGGTTAGAGAGGTTTTACACTGAAGATCAAAATGTGGAGTTTTCATTGGTGATTACAAGAAATCTTGACAAAGCCTACCTTTGATTCAAGATACGTCTTCTACGTGAAGTATAGGGCAAGTCTTCACTCTGAATGCCAGCCGTGCTATCATTGAGGGGGAGCCTCAATTCAAGAAGATCGGGAGATCATGTTCTGTTCAACTCTTCAAGGTTGAACTCTAGAATGGAGCCTGTGATGATTTTCTAGAATTGCCGCGTGAATCTCAAGCTATAATTTGGTGGTACATTTCACAGTATTGATTAATGAAGAGTTGGACAATCAGAGTGATGCCCCCCAGACGTAGGAATTGATATTCCGAACTGGGTTACCAATTTCTGGTGTTCTTACTGATTTCATAACTGCCTTTTATACTCGTTGTTTTTATCTCTGCACTAGATCAGCAAGCAATTAGAAGGGGTCGACTAATAAATCTAGCAAATAGGTTTAATCATTGGGAGACTCTTTCACAATCTTAGATCAAAATTACGGTAGTTTGAGATTTCAATTGGTATCAGAGCGCAGCCTCAAGGCTATTCTCTTGATATACGATCCTTTGATTTTCTCTGTTATCTTTTTGTCTAACCCTATTTTACAAAGTTTGGCTAGGGTTTAATCATTGGGAGACTCTTTCACAATCATAGATCATAATTACGGTAGTCTGAGATTTCAATCTAAAGTCGTAGTAGAATTGGTCAACTTTTGAGATGCTTGAGAACACGATGGATCGTAACCCAAACCGATTTTATCTCCTGAGGGTTTCTACATATTTACCATTTTATCCATTATTTTGGATGAATGCGTAAATGTGGCTATTACTCCCCTGAGGTTGTGTTCTCTCACTTCCCTTGATTTAAACTCTTATTGAAGGTAAATAATTTTAGCCTTCAATTCTTTCACCTCGGACAGAGCATTTTGTAATTTTTTATTTATTTCATCTTTTTCAAGAATCAAAAATTTATTGCGCTCTTCGAGTTGAGAGTGAGTGTCCATAACGGTCTGACAATCTCTCATAAATTGAGAGAGGGACTTTCTAGTAAAAGAAGTACTTGCAGAATCAAAAGATTTAGATGTTACATTATCTTCTTCAACTTCATGCGCCATTAAGCATAGATCTTGAGTTGATGAGCTACTTAAAGCATCCATGCAAAATAAAGCATTGTCATCCTTTGAGGTGTCATTTTCTCGACTAGATGACTCATCATTTTCACTTGACTCAAGTGGGTCACTAATTAATGCTTTCCTTTTGTCTTTCTTGAATCTTCTTTCTTTTGCTTTGGTTTCCTCCTGAGTATTATCACCTTGGTTTTTGCTCACTTTTGGATAATGACATTCTGCCATAAAGTGTCCTGGCTTTCTACAATTGTAACACAAGTTTGCATCTGGACCTTCCTTTTTCATCCATCTGGATGTATTGGCTTGAGGAAAATTTTTGATGTTCTTCTTCCTCATGAATTTCTTAAATTTCCTAACAAACAACGCAAAATTTTCGTCAAATAAAAATTCACTATTATCTACTGACCTTGATGTAGATGGTTGTTCGATGACTAGTGCGGTATATATTTCTTCGCGTTCTTCTTCTTTTCTTGTCTTCATCTCAAACTCATAAGCTTTTAGATCATTGAAGAGCTTGTCGGTTGCAAGAGTTTTGAGATCCCTATGGTCTCGCATGGCTGTGACCTTCATGTCCCAATTTGACTGTAGTCCACGTAGGATTTTGAGTGATATTTCCTTCTGATCAATCTCCTTTCCAAGATCAGTAATTTCTCCTAAGATTTTAACAAATCTTGCTTCCATTTCGGCTATACTCTCACCATTCAGCATTTTGAAATCCTCAAATTTCTTTAATGCTATTGTGAGTTTGTTTTCTTTTTCTTGCTCGTCTCCTTCACCCATTTTGACTAGTGTCTCCCAAACTTCTTTTGCGGTTTTGTATTTTCGGACCTTTGGGAAAGTTGCATTGTCGATAGCTTTGAATAAAATATCCTTGGCGATGTTGTCCAAGTTATTTCGTTGTCTATCTTCAGAACCCCATTCCTCTTTGGGTTTAGGAATACTTTGCCGGTGTAGTGCTCGTCTGTTCAGTTGCGGTATTGACTTTAAGAATTTTGATCGGACCGCCGGTAATTACTTCCCACATCTCATCGTGTAAAGCGGATAAATGGACCTGCATACGTATTTTCCAATCATCAAATTTTTCTAATGAAAATAATAGGCTCGGAGCTAAGTCTCTCTTCATCTTGAAGGTTATGAGATCTATCTAGCAGTCAAATATTGACTCAATAGACAACCGCTCTGATACCACTTGTTAGTCTCGATAGGGTGGTGAAAAGTCTAGAGGGGGGGGCGGGGTGAATAGACTTTTCTAACAATTAAAAACTTTATAACACTTCAACAACAGAGATTTCAAGTGAATAAATTCAACTTGAAATGTGCAGCGGAATATCGTACGGTAAAGTGCTATAAAATAAATCTAAGTAAAACTGAAGAGATAACTCGCATGCAATACGTTGGAATATCTTAAAATAGCTCAAAGAATATGTATGCAAAGTTTCAAACACATGCGGACGTGAGAACACACAAACCCAGATGATATGATCAACATAGTACGTAAAGGGTTAGTGAGTTAATCATGCAAATAATATAAAGTGCATTAAAGTAAATGAGAGGCAGAGATTTATAGTGGTTCGGAGTTGGTGTAATTCTCCTACTCCACTTCTTCCTTTACTCCAAGGAAGATTTCCACTATCTTCAATCACTCAGATACAATAGTGAAACTCCAAGTGCTACACAAGCACTTCCCGAGTGTTACGCACAAAGCTACACTCAACCACCAGCTCTCCGCACAAAGCTAAGCTCCCGAGCGCTACGCACACAACTACGCTCCCCGAACGCTACGCACAAAGCTACGTTCCCGAACGCTACGCACAAAGCTACGTTCCAACCAAGTGTTTCGCACAAAGCTACACTTAGTTCACTCGAGTGTTACGCACCCAGCTACACACACTCCTTTCTACACTGAGTAGAGATACAACTGTTGAAAGAAATAAATATTTCTTTTCTAAGACTTGAATTCCTCTCGTGTATAGCTCAATATCTCAACACTTTGTATTTTTATCGCATTCACCGCTCAGTAGCACCACTTGTAGTTTTTCACGTTTTAGTTCGTAGTGTTGTACTTCTCGTCTGAGATCTCAACCGTGCTTGTCTTCAAGTCTTCTTGGGCTTTTTATAATTCAAAGAATTATTTGCCCGTTATGAACATTCAAATTTTGAACGTTCACTTGATTTGATTGGTTATTCCAATCTGATCTTGATGGCCATACCTCCTCATTTAATGACCATACCGTTGATCTGATAACTTGCCAATTTGATCTGATAAGATCTCCATTTTGATATGCTCATTTAATGCCGCTGGTAATTTTAGAAAAATTACCTCTGCAAATTGCTCACCAAAGTCTTCTATTTCGGCTTGATTGATCTTTGAAATTTGTAGCCACCAATTTCAGACTTGTTGTCCTGACAGCCTGATATTGTGGACTTTGTATCCTTCAGAGCTTGATATTTTTGACTTTGTTGCATTCTTGATTTGATCTTAGGCAAGTTGATCTTTCAAACCGGGTGACTCTTGCTTGAGTATGAACAATGATCTTCAGAAAATCACCACCTTTAGATTTCTTCTGGTTCATGGCATCACGTACTGGACCTTCAAAAATATATATATGAAGCATGCAAAAATGGCTAAGTGTAAGTTCCACCCCAAGTTGCTCCATAACATGCTCCATTATGGTCTTCACGCGTTGTAGGAAGTTGGTGTGTATCACGCGTATAAGTCTTGCTAAGGTCAACAAGACTTACTCTCCAAGTAGCTCTATTGACCAAAAGTTCCTCCATAAGTAGCTCCCTTGACCATTTGACTTGTTCCAAAAATTTAGCCGTGTCAAGTAGCTCCCAAGCTTAGCCTATAGAGACTAAAGTGTTGCTTATAGGATTTAAACACTGGACAAATTGGTATATGCTCAAGTTCTTAACCATTACTCCGTTTCAGCTCATTCAATCATATTCAGCAAGATAATATATTTGATCCTTCTTTGCATTGTGCAGCGTATGGTGTAGAGATAGTGGATCTTGAACTTCCTTCATCCCTTGACTAGCTCCAAAGCTTACAAAAACTTGACTTTCTTCGTGGAGTTGGATCATGACACTCGTAGCTCTTCATGGCTTAAAATGTTCTCAATAGGATTTGAACTCGTGCCTTCTAGCAATGATAATTCGACCTTGTCCATTGGATCATATACACTCATGTGTATAGTGGAAGCAAATGACTTACAAGACTCATGACAAAATGTATTCTATAAAACAATAATTCGAACCAATCTAATGTCATGACTTGTCTTTCGGGTCTAATCTCTACACTCTAAAAATAAAATAGGGGATTTCTAAAATTACAAATTGTCTCATCAAAACTATTACAATTTTATTCCTAACAATATATATTTGAGCAGGTTTTGAGTGTAAATAGAAAAATAAAATGAATATTTAAAAAAAATTACCTTACAACGTCAGCTAGTCTTATTAGCCGACGTTGTAGGGTATTTTAGTAGTTTTCAAATTACCTACAACGTCGGCTATTTGTAAAGAGCCGACGTTGTAGGGTATTTTAGTAGTTTTTAAATTACCGGTTATTTATAAAGAGCCGATGTTATAGGGTGTTTTCGTAGTTTTTAAATTACCTACAACGTCGGCTATTTATATGGAGCCGACGTTGTAGGGTATTTTATTAGTTTTCAAATTACCTACAACGTCGGCTCTTTACAAATAGCCGACGTTGTAGGGTATTTTAGTAGTTTTTAAATTACCTACAACGTCGGCTATTTGTAAAGAGCCGAAGTTGTAGGGTATTTTAGTAGTTTTCAAATTACCTAAAACGTCGGCTATTTGTAAAGAGCCGACGTTGTAGGGTATTTTAGTAGTTTTCAAATTACCTACAACTTCGGCTATTTGTAAAGAGCCGACGTTGTAGGTTATTTTAGTAGTTTTTAAATTACCTACAACGTCGGCTATTTGTAAAGAGCCGACGTTGTATGTTTACCTTACAACGTCGGTTAACATTTAGCCGACGTTGTATGTGTACCTTACAACGTCGGCTAACATTTAGTCGACGTTGTATGTGTACCCTTACAACGTCGGTCAAATCAACGTCGGATTTTAGCCGAAGTTAAAGAGTCCATTTAGCCGACGTTAAAAGCCGTTTGTGTAGTAGTGTTTCTTACATTTGGTCGGCATGAGTTTAGTGGTCTTGGTGGATAGTGTAGGGAATTTCACCCGCTCAACTCCGAACACCCACACATCACTTGATCAATCAACAATGAGAAAACGAACTATCCTTGGTGCTTATATGATTAGGATTTGATAGTATGCTTGCTTGAGGACAAGCAATGTTTTAAGTGTGGAAACTTTGATAAGCACCAAGAATAGTCCGATTTAAGGGTCATTTACGGGCTAAAATTGCATAGTTTGCTACCCATTCATAAGGATTTCATGCATAAGACTCGAATGTGATCAAAAACCTCTAACACGATTATGGAAGATGTTTTGAAGCTATTTCTACAGCCACAAGAAGGATTCAGGGCTAAAATGTTGAAGATTCAAATTCAAAGCTCGACGCGTCGAGCCCCAGCCTCGACACGTCGACGAGATGCCGTAACATTTTTATTAAAATCTGTAGGGCTCGACGCGTCGAGCCCCTGGCTTGACGCATCGAGAGCCCTGTGACAGCACAAATTTCAGCTATGGGAAAATTGTCTATTTTGCCCTATTTTTGCTCCCACTATATAAGGCTCATTTTCCCAAGACCTAAAGAGGCAACAATTAATTTTAGATCATATTTCTTAGGGTTTTCTCCCCTCTTGGGAGAAAACTCCATCTCCATAGATAGATTATAGAAACAATGTGAGGAGAATAAAAGATTGGAGCAAGGATGTAATAGATCCCATGAATGGTGACTCTTCATTTCCATATATATTTTAAGTTCATCTTTGTTTCCTTTACATCTTCAATTTCTTTTCCTTGTTTCTTTATTTCAATGATAACTTAGATTAGAAAGGGGATTGGTGGCCCCGAAACTAGCTTTGTGGTTGATTTAATGTTATGTTTTTCTTAAAGTTGTGAGCTTTATGTTCTTGTATTTGAATGCTTGTGTGGGTGATGTTTGGTGTTGTTTTGTGCCTATGTGTGGCCACGCTAGGTAGCAACTTTGTGAAAGTGATTGTGTGCGCGATAGCGGCCTCTCACAAGTCCTACTCACCTACATCTCCGCCCTTAGTTCGAAAGGACGAGGTCCAAGAGTAGTGGTAGACAAAGTGTTTGACAAAATGCCCCAGCCGAATGAGGATATGGGACTCCGAGTGTGACGCCACTCGGTGATGTGCCTAAAACTCGCTTGTTATATCCGAGGCATATGCTCGCATAACCGATAGAATCTTGGACCATATATGCTAGCCAAGAGCCCCAATCTCCATTTTTCCCTTATTCTTGCTTTTGTTATTTTTAGATTTCCAATTTCCTTGCACATATGCTTTCAAGTTCTTGTCATTCTTGTAACTCTTAACCCTCAACCTCCTAAAAGTCAACATACATTCAACTCCAAACCTGCCTTCCTTGAGAGACACGACACTCGGGGAGTTTTCCTCGTTTTATCACCCACATTCACCTCACCATAAACCACAACATCAATAGGCCTTCAAAGTTTAAAATGGCTATGACATTGGAAGTCATCTCACCTAGACTCATTTCATACATAGTTCACTCCTCACCTTGGTTATTCTTATTAAATAAATATAATAAATAATTGTTTTATTTATTTTATTTTGGCTTATAGTTAATATTAGATATTATTCCGTACAATCTCCTTAATTCTTCATTCCTAAGAGTTAAGAATATGAGTGACAAAGAATTAATAAATGAAGTATTGTAAAATAAAGTGTTCCTAGTTTAGGAATTCTAATTGGGCATTTGAATTCAAATAAGACTAGCATATTGTTCGTCTTATAGTGAGTCTCACGCCATTCTATATCGTTCAATGACTGACTACAACGTACCACATGGTGTTTACCTACGTGTCATCGGTATATTGTTTGTTACAAGTATGCAATAATCCTTTGACTTGAGACAACATAGTTGTCTCATACATATTGATGTTGTGTATATGGTGAGTGTGAGGGTGAAGGTGGTAACACAAAGAGTCAAGACTCCCCGAGTGTCGTGTCTCTCAAGGATGGCGAATGGGAACCGAATTGGTGTGTTGGCATCTAGGAGGTTGAAGGAAAAGAGTTACGGGAATGGCTAGGAGTTGGATTCATTGGTAAGAGGGTAAGGTTGATAAAAGTTGTGTAAAGTAAAGAAAAGTAAAGTGGAGATTGGGGCTTTAGGCTTTTCCATGTGGTTTATCTTTGGTTGGTTTTGCGAGTGCAAGTTGTGGAATAGACTAGGGAGTTCATGGCACACTACCAAGTGGCGTCACACTTTGGACTCCCACATCCTCATTCGGTTGGGGCATTTCATCGAACACCTTGTCTACCAATCCTTTCGGGTCTTGTCCTTTCGGACTAAGAGTGGAGATGTGGTTGAGTGAGACTCGTGGGTGGCCGCTATCGCGCGCACACTCACTTCCTTTGGGTTTGCTACCTAATGTGGCCACAAAAGGCACAAAGCTTAAAGAACATCATCCACACAAGTTCAACATCCACCAAGCCAGCAATTCACAAATCAAAGCAATAATATTAAACATCCACATAGATCTACCATGGGGCCACCAATCCCCTATCTAATCTACTCTAGCATACTAAGAAACAAGAAAAGGAAAAGGAAATTAAAATAAACTAGTATTGAATTAGAAATTGAAGAGAATGGTTACCACCCCTTGAAAAAGGGGATCTTACAACCTTGATCTTGAATCCTAATCTTCCTTCTTGCCCTTGATCTATACTAACTATGAACGGAAGGAATTTTCTCCCAAGAGGGGAGAAAACCCTCTAGATCTATCTATCCTATTCTATCAATTTTCTGATCTATCCTCCCCCCTTTAGGTTTTGGGCAAAAAGGGATTTATATAGGTGACAAAGAAAGGGAAAAAATTTCCCAAAATAGCCCTTGGCCCGACCACGCTTGCTCACACGCGTGTGAGTGGCGTGGTGGCTCTCTGGAATAATTCCACGCCCAGCCACACGCGTGTGAGGCTGCGTGGGGCGTTACTGCATGTTGACTTGTTCGTCTTTTGCTCCATTTTAGCTTCAAATCCCTCTTCAACCTGTGAAATACTTCAAAACTCTTTCTGGAAATGTTGTTAGAAGAAATTGATCGCGTTTGAGCTGAAATGCATGCAATTGTTGTAATTGGATGTCAAAACGATGCGCTTTTAATCTAATAAAGACCCCTTATAAGCGCTATTCTTGGTGCTTATCAAACTTTCCACACTTAAACCTTGCTTGTCCTCAAGCAAGTACACTTTTCTAAGCCCTAATCATGTAAGCACCAAGGATAGTTCTTTCTTTCACGGTTAACCAATCAAGTGATGTGTAAGTGTTCGGAGTTGAGCGGGTGAAATCCCCTACACTATCTACCAAAACTGCTAAACTCGTGCCAACCAAATGTAAGAAATATGCTAAGGAAATCAAGGTCTCGATGGATACTATATAAGAAGTTTTTATTCACACCTTAAAACATGCACGTGACAAAAGAGTTTTCACCTTGTATTTTCTAGGGGCCTCCAGCCGATCCGACTAGTGGAACCGATGCTCACCCCTTAGCCAATTTCCAACCTAACGCCAAAGCCTCTTTACATTATACAAGTGAGGGCAGGGACATGGACCGCTCATCGCCATGGCTTGGGCGATCACTCTATTTTCTCACTTCCTAAGATAACGTCATCAGGCTACCCGACTTCACATGGAGATCCATGCTTTTTCGAAGGTCAGTGCAATGGGTGCCTGAATCCTAGCGAAGTGGCTCACCTCCTCTCTATTTTCTCATCTTTCAAGATCTCTTCGGGGCAACCGACTTCACATGGTGATCCATGCTTTTTCGAAGACCGTGCAATGTTTACCCCTTATCTAGACAAGATGGCTCACCTCACTTTTATCTCTAGGAATGACCTTTTTCCTTTATTCACGTTTCACCATATCAACCCCTCATGCCTTTTTCTAGGGATTAGGGATTGTTTTCACTCATAGCTCACTTAGGCTCTCCTTTTGCCCCATGTCCTGCTGAGATTAATTCAGTTTCCAGGCTTCGCTATTCTTATCTTTCTAAAACTCAAAGGATTTACACTCCCACTTCGAGAGATCCTTGACTGAGGTCCAAATAAAATACAAGGTGAAAGCATGCAAGCACTCATTAAAAATTTTCAATTTGGGTCGGAATGTGCAAATTGGTGCAAAGTGAAGCTTCCAAAGCATATTTAAGACATTCAATTCTTGGCACAAGGTTAGGAGCCCTCCTAGATAGTATTGGCAATAACACACCCTCTAGGTTCCTATACCTTATCACTTAATCAATCAACTGTTTCAAGAAGCATACACCCTTTCCACACTTAAAAATAAACATCGTCCTCGATGTTTCCATAAGGAACAGAGGAAAAAGGATATATGTTTAAGGGTTCTACACATGCCCCTTTTCCACACTTAAAAGTGTGAACTGGGCTAAAACAGTTTTAACAAACAGACTACATCCAACACAACAATTTTATGCAGCTCTTCATTTGCGATACTAGAAAAATAAAGTAAACCAAAACAGGGCATTGAATCAGGATAAAAGAAATACTTACAATTTGTATCCTTATCAAAGTTTTGCAATCTGAGTTCGCCCTTTAAACACGGTTAGAGTAAAGGTAAAGAAATAAATTAGGAATTGAAATTATACCTTTCAAGATTGGTCTTTCATGGTTGTTGGTGGAGTGGTCCCTTCTTCTTCTTATTTGTGGGTTGCCTCCCAAAAGCGCCACGTTTAACGTCTTTGGCTAGACGAAACGTGCAAGATAAAACATAAACAGAGTTGTAGGTAAAAATATAAACAAAAATAAAGAGATTGCCCACAATCAATTGTTCAGAATTATCAGATCACAAGTTAACATCATCAGAATTTGTCTTTTCTCTTCTTCAGTTTCTTCTTTCCTTCATGCTCTCTTGATTTCCTTGATCTCTTTTGAAATCTCATCCAACTTTTGCATTTGCTCTAAGTGCAATTGGTATTGGAAATTTTGGAGGGATCTCCAATCAGTGACCGGGGTGAACCAACTCGAAATGTTGAAGGTAGAGGAGTTGGGGTCTTGCTCTTCAGGTTGTGGTGGAGATACAGACGGTCCGGGCTCTCTCGGTGGTGGAGAATACATTGAAGAATCCAACGGCGAGTACATTTCCGAAAGAGACGGGGAATTGAATGACATCGGAGAAGGAGTGAATCCTGGGGATGTCATAGGTGTGTTAGTATGATCTTCCGCCATCTCCTCATCTACCCTTGTTCGCACTAGCTGTCTCAAGTGAAGTTTTGGGATGTCCTCGGGAGATAAAGGAACTATGTGTGCTCCTGGAAGCCGATGTTCAAACCAATTCATTTTCATTTGATTGCCAAGAGAGATGCATAACCTCGTCACCAAGGGGCCTATAAAGATTGCTCTGGCGGACTCTTGCTGTTGCGCAACAAGCAAGTTCCTGCAAATCGCGCTCATGTTCACCGAGTTCCCGGTGTCCATACTCCACAGCATGAACAGCTCCACCTTTGAGACTCGGTCATATGTCTCAGGCCTTCCTTCCCATGAATGAGCGATCACCTTCCATAAAACCTTTTGAAAAATGTAATGCGCAGCACACAGAGATGTTAAAACAATAGTTGTAACACAAGAGACTTGATAACGCAGTTTGGGAAAAACCCTATTCTGCGAGGCACTTCTCAGTCTTGAGAATTTGCCTAAATCCACTAAAAGCTTAATATTCAAAGTACATAGTTTTGGGACCAGAAATTACACAATAGATTGATCTTCTCCTATCTAATCTATTGTAACCTAAACACATGTACTACTTTCTAGGGGAATTTAGAATCCTCTCAAACTCTCTTATGCCTCACAATATTAGCTAGGGAATTCGTGAATGGTGTAATGGTGAGAGGTCCTTTAAATAGCCAACTAATCAGAACCAAAACAGTATTGGTGTTATTCCTAGTTTGTTTGGGATTTGATTTCTAATCTTGGTGTACTCCTTTTACTGACTTGAATTGGATTTCTTTTTGCCAAACAATTGTGATCAACTTTTTGATTCAACACTCTCCCCCTTTGTCAAATTTTTGGCAAAAACCTTGATTTCTCCCCCTTAGTTGATTCTCCTGTATTTCCTCTTTTGGTCCTGAATCTTCTGTTTGAGTCTTTGTGACT
Organism: Ipomoea triloba; assembly: GCF_003576645.1. Lineage (NCBI taxonomy): Eukaryota > Viridiplantae > Streptophyta > Magnoliopsida > Solanales > Convolvulaceae > Ipomoea > Ipomoea triloba. The sequence continues at coordinate 17,844,472 of NC_044919.1, read as the reverse complement.
TTAGGTCAGTATGGTAGTTTTTGAGAGACAGAGGAAATGATTATAGTAGTACCAATTAGTGAGTAGATTCATCAGCATCAGATTTCATCATTTGTTAATGATTTGAATCATTTGGCTGCTTAGAGAAGTTTCATCATTAGTAGTATACATGATAGTTCATAGTATTCTGAACTTCATAGTAGCATTAATGGTACAAACATATGTTCTTATCATTCCAGCATATTAGAAAAAAAACTTCATCATCAGCATATTAGCAAAAGACTTGTCTTCATCATCAGCATAATATTCAGCAAAAGATTTCATCCTCAACAGATCTTCAGTAGATCAACAAAAAATTTCATCATCAATAGTTCTTCAGTAGATCAACAAAAAGAGTCAAAATTGAATTTGTTCATCAACAGATCTTCAGTAGATCAACAAAAAATTGAAAAATGTAATACGCAGCACACAGAGATGTTAAAATAATAGTTGTAACACTAGAGACTTGATAACGCAGTTTGGGAAAAACCCTATTCTGCGAGGCACTTCTCAGTCTTGAGAATTTGCCTAAATCCACTAAAAGCTTAATATTCAAAGTACATAGTTTTGGGACCAGAAATTACACAATAGATTGATCTTCTCCTATCTAATCTATTGTAATCTAAACACATGTACTACTTTCTAGGGGAATTTAGAATCCTCTCAAACTCTCTTATGCCTCATAATATTAGCTAGGGAATTCGTGAATGGTGTAATGGTGAGAGGTCCTTTAAATAGCCAACTAATCAGAACCAAAACAGTATTGGTGTTATTCCTAGTTTGTTTGGGATTTGATTTCTAATCTTGGTGTACTCTTTTTTCTGACTTGAATTGGATTTCTTTTTGCCAAACAATTGTGATCAACTTTTTGATTCAACACTCTCCCCCTTTGTCAAATTTTTGGCGAAAACCTTGATTTCTCCCCCTTAGTTGAGAGACAGATCTTCAGTAGATCAACAAAAAATTTCATCATCAATAGTTCTTCAGTAGATCAACAAAAAGAGTCAGAATTGAATTTGTTTCTCCCCCTTTTTTGCTCAAAAATTTCCTTCTGGAGTCTTTTCTTCTTCTTGCCTTTCTTCTCCTTGATTTTCTTCTTGACTGTTTTCCCACGTGTTCTTGGACCCACATAGTCAGATATTTCTTCAGTTTCTCCTTCTTTTTCCTCACTATTCCAGCTCTTTTCTTTTCTTTTCTTTTCTCTTTTTTTTTGAACTATATTTGGCATAAGCCAATTTCGGATCTCAACTTTGAGAATCTGTTTCCATCTAGTGCTTTCGTAAAGATATCTGCCAATTGTTTGTCAGTACTGATATGTGTGAGAGATACAATTTCATCTTCAACTAGTTCCCTTATGAAGTGGTGTCTGATTTCAATGTGTTTGGTTCGTGAATGCTGAACAGGATTTTTGGAGATGTCTATTGCACTTTTGTTATCACAGTATATGGTCATTGTTGATTGGTGGATCCCATAATCTTCTAACATTTGTTTCATCCACAATAGTTGTGTACAGCAACTTCCGGCAGCGATATATTCAGCCTCTGCTGTTGATAGGGATATTGAGCTCTGTTTTTTGCTTAACCAAGACACCAAATTTGTTCCCAGTAGGAAGCATCCTCCTGATGTGCTTTTTCTATCATCCATATTTCCCGCCCAGTCTGCATCGCAGTATGCAGATAGGTGTTGGTTTGTGTCAAAAGAATACCATATACCTAGATCAATGGTCTCTTTTACATATTTGATGACTCTTTTTACAGCTTTTAGATGTGTTTCCATAGGATTGGCTTGATATCTGGCACATATCCTTACCCCAAAACTTAAATCTGGTCTGCTCGCTGTTAAATAGAGTAGGCCCCCTATCATGCTTCGATATAGAGTCTGTTCCACCTTCTTCCCTTCTGGATCTTTAGAGATCCTCTCTGTTGTTGGAACAGGTGTTCTAACAACTTTGCTTTCATTCAATCCGAATCTTTTGACAAGATTTCTTGCATATTTGCTTTGTGAGACAAAGATTCCATTTTCTAATTGCTTAACCTGTAACCCTAGAAAGTAGCTTAGTTCACCAACCATACTCATCTCAAATTATCCTTCCATATCTGTAATGAGTTGGTTCTTGTAGCAGCTTTGTGTTGATCCAAAAACTATATCGTCAACGTAGATTTGTGCAATCATGATATCTTTCTTATGAGTTTTTACAAATAGTGTCTTGTCTACACTCCCTCTTTGGTAACCTTTATTCAGCAAGAATTGGGTTAATCGCTCATACCAAGCTCGTGGAGCTTGTTTTAAACCATATAGTGCCTTCTTGAGCTTGTAGACATGTTCAGGATGATATGGATCTTCAAAACCTTTTGGTTGGGCTACATAGACTTCTTCTTTTAGGTACCCATTCAGAAATGCGGTTTTTACATCCATTTGATACAGTTTTATTTTTAGGATGCATGCTACGACTATTAGAAGCCGTATGGACTCAATTCTAGCTACTGGTGCAAAAGTTTCTTCAAAGTTTGTTCCTTCGACTTGTGTGTAGCCTTGGGCTACTAGTCTGGCTTTATTCCTTACTATGTTTCCTTGTTCATCTGTTTTGTTTTTATAGACCCATTTTGTTTCGATGATGTTGACATCTTGTGGTTTGGTGACTAATTCCCATACCCCATTTCTTTCAAACTGTTGTAATTCCTCCTGCATGGCTTCTATCCAAAATTCATCTAACAATGCTTCATTGGTGTTCTTTGGTTCGATTTTTGATGTATAGCAAAGATCTCCTTCAAACATCTTGAGGTAGTCTCTCTTTTTCCCTCTAGTCCTTATTCCATCTTCTAGATCTCCAATGATATTTTCGAGGGGGTGATTTTTCTGAGGTTTTGATTTTGGTATGAGAGGCTGTTTTTTAGTTTCTTCATCCTCATCTTCTGATTTGGTCTTTGTTTCTGTTTTTTCTGTAGGGGTATTCATTGATGGTGGAACTGTTGTTTCAACAATTTCTAAGTAATCATCATTATCAGTGTTTTCTTCTGAATATTCATCGCTGATGGTTACATTTATGGATTCCATCACACTGTTTGTCCTGAGATTAAACACACGAAAGGCCCGACTGTTTGATGAGTATCCTAGGAAGATTCCTTGGTCACCTTTGATGTCGAATTTTCCTAAGGATTCTCTGTCTCTTAGTATGTAGCAGTTGCTACCAAATACATGTGTGTGTTTTAGATTTGGTGTCCTACCTTTCCAAATTTGGTAGGGTGTCATGTTTGTTTCTTTCTGTATGTATACTCGATTTATCAAGTAACATGCGGTGTTTACAGCCTCTGCCCAAAACTTTGGTGATATTCTTTTGTGATTTAGTAGGACCCTTGCCATTTCTTGTACGGTCCGATTTTTCTGCTCAACTACCCCATTTTGTTGCGGTGTTTTGGGAGCCGAGAATTCGTGATGGATTCCATTCTCGTCACAATATGTTTTGAATTGTGAGTTTTCAAATCCATTCTCGTCACAATATGTTTTGAATTGTGAGTTTTCAAATTCTCTTCCATGATCACATGTTTTGAATTGTGAGTTTTCAAATTCTCTTCCATGATCACTTCTTAACCATTGTGAGTTTTCAAATTCTCTTCCATGATCACTTCTTAACCAGATGATTTTTCCCACCTTTTGATCCTTTTCATTTTGTATTTTGTTGATGAGGATTTTGAAGGCGTTGAATGTTTCTGATTTGTCTCTGAGGAAGTTTTTGAAGGCGTTGAATGTTTCTGATTTGTCTCTGAGGAAGTTTACCCATGTATATCGTGTTTCTGATTTGTCTCTGAGGAAGTTTACCCATGTATATCGTGAGAAATCATCAACTCTGAGGAAGTTTACCCATGTATATCGTGAGAAATCATCAACGGTGAGGAAGTTTACCCATGTATATCGTGAGAAATCATCAACGGTTACAAAGTTTACCCATGTATATCGTGAGAAATCATCAACGGTTACACGAACATACCGTTTTCCTCCTATGCTTTCTGTTTGAGTGGGTCCAAAGAGGTCCATATGGAGAAGTTCCATAATTCTTGAAGTGTGAATTCCTGGTGTGTTCTTTTGTGGCTACTTCTTGTCATTTTGTTTTCAAAACATGCATCACATTTTCTATTTTCATCAATGTCCAGTTTTGGAACACCTCGGTATGCTCCCCTTTTTAGTCCCTTTTTCATATCATGAAAATTTATATGCCCCATACGTTGATGCCACAGAAGTGTTTGATTGATAGTGACTTGGTTGCAAATTAAATGGCTATCCCATGTGCAGCATTTATCCGAGGACTTTTTTCCCATCATGACGCATTCATGTCCTTGGTTGTACACTTTGCAATTTTCTTTTGAGAATTCTACCCTTAGTTCATCTTCACACAGCTGACTTATACTGATAAGGTTTGCTTTTAAGCCTTGTACCAGGAAGACTCTTGATAATCTGGGGAGACCATGGACATTTAGTGTTCCGCTAGCAATGATTTGCCCCCTTTCTCCATCTCCAAAGGTTACATGTCCTTCACTTTTGTAATGGATGTCCTCTAGATTGTTTGGGTTTCCGGTCATGTGTCTTGAACATCCACTGTCGAAGTACCAAACACTTGTTTCTTTGCTGATTTTTGAAGTATAGGCTGTGACTGGTGTTTGATTTTTTCTGACCCAGACTCTTTGGGCTGGTTTTTGTTCTTGCTTTGCCCAGATTCTGTTATGGAGATCATTTTGTCTTTTGTAGCAGTGTGCCTTGATGTGTCCCAATCTGTGACAGTAGTAACATCTGATTCTTCTACGGTGTTGAAAGTGATGTTGTAACACTTCTCTATTTTCGATTGCAGAATCTTTCCTTGTTGCTAAGTTTGATTGTTCTGCATTTTCAGTTAGTCTTCTTATTTCCTGTACCAACTTGTCTTCTTCTTTTAGTGATTTCATTAACTTTTCTTGGGTTTCTTTGTGAAAAAGTATTTCCTTTTCCTTTTCACTTTTAAGGAAGTGATTTTCTTGCATGAGATTTAAGTTTACTTTGATGATTTCTTCCCACTTGGCGTGCAACTGTAAGTTTACTTTGATGATTTCTTCCCACTTGGCGTGCAACTGTGTATAGGAGTTTAATAGATCTTGCATGTCCTCCTTTGATTCATCATCGCCTTCATGATTTGTGAAAAAGGCCACAAAATTTGTGTTGTCGCCTTCATGATTTGTGAAAAAGGCCACAAAATTTGTGTTGTCTTCTTCTTCACTATCTGAGTCATCACTCAAGGTTGTTACATATGTTTTGTTCTTCCTCCTTAGGTAATTTGGACATTCTGACTGAATATGTCCATATCTCCTTAGGTAATTTGGACATTCTGACTGAATATGTCCATATCTCCTTAGGTAATTTGGACATTCTGACTGAATATGTCCATATCCCTTGCACTCATATGGACATTCTGACTGAATATGTCCATATCCCTTGCACTCATAGGGACATTCTGACTGAATATGTCCATATCCCTTGCACTCATAGTACTGTATTCCATCAAGGTTTGGATTCCCTTTCTTCTTGGAATTGACGGATTGGTTTTGCGCAAATGATGGACTCCCTTGATTATTTGAGAAACTCTTGTTCTTATTTCTGAATTTGTTAAATTTCTTGAGAACTCTGTTGAAGTTTTTTGTCAACAAAGTAATAGAGTCTTCCATTTTTTCAGTATCTTCATCTGAGTTGGTGTCTTGTTTTGATTGAAGGGCTATTCCTTTGCCATTAGGCTTTTTGTTTTGCAGCATCTCAAGCTCATATGTTTTAAGGTTTCCCATTAGATCACTTAACTTGCAGTTATTGAGATCTTTGCTTTCTTGAATAGCTGTTACTTTCATCATAAATCTTTCTGGTAATGATCGCAATACCTTTTTTACTAACCTGTTTTCAGGAATGGGTTCCCCTAAGTTATAGGCTTCCCCAGCAATTTCTAGTATTCTTCCATTAAATTGTGTGATATCTTCTTCTTCCTCCATCTTCAGATTTTCAAACTGAGTTTGGACCATTTGTAGTTTTGATTGTTTGACTGTTGAATTTCCTTCATGATGATCACACAATATATCCCATGCTGTTTTTGCTACATTTGTGGCAGCGATTAATTTGAATGTTTCTTCACTCACGGCTCCGTAGATGGCATTCATAGCTTTTGAGTTATAGTCGAACTCTTTGAGTTCTTCTTCGCTCCAATCAGCATGACCTTTTGCTTTGTTATTGTCATCAAGGGGATGTTTCCATTCGTTTTCAACAGCCCTCCATACTCTTTCTCCTTGTGCTAATATGTAGATTTTCATTCTAGTTTTCCAATAAGAATAATTTGTACCACTTAGGGCTGGTGGCCTGTTATTTGATAGTCCTTCTCTAGGAAACTCCATTAGGATCCTACTAATAACTTAAGCAGTTTGGCTCTGATACCAATTGAAAAATGTAATGCGCCACACACAGAGATGTTAAAACAATAGTTGTAACACAAGAGACTTGATAACGCAGTTTTGGAAAAACCCTATTCTGCGAGGCACTTCTCAGTCTTGAGAATTTGCCTAAATCCACTAAAAGCTTAATATTCAAAGTACATAGTTTTGGGACCAGAAATTACACAATAGATTGATCTTCTCCTATCTAATTTATTGTAACCTAAACACATGTACTACTTTCTAGGAGAATTTAGAATCCTCTCAAACTCTCTTATGTCTCACAATATTAGCTAGGGAATTCGTGAATGGTGTAATGGTGAGAGGTCCTTTAAATAGCCAACTAATCAGAACCAAAACAGTATTGGTGTTATTCCTAGTTTGTTTGGGATTTGATTTCTAATCTTGGTGTACTCCTTTTTCTGACTTGAATTGGATTTCTTTTTGCCAAACAATTGGGATCAACTTTTTGATTCAACACCTTTAAATCCTCCCTTACAATCTGAGAGACTCTCACTCTTGACCCTTCCCATTCGACTCCTTGTCTTGCGATCATCGACCAATATTTTCTTGGAATGTCCCTGTCTCCAAAGTCATGTCTCAATCTCCTGTACCAGTGCTTCGACTGGTCTTCCTCATTGTAGAATCCAAGGAGAACACCCAAATGGTTGGCCGATATGTTATAGTCCTGGTTGAAGAGTCTAAACTTAATGGTGGGGCTGTAGAGATCTCCAGCTATTCCATCAACTTTCAAGCTTGCGATAAACTCATGTATTAGAGGGATAAAAGTATCATGTCTCCAGCTTAGCAGGTTGTTCCAATATGGCTCTGCAATCAACCTTTCTAGTCCATATTTGCACTCATAATCCTCCAATACTCTCAAGTCTACATATCTCCATTGCATAATAGGGTAGTTTAATAACTGCCTGTACCGCCCTAGCATGGTTGCTGGCATTAGCAGAATTTGAGTTCCGGTGGGTACTTCTATGTAACGAGTGTTAGCATCCCTAGTACTGTTTTCATCTGCAGGGGCTTTCTCTCTTTGGAGCCTTTGAACAATCTGTTGTGCAAGGTCATATGGCGAAGACATCTTTCCTATAACATAGGTAACCAAAGCAACACAAGGAAAAACACTTGACAATCTTAAATATTGATTATGAACAATATTGCACATATCTAAAGAAAAATCATAAGAATTCAGTGCATGCAACAATCATTTTGATATCCATCAACAATTCTATCCTATACATGCAAGAACTAGCTCATACCATTACATACTCATTTCATAGTCAAAAGGTCAACATATGGTCAACTTCATCTTCTACCTCTAGACTAGCTCAAGGTTGAAAAATGGAAGCAACATGAAAGTTAAAATTGGACCAACTAACTAGTAGAATATAGCAATGGGGTGCCTATAGAGTAGGAAAGTTGCAAACTTTACCCACCATGCTCACTATATCAACAAGGATCTCATCATGACAAGAGAATACCCAAATCAAGCAATTTCAAGATCTAGTCACAAAGAGATGTTAAAACATGAAATTTCTAGTCTATAGAAGCAATGTAGGCTCAATACAAGTCTATCAAGTCATCTCATAACAATATATCTCAAAAAAAAATATCATACAAGAAAAACCCATGGAGATATTCTTCAAAAATATAACAAGTTCTTCATTAAACAAGTAGATAGCAAAGAAGAGTATGTTCATACCTTAGAAATGACTTAGAATCTTTGAGAAAAGTTGAGAGACTTGGAAGGAAATGCTTAGAAAGTGTATATTTTCAGCTTGGGAGAGTTCTTGCTCGTGGTGGGGAAGAAATGAAGCAAAGAAAGGGTTTTAAACCACTTCGCGCGAAAATCCGCGAAAAATCTGGTGCCCGTCCACGCACGCTACCACGCGTGGTGGTAGGCGTGGGAGCTCTCTGGTTTATTCCTACGCCTGCTCACACGCGTGTGAGCGGCGTGGCGGCCCTCTGGAAGTTTTCCACGCCTATCCACACGCGTGGTGGTGGCGTGGAGACGTGCTGTGCAAAGTTTACCTTGGTTTCCCTTTCTCCTTTTGCTAGTGATGATGTTTGTCAATTGATTGCGGGCAACTTATAACTCTCGGGTGTTTAGTCTGTATTTGTTAGCTCAACCGAGATTATAGAAACATTATTGAAATAAAACTAAGTAAAACATACTACATAAAACAAGAGAATTTTAAAGAAAAAAGTAGGATAACATTGGGACTGCCTCCCAAGTGCGCCATGGTTTTACGTCTCCTGGCCAGACGTGGTGTGGCCTATCCTTCAAGGCACACAGACTTCGGGACCCGACCAAGCGTCCCGTGAACCTTAGCTTCAATCCCAAGGTGTGAAACATTCTTAAATACCCATAAGAATAAAGGATTAACATTAAACACCTTCCTTAACTCTTCTAGGATGGTGTTTACTTCCTTTTTCTCTTTTCCCCCATCTCCTCACTCCATTCCTCTATCTCGAGTGTAGTCAACTCTTTACTTCCCAGGGGGTCACCCATCCCGTGACTGCCGGAAGTCAAGCACGCTTAACCACAGAGTTGTGATAGGTAGGTGGACATTAACCATTTAACCACATCCCTCCATGGTAAGCCACAACACCACGTCTCGAATCGAGCAGGGGCTGAACTCGGCCAACCTTGCCGACGCCCAACAATCCCCCTCCCAGCACTTGCATCAACCTTTGATCACCAAGCCCAGCTATGCAGCATGCTTGACTCGGTCCGCCTGACCTACGCCCACATCCCACCTGGGACTGGACTCGGCTTTCGCCTCGCCATCGATTCGAACCCGTGACCTCGGCTCTAATACAGAATCGAGCAGGGGCTGAACTCGGCCAACCTTGCCGACGCCCAACAATCCCCCTCCCAGCACTTGCATCAACCTTTGATCACCAAGCCCAGCTATGCAGCATGCCTGACTCGGTCCGCCTGACCTACGCCCACATCCCACCTGGGACTGGACTCGGCTTTCGCCTCGCCATCGATTCAAACCCATGACCTCGGCTCTAATACCAATTGATGGATCTCAGCGCTGCACTATGCTTACTTCCCAGGGGGTCACCCATCCCGTGACTGCCGGAAGTCAAGCACGCTTAACCCTAGAGTTCTTTGGCTATCTGGTTGCCATATCCTACTTAAAACCAATTGGTGATAGGTAGGTGGACATTAACCATTTAACCACATCCCTCCATGGTAAGCCACAGCGCCACGTCTCGAATCGAGTAGGGGCTGAACTCGGTCAACCTTGCCGACGCCTAACAAACTCTTTTCATAAGATCAAACGTGAAAGACCTATCATTTCCCACTATCTCTTCCTCACACTCCTTTTCTTCATCACTCCACTCTATTGGGTTAGAAAAATCACTCACACTCTCACACGAATAGAATGAAGCATCATCCCTTTCACTCACTAACTCACTCTCACCCAAGACAAAGGATTCATCTTCTAAAAAGTTAAAGCAATCATACTCATATTTAAACAAAAGGGAATCCTTACAATCATTAATCAATTTATCAAAATTTTTCATGGAATCATCCTCCTGAAATTTAAAGCAATCATAATCACATGTAATGGAAATATTAATGCAAAGGGAGTCATCCACACAAGTGTCAAGGGTGTTTGCAATAGGAGCACAAGAAAGATTAGAAATTTTACCGTATTTTAGCTCTTCATCTTCCCATACCGTTTCAATGTCATCATCCTCACTCTCCATCTCTACCTCCTTTTGATTTTCCAATTCGAAAATTGGAACTTCTTCAAGCACCGGGGCATAACAATCTATTTTCTCTTCAACATTCTCCTCTTTCCTAGCATTTTGCGCGTTTTCGACCTCTTGTACAATCCTTGGATGGGATTCCAAAGTGGAGATGTCATCTACGGTAGTGGAGTTAGCTCGGGACTCATTCATTTTCATGAGCTCCTCCATCATGGATAACATCTTCGTTTCGACCTCTTTTAATGGAAGTCCTTCCTCCCGGAGGGTAGCGAGATAGTCCTTTAGTTCGCTCATGATCTCGACTTTTAGTTTAGCCGTATCCTCCTTGGCCATCCTCGTGAATTCATCAATTTTTGCTTTTAGGATTTCAATTTCATCGGTGGCCGGTGGGGTATAATCACAAGGATTGGTATGGGTATTATATAGGAAAGAGGGTGGTGTTTCAAAGGAATAGGTAGTATTGTTTTCTTTGTGAATTTGTGATGGAGGTGGGTAGTAGGTGTTTAGGTGGGAATTGGGGAATGAATTTGACTCATGAGTATAGCTTGGGTCGAGTTGTTTCATCATTTGCACAAGCTTACTCTCTATGTTTTGGGATATTTCTTTGGAGCTTAACGAGTCATTTTGATGATTGGAGTATTGTGAAGGGTAATTTTCTTGGAAAGGTGGAGGTGGTGTTTCATATGGATATGGGTGATGATTGGGTGTATGGAATGGATATGGATAGAGAGGTGGTAAATGGTGGTGTGGAAATGGGTAATGGTACGTTGGTGGAGGGTAAGTATAGGTGGAATGGGGGTAATAGGGATATGGTTGGGGTAGAGGATTTCTATAGGATTGTCCTCCATGATGTGGGTGATCATGGGGATTCATTTTAGTACTCTTTGGCAAGCTTACAAATGAATTTCAACAAGAATTTCCTGCACAATAGCTTAGCCAACAACAATATTTGCAACTAAAAGTAGTTGGAAGTGAGCACAAGATATACAAGGCAACTTAAGCTCACTTTCTTAAACAAGGAACAAAAGTAAGTAAATAAAATAAAATAAACAAAAAGAAAGCAATTCAAGAACTCTTAAAATTCTACTTCTAAGATGTCAACACTATTCGAAACCGTTTGCCATCCCCGGCAACGACGCCATTTTGATGTTGTGTATATGATGAGTGTGAGGGTGAAGGTGGTAAAACGAAGAGTCAAGACTCCATGTGGGAGGCGAATGGGAACCGAATTGGTGTGTTGGCATCTAGGAGGTTGAAGGAAAAGAGTTACGGGAATGGCTAGGAGTTGGATTCATTGGTAAGAGGGTAATGTTGATAAAAGTTGTGTAAAGTAAAGAAAAGTAAAGTGGAGATTGGGGCTTTAGCTTTTCCATGTGGTTTATCTTTGGTTGGTTTTGCGAGTGCAAATTGTAGAATAGACTAGGGAGTTCATGGCACACTACCAAGTGGCGTCACACTTTGGACTCCCACATCCTCATTCGGTTGGGGCATTTCATCGAACACCTTGTCTACCACTCCTCTCGGGTCTTGTCCTTTCGGACTAAGAGTGGAGATGTGGGTGAGTGAGACTCGTGGGTGGCCGCTATCGCGCGCACACTCACTTCCTTTGGGTTTGCTACCTAATGTGGCCACAAAAGGCACAAAGCTTAAAGAACATCATCCACACAAGTTCAACATCCACCAAGCAAGCAATTCACAAATCAAAGCAATAATATTAAACATCCACATAGATCTACCATGGGGCCACCAATCCCCTATCTAATCTACTCTAGCATACTAAGAAATAAGAAAAGGAAAAGGAAATTCAAAGAAACAAGTATTGAATTAGAAATTGAAGAGAATGGTTACCACCCCTTGAAAAAGGGGATCGTACAACCTTGATCTTGAATCCCAATCTTCCTTCTTGCCCTTGATCTATACTAACTATGAACGGAAGGAATTTTCTCCCAAGAGGGGAGAAAACCCTCTAGATCTATCTATCCTATTCTATCAATTTTCTGATCTATCCTCCCCCCTTTAGGTTTTGGGCAAAAAGGGATTTATATAGGTGACAAAGAAAGGGAAAAAATTTCCCAAAATAGCCCTTGGCCCGACCACGCTTGCTCACACGCGTGTGAGTGGCGTGGTGGCTCTCTGGAATAATTCCACGCCCAGCCACACGCGTGTGAGGCTGCGTGGGGCGTTACTGCATGTTGACTTGTTCGTCTTTTGCTCCATTTTAGCTTCAAATCCCGCTTCAACCTGTGAAATACTTCAAAACTCTTTCTGGAAATGTTGTTAGAAGAAAATTGATCGCATTTGAGCTGAAATGCATGCAATTGTTGTAATTGGATGTCAAAACGATGCGCTTTTAATCTAATAAAGACCCCTTGCGCTATTCTTGGTGCTTATCACATATGGTGGACTAGTTTTTGCAAGTATGCATCTTTTGTTCTTTATGTGACTATAAGTGTACTTAGTGGCCTAGTTTAGTATTGTATGGAGAAATGTGTGCGTTCAATAGAGGATCCATCGCCTTGAAATAACAAGGATGTTCTAGTCTATTCAATAATTTTACAAAGAGAATCTCTGGCTAGACTATAATTAAGTTGGACTTCAGGTTAAGAATATTGAAAAGACATATTGACCAGGTTTATGAGTTTGACCAAGTTTAACCATGACCTTTACTTGGTTTGAAACAAGGTAAGTGTTGTGTGGAAGGAATGTTGCGTGAATTGTACGGCTCTAGCCTCCGTTACAAATATCAGTGGCATACAATTCGAGGTTAGAGCCCTCTTTTACATAGAATCTTAGATATCACGCAACAGTGGCCTCAAGAGCTATGTTTTTGCTAATGATTTTATGTTTAGATTAATTTGTGGCTTTTGGTTTTTGATTTATATTCTTTGGTTAATTAGTTATTATAATAACTAGTATTTTCGCCCGTGCGTTGCACGGATTGGATTTGTTATAATATGTTAAGAGTATTTGGATCGATATACAATTATATAAATTTATTTGATTGTATAAATTCGCCCGTGCGTTGCACTAATCTTATAATCAAATAAATTTATATAATTGTATATCGATCCAAATACTCTTAACATATTATAACAAATCCAATCTGTGCAACGCACGGGCGAAAATACTAGTTTAGGTAATAAAAATAAAGATGAAATTATAAAAAGATTCTAATATTGAATGTATACATTTATTTGATTATAAGATTAGTGCAAAAGTATTACTCAATTAATTGAATAATATATGACTTGTTTGTCAACAATTATCTTAAAAAGATCGATATGTAATATGACTTATGGAATTATATTATTACTAAAATAAATATGGAAAAATGAGAAATAATTTAATTATACTTATTTTAAAAATAAATTCAAGGATCAATGTTTAGCTTAATTACCATAATTTCAAGACCTTGTGGTCTAATGGCACCCGGTTGCACTCCCATATGGAAAGGGAAGGAGTGAGTTTGAGTCTCAGTGGAGGCAATGTTGACTTTTTGTGCTTCAGTAGGTTGAGAAAGTAATTATGAACAGATATTACACTAATATATGTGCAATTATATTTTTATACCTTAAGTATATTCATTTTCACCATATCGCATTTAGTTTCTTTCTTCTTCCATATGTAAATGAATTAATTTTAATTATTATAAAAAATCTAACATCCCATGTTTAGTTAATTTTTTTTAAAGTTTAAACAATTTAAAGTTTTCAAAAGAAAAGTGTAATAAATTTTTTAATATTTTTAAATAATTTTCAGTCAGTTAGTAATATCCTTTCCCTTTTCTAATTTGCGTAATTATTTATGTTTCCTTTTCTATTAGGATCTTTTTATATTTTCAATCAATTAGTAAAATCAGTTTTCTTTTCCATTTTATCTTTACTATTACAATTGTTTGGGCGGGGATTTCACAAAGGATAATTTTATTTTTATTGATAGTAGTATAGATATTGAAGTATAGATAATTAGTTGAATTATTATTATTGGTGTAAATAATAATTAATAAATTATTTTTTTTTTATAAAATTAAGCAGATTTTGTTTTCATTATTCTCACAATTATAATGGTATAATTATTATGAGAATTTGGTAAATAAAATTTTGTTGCCAATAAAACATGATTAATTTTTTTACCAATTAATTAATAATATTATTTTGTGCGGGAAATTTGAAGGGGATGATTTTACTTTTATTAATAGTATTGATACATGAATATAGAAATAATATTACCAATTAATAGATATTAGTTAATTTTCATTTTACATTTTCTTATCAAATAAGCTTTATTATTTATTTGACCAATAAAATATTTAATTAATTGACTACAAAAATTTTAGCGAAAAAATGAAATAGGAGGATATTACTTATATATATAGTATAGATGTTTTCGAATGATCCCGTACCAACATATGTTTGGTATATCACATGTTCTTTTCGTTGCACTAACTATACCATCAAATAAAGTAATAACACTACATTCTTTTACAAAATTATTGAGTTTATAATAATATAACTCTATATTTAATTATTATGTAAATTATATATTAGTTTGTAATAACTAATACTAAAATTGTTTATAAGTATATATTTATCATTACTCTATGCTATTTTTTCTTTTGCAGGAATGGTATTATAAAATCAAGCTGTTTGGAAACGTTACCTGGGAGTCATGGGGTAGGCATTCCATTGGTTGACTGCGGAACATTGATATTCCCTGGACAAATAACAACGAATCAATTGAAGACAAAAACAGGCTCCATTATTGAAAGAAGAAAATTGTTTTCGATTTGTAGAATTGAAAGAATTTGACAATAGGGAGGTCTGCAATAATTGCACTGCGTTTCTCTTTTAAAGTTCAAAGTATAGGATTAGGGATTTATATAAGGTTGTATCTTATTACGATTGAATTGTAGTATGATAGAAATTGTAATGTAGAATTGTAGTACGATAGGAATTGTAATGTAGAATAGTAGTACGATTGGAATTGTAATGTAGAATTGTACAACAAATAGGAAAATAAGATATAATCGAATCCTAAATATTGTGGGACTGTTTTGGGCGGGAAGCTTAAAGTGAGGATTTTGTTTTTATATATAGTATAGATAGATTTGATTATTATATTATAACTAGCATGATACCCGTGCGATGCACGAGCTAACAATTTGAAATATTTAAATTATTTTCATATCTAGTTTACTAAAAAGAGCCAACTAAAGTCGTTAGCCCGGTCAAATTATTAAATCAAATGGATGGTTCAGATTGTTTAGATTTATATTTTTCTTTGAGATTTCTTAATATATCCTTAATAATATGATTATCAATTAAATTTTCTGTAAAATATTCTCTTCTCCGTTAATATTTCGTTAACTTTTAACTTACCCATTAATTTCTATAAGAAAGGTATTAGGTTCGAACATCAACGCAATCAAAGTTGGCATAATTGTTGAATACTACGAATATGTTAGAGTATATTATTCAAAAATAAGTATCTCATTCTATTACTCTTATTAAATTAAATAAATTAGTAGTTATAACAAACAAAAATAATATAATACATATGCATTTCTTTAATTTATAATTCGATGTCTAAAATGCCTTAATTCAAAAAAATTTCAATATAAAAAATTTTAAAAAGAGATAATTTCATTAGTTATATTGTCTATATTTTCTACCATGCAAAGATTCCTTACCTTCAAATTTATTAATTAATTATATTCAATACATTGTTCATTGTTTTCTTTTTACACTATCTTGTAATTAGATATCAAAGTTATACTACAAAATAGTGTTATAACTTTATTTACCAAGTATTATGTTAATAACATGGAAAAAAATTAGTTTGAAGCCAATCATATTAACTACTTAGTTAGGATTTGTGAATAAAGAAGACATTCAAATAGCCCAATAAATTGATTTAAGACTCATCATTATTAAAAATGTCAATGTAGGGCAATAGAACATTATGACACACTTAGCTTGATGCATTGAAAAGATTCTGAGACTACAACATTGCCAGAATCAAATGTTAGACATAAATAATCTAACCATACAGAATAGTTTACGAGAAACCTGACCTCGTAATAGCGGAAGCGGAAGCAGTGTTGATCTCCAGCCACAGTTGATGTGATGCCTCTTGAACGGTAGACCATTAGCCATATTTGTCTCATACTTGACTCAGAACCCTAGATGGTGTACAGTGTACTGGTGTCTACTGAAGAGTATGAGTACCGTGAACTGTATGTGTTACATAATGCGTACCTTGAATCCCATCAATACAGGTTTATATGGGCACAGAGTCTGGTTGAATAACAACTACTAGTTATTGGGTCCAACCAAACTACTTAATAATCAATCTTTCAAATTCATAAAATGAAGAAATTTCAAAGAAAAAAAAAAAAAAAAAGATACAGTTGCAGCTAGAGCTATCAAAACGGACCCAACCCGTCGGGTTGGGCCCGTTTACCCGTGCTTTTGGACGGATTAGGTCAGAGAAATCTCAACCCGTCTCGTATTCGGCCCGGACCGTATAACCCGGGTTATACGGGTTGGCCCATGGGTTAGACGGGGCCCGTCTAACTAACCCATATTCCCACCCCCCACCCCAACTCTCCCCCCACCTTCAAATGTATTGTGTAAATGTGGTATTGTATTAATATTTCAAAATATTATTGCAAATAAGTTTTAAACTTTTGACCTTTCACATAACTTACCACTATTAAATCCAACTATGCAAAGGACTTTTATTGAACATTTTTATATACGGATATATTTATTTAGATCATTCATGCATTATATATAATTTATTTATATTAAACTTATTACAAGTATTAATTAATACATTTAATTGTATCTTTATATTAATATTAATTTATTTATATTAAATTTAGTACTAGTATTCATGAATACAATTAATTGTATCTTTATATAAATATTAATATAAAATTTATTAATTTATTTATATTAAATTTATTACTAGTATTAATTAATACAATTAATTGTATCTTTATACAAATATTAATATAAAGTTTATTTATAAAATTAAAATGGAATTATATACATGTGTGTATGTGTGTGTATAATCTGTATATATATAAACATACATGGTGTTTGTTCAAAAGGTTTAATGTGCTTGGTTGGAAATGGCCTTAGTTCTTAACTAAGAGGTTAGGGGTTTTCAATTCCTAACTTATACAAAATAAAACAATTTTAATAATATTCTTTAAAAAAAAAAAAAACAAAAAATTAATGGGCTGACGGGCTGGCCCGTTTAGCCCGTCAGTCCGGCCTACACGGGTTGGGTTGGCCAAATCCCAACCCGTGGGAAACGGGTCCGGTCGACTAGTTTTCGGACCAACCCGAGGCGGGCCGGCCCGTTTTGACAGCTCTAGTTGCACCATTCATTAATCTTGTATGTAAAATACTTATTGTGTATTCTTTAGCTATATTAGAACTAATATAAATTTAATTTACAATTCATTCAATTTCTACAATCAACCTGCTTGGATTAAAGACAAAATCAACATCAATCTTGACAAAAAAAAAATAATTGCTATATAGAATGTAGCCATTGTACTGTTTAAAAATGTTTATGCACAAAGTGACAAACTATTAATTGCATGCATTGTGAAGAAAAGGCAGTAGTGGCTACTCCAAGATTAGTATCAAATCAACAAAAACAATTTACAAAAAAAAATAAAAAACACACACACACACAACACAACACAACACAACGCAACACACAAAATCAAGTACTACACTCATTCATACTAATTCCAAAAATATGAACTTCAAAATAAACATGTGCAAAATGGATGTAGAAATTGTTGATCAAACTGCACATATTGCAGCATCAGTATTTGGATTACCTGCAAAATTATTGTTGTTACTATCAAGTAAACAAGTTATGAAACTAGAACAAAATGTACTATTCATTAACCTTCTATAAATATAATAAATATTAATATTTTCTTCAATACTTTCACATGAGAATGTACGACACACATCTCACAACACATGAAACATATAGGGGGAAAACTACCACTACCAAATATTAATAGGCGCTTGCAAGATCAAGAGTTCATAGCATAACTAAGATTTCAATCATATATACAAACACAACGAGACAATTCTACAACTTCCTACATCATAATCTCATTGCATGACGTTGTCCTCTATACTACCACAATAACTCAATTGCACATGACACATTACCAAATACCAATAAATAAATTAAAAAAAGAAAACAAGTACTGAAGCTAAGATAAAGACAATGATAATGTTATCCGAAAGAGAATTAAAAAGACTTAGAGAATTCCAAAAGAAAAAGTAGCATTTATTTATATAATCATTTTTAGACTAAGTATTTATAGTAATGTTTTTACAAAATTACAAACATTTATTTTAGTGACAATTATAATCGATATCTCATATATTATCTTGCATTCATAAACTTTGAATTACTGATATGATTTAAATAAACAAATTCAACATTCAATTACATATGCATAAACATCTCTTATATAATCTTGTATTGATAAACTTTGAAATACTTATTTAAAAATAAACATTTGGCATTATCTCATTCGCACAATGCGCGTGAAAAACTAGTATAAAAAGAAGTTATGAGCTTTATTCATTTATATACTTTTGTTATTTACTAGTTATGTTGATTTGATATGAAAAACTTATGCATATAGATATTTGAAATTTAAATATGAACTGATATTATTTAAGATGGCCGGGTAATTAGTTAAAATATTTTTTTTTAATTAAAAGTTCAATACAAATTATTTAAAACTTCTTGGTTATAAATTGTATTATTAGTTGAAGTACAATTTCTTCTAAAGTCACCGCAAATACAAATTTTGAGACCTTTGGGTTTGTTAACTCTAGATGCAGCAACATACAATTGAGTATTGACAAAAAACTGGTTTCCTCAATAACAATTTAACATATATGCATGAGATCATATAATTGACACTTTGCCCTTGACATTTATTAATAGACATTGAATATCAAAGCATTAACTGGAATTGTCTTCTTTGTAATTTGTATGACAATCTTAGATCTTTTAGGGTCATATATAGTCATTCAAATAATCACACATTCACACGTGAGTTCCTACCATGCACATGTATTTATTAATTATATATATTATAAAATAAACAAATCAAGTAATAATTTTAAAAGTATTAAAACATTATATTATATAATAATTTGATCTAAAATTACATAACAATATCTATCAAACTAAACCTATACACTAAAATGTTTTTTTTTTAATACTACTGACTCTATTAAAATGCGTGCGGTATCTGTTTATATCTACTTTCTCAACCTATTGAAGCACAAAGAGTCAATATCGCCAATACTGACACTATAACTTTTGGCGTAAGTTATAAGCGCTTGATCTTAACAAGTGGTATCGAAGTCAAGTCATGGGTTCAAGTCTCAGCAATGTGCTTTGGGTAAAAGCCAAGTCGCTCTACATACACAATTTAAATTAAAATTAAATTTGATAGATGTTCTAGGCTATATTATTATGGAATAAAATGATTGTTACATCACATTAAAATTAAGTTTTATATTAAAATAAAGTTATTTTCAAAAATATTAAAATAAAGTTTTAATTTATTAGATTACAAATTTCTTAGTGTAAGAATTAAATTTGGTGTAAATTGGTTGGCGATAAAATATATTTTGGTGGAAGACTATATTAAAAACATTCGATTTAATGTAAAATTTGGTATTGAACTTGATGGTTTTTTTTTTTTTTTTTTTGAATACTACTAACTCTATTACAATGCAGTATCTGTTTATAACTACTTTTTCAACCTATTGAAGCACAAGAGTAAGTATTGCTCTCGAACCCACCACCTCCCGTATAAAGGGAAGGGTTTGATACCACTGGACCACAATGTCCTACAACTGAACTAAGTATTGAACTTGATGTTAAGCATCGGAGATGCCGTAATACAACTGAACTCGTCCATCTTCTATTATTCCAAATAGTTGGTAGAATTTTCAAAGAGTGTGAAAAGGATTGTTTATGTTTGTCAAGTTCCAGTTAGTCACATCACTGACAACAACAGATCAACTAATGCTACTTCCGATTCAGTTCCCATGCATTATTATCGCATTCTAATTCAAATCTAGCCGACAGACGTTGAGGGTTTGCCTTTACTTTTCCTTTTGTGAGTTCTTCCGACAACATAATAATCCACTAAGAAAAGCACTTGTTCCTAACTTATACTGTGTTTACTCCTATTGTTCTATAAAGTAAGGGCGAAATTGAAGCTTATAATTGTTACAATGCAAGTACCACAAGCTCTGAGCCAAACTTAGCTGGAGATCAGATGATCACTTCATTCTTGGTCCACTTAAGGCTTGATAAGCCTTATCTATAAACCCCCTTTGGTTTAGGATAAGGCTTGAAGAATTGTATGCCATTCTTTTTAACGTAACAATGTGATGCTGTACGTGGGACATCAATCTTTCACTGTTTCACAATGCTGAAGCTACAACTCAATCTAATCACTTGATGTTGCACTCGGTTTAACTGTTCATTAGCATACTCTGATGTGGATGGGGCCTCTTTCTAGTGCCTTAGCTTGTAGTATTTGTTTGTTGTCCAGAACGTTCATTCAATATATAGTTATGTTAGATGGAAATATCATTAACTCATTTAGTTGCGCTGTTCGAAGTGGGGGCCCATATCTTAAGTCTTGTGGCATTTATTCATTGTATAAAGCGTTCTAATAGCACAATCATTATTGTGTGGACCATACTATCAAATAATGTAAATTAAATATAAAAATAATGTATATTGTATTCAGAGAAATATACATTATTTGTGTACTGAATGTACATTATTTTTATAAAAATAATGTACATTCAGTACAAAGATAATGTACATTTAATACATTAAAAATGTACATTTTATTATGGTCTACACAATAATCTGCCTTCTAACTAGAGGAAGGGTGCCCAGTCAGAACCACTCGCCAAGCGGTTGCATGCCGGAAGGTGAGTGGTTGGCAGTTAGCAGAGGAAGGGCGGGCCGCAGTACCGGCATATTACAAGGATGCATGGACTCAAAGATTCTTTCCACATTTTGGGCGGAATTTCTTTCACCAATATTAAGAAAGGGTTCTTGTAAACTAGGAATCCAAAGTTAGTTTATTAAGGTTTTTTTAAGTCTAATATTGTTAATCTTTTCGTTACCTTTTCCCGATCACATGGCTATATATATAATTACCCTTAGGGCAACACTGTATGAGTTGGATTTTGCTCTCTAGCAATAATACTGTTTCGAGTTCTCTCTTATTCCTAAATTATTTTATGTTTGTGTTGACCTACCGACATACTACTTCGTAGCCATAAAACCAACAAAGATCTTATACATTTTTTTTTATTATAGTAACATTTCTACATAACATACACAGTATTGTTCAATATAATGTAGGGTCGATCATTGAAGTGTCATGACATTAGTTACATTAGAAATTCTCTCTCAAAGAGGGGGAAAAAATTATTATGGCAAAATAGATACGTCAGGATTAGTGTCAATCATAGTATTGAGTGAAGATTTGGCAGAACAGACACTACACCAGAGCCTTTAGAAGCTAGTCGTTGGAACTACACCGCCTTATCAAGTAAAGCTGGCAAAGCAGTTATGCGCCCTGAGGCTATTTTACAAGAATATCCTTCTCTAACTGAAGTACCTCAAGGATAAGGCAGTAATTCATTCTACAAGGAAACCCTAAGAGATTACGTACTTCTCTTTCAAGAATCAAAGTATTATATATACTAGTTAGAAAGTTGTTTACAAGGAGGAGAAGAGAGAAAAAAGAGGGACGTGTTTTGCAAAAAAAATATCCTTCAAAGATTTAAATATCAAGAAACTCTCCCCACGAATTACAAAGAGAATACTATGAGTTATCATCTTCTCAAGACACCATTGATAATCTGATTTTAAGAAAACTCTTGAGAGGAAAGTTCTACAAAGCTAAATTTGCGGATGTTATTCCATACAACTTTGGGGCAGTGGTGGGTGAGTCAGCGAGACGGAGAGCGACAATGTGGATATCCAAAAGGGATTTTTTGGGACAGCTGGTTACACAAATCTCCAGCGCAGCCTCAATAATCCTCTATAGTTTTCAAAAGATTGGGTACTACCATGTGGTGTGTAGCTCACATTGGATGAGAAGGTGTCCTCTTATCGTCTATTTGAGTTGTTGTTGAGATAGTGGATTAGACTCACTGATAGTAGTCCCCTAGACGTAGATACTAGTGTATCGGACTAGGTAAACGTTACTTTGTGTCATTTACTTTCTATTTGATTTAGTTTTCCCACTTGATCATATCATTGTTGAACAATCTAGTTAATCACATGCGATTAGGGTTTGCGATATAAAACAAGTTAAATAAGAAACAGATAAGTCAGAAAGATAACCAGGAAAATAGAATTTCACAAATACATGAAATTCACACTTGGTATCAGAGCTTTTATGTCTACATAATGACTGGATCCGTAAGGGAATTTAATTTCTGTATCTAGTGATATTCTTGGTTGAAATTGGGTATGTGTTAGTTTCTTGTGGGTATTGTGTTAGTTTATTGAAAATTTTGGAAATATGGGTTGCATCTCTATCCTGCATATATTGCTGAGTAATCTTTGGCTATCACTTTGTCAAAAAGTAGGAGAAATAACCTTTGGCTATCACTTTGTCAAAAAGTAGGAGAAATATGATGTATTGATGAGTATTGATGAGAAGTCTTTTTGATTGAGAGTTTGAGAGCATCAATCAAACTAAATCACACAGTGAATGACCTTCAAGTGGCTTATAGGCTAATTGGTCAACAATTGGATACTGCTCATACCGAACTTACGTCTTACTTCAATTGAGCCTGTCAGATGCTAAACTAGACGTTACCGCTAATGATTAGGTCAATGAGGAAGAACCCCTGCTGCTTGATTTACTTTGTCTATTATTCTGATAAAAAGAGGAAGTAGTATATATTGAGGGGGAGTTTGATAATTTGATGGAGTTTCTTGAAAGACAATTCATATTAAGTTTGATGGTTCATCTGAGTTTGTAATGTCTGAACAATTCATTATCTTTTTGTTTGTAACTGCTACGAGTTGTTTTTGATGGATCTCAGCATAGTGGGGGTCACCCATCCCGTGACTGCCGGAAGTCAAGCACGCTTAACCAAAGAGTTCTTTGGCTATCTGGTTGCCATATCCTACTTAAAACCAATTGGTGATAGGTAGGTGGACATTAACCATTTAACCACATCTTCCATGGTAAGCCACAGCGCCACGTCTCGAATCGAGCAGGGGCTGAACTCGGCCAACCTTGCCGACGCCCAACAGTTTTTTTTTCAAATAATAGCCAAAGGGGGAGTTTGTTAGTACTTAGTGTTGTAAACGCCAACTTGTAATTGACAAAATAGATAGGGAAGGTTTAGTGTCGGTTATAGTATTGAGTGAAGATCTGGCAGAACAAACATTACACTAGAGCTTTTGGAAGCTAGCCGTTGGAACTACATCGCATTATCAAGTACAACTAACTGGCAGAGTAATTACGCACCCTAAGGTTATTTTACAAGAATAGCTTTCTCTAACTAGAGTACCTCAAGGATAAGACAGTAATTCATTATACAAGGAAACGCTAGGAAATTACTTGTCTTCCAAGAATCATAATATTATATATATTGGTTAGAAAGTTGTATACAACAAGGAGATAAGAGAAAAAAAAATAGAAAGAGGTGTTTTACAAGAAATATCCTTCAAGATTTGAATATCAAGAAACCCTCTCCACGAATTACAAAGAGAATACACTGAGTTATCATCTTCTCAAGACATCATTGATGATCTGAGTTTAAGAAGACTCTTGAGAATAAAGTTCTATAAAGCTGAATTTGCGGACAATATTCCATACAACTGTGGTGCAGTGGTAAGTGAGTCAGCGAGACGGACAATGATAGCATTGATCTCCAAAAAGGGATTTTTTTGGATTGTTGGTTGCACGGATCTCTGGCCTCGACAATCCTCTATAGGTTTCAAAAGATCGGGTACTACTATGTGGTGTGTAGGCAGTGTGGCACATATTGGGTGAGAAGGTTGTTCTTTTACCTTTTGTTAGAGTTATTGTTGAGATAGTGGATTGGATTCATTGAAGGTGGTCCCCAAACGTAGATATTGGAGTATTGAACTGGGTAAATAATACATTGTGTCATTTATTTTCTGTTTGATTTAATTTTCGCACTTGATCATATCGCTATTGCACAATCTGGTTAATCACTTGCGATTATGGTTTGTGATAAGACAAGTAAAATCAGAAACATATAAGTTAGAAAGAAACATATAATTTTTTTTGAGGATGAAAGAAACATATAATAAAAAATAAATTATTATATATAATAAAAATTTAAATTATATATAATAAAAATTTGATTAATTGGACCAATTAATCGAATTAGTTAAAATATAATTTAGTTTCGTTGATTGGGTAACAATTTCTCAAAATAAAAATTCAATTAGTTTGGTTCAAGATTAATCAAATTACTTGAATTATTATATTACTTCTAACCACATTAGCCTATTATTTGTACATTAAGAGTCATCCCCTTAGTACAAATTTTGTACAAGATGGTTGTATCAAATATATAATACAAAAAATATTATACATAATAAAATATTGATTAATTTGACCAATTAATTGAAACAATTAAAGTATTGTTTTGGTTGATTAGGTAACAATTTCACCCACACAATAATTCAATTTTAAATTAATTGAATTATTAAACAAGTTTAGTCATTTTGTTATTTATGTACATTATTACCAAAAAACTAATTATTTAAAATATTAGTTGTAGTTAAATATTCCTTATTGTTATATATTATTTTTTTAGTAATTATTTAGTAAATTTAGAAAGTAAATAATAAAAAGATATCTGTGCCTTTAAATAACAAAATTGGCGCACATTTTTGTTTATTTGTCTAAATTTGTTAAGTTTATAAGTGAAAGGGTATTTTAGTATCAAATCCTTAGTGACACTATTTCAGCATATTTTAATGATACAAATTTTGTCACTAATTTTCAGTATGTTAGTTTTAGAGTTAACTTCTTTTGTCACAAATAAATGCAATATTTGTTACCATGATTGTTGCCACAACAAAGTAATCATCTGTTACCACTTTTTAGGTCACTAATAATCATTTTTGAGTTGAGAACAATTCTCATAAATAAGTACAACTATTGTGACTAATGTGTTGTCATAATAAAATAATTAATTACAACGACTTTAGTTAGGTTGTCACTAGATCAATTTTTTGTAATAACATATTTGGTCACAAAATGTACATTTATCGTGACCACTATTGTTATAACTCAAGTACAACTTGTAGTGAACATAAACATTGTCACAAGAGTCTTGAATAATTGTGACAACTTTTCAAAACTTGTCACTATTGACGGTGGATATAGTGGCAACAGGTGACAACTTCAAAAATTGGTCACTAATTTAAATATTGACCAAAATCAATAGTTTTCGTGACAACTTCTGCTGTCACTAAATGTTAAATTTCTTGTAGTGAATCTAAACTTCAAATAGTCTTGTCTGAGTTTTAAGGATTAAAGATAGAATGAAGACGAGCCAATCACTGACTTCCACAACCAAGTTCTGATGAATATTCTTGTCCGAGAGAGAATTCAACAAGAGTTTACGAAGCAAGATTTACAAAAGAGATTCAAGAAACTTGCTCTACAAATTACAAAGAGAATACTCTGAGATATATATCATCTTCTCAAGATATTGTTGATGAACTAAGTTTAAGAAGACTCTTGAGAAGAAGTTCTACAAAGCTTTATCTACGGACCATATTCCATACAACTATGGTGTAGTGGTGGGTCAGTCAGCGAGACGGACAACGACAGCGCGTATCTCCAAGAAGGGATTTCTTGAACCGCTGATTGCACGGATCTCCGGCCTCGACAATCCTCCATAGCATCATCAAATTGGGTCTTTACCGTATGAGGTATATCGCACATTGGGTTGAGAATGCGTTCTCTTACGGTCTATTTGAGTTGCTGTGAGATAATGGATTGGACTCACTTATGATCCCCGATGTAGATACGCTTGTATCGAACTGGGTAAACAATAATTTGTGTCCTTTACTTTCTATTTGATCTATTTTCCGTACATAGTCATATCGTTGTTACACTAATGGGTTAAACAAACCCGACTATAATTAGCGATAAGACAATATTTCAAACAGTTAAGTCTAAAAGATAATTATTGAATATTGAATATTACAAATACAAAAAATCACAGTATGTATATAATGTTTTATCAAAAATCTTATCTTTTGATTATAGCACTTATAGATAACATAACAGTACTGTTTTGCGTGCAGTTGGGTCCAACACTGAAGATTCGTGGCAACCTTTCCTTTGGAAATTCTCCCTGGAAAGCTAAACTGTCCAATAAATAAGCTAGGGATTAAGTGGGGTTTGGGTAGCATTGGAAGATAAGGTTGTGCGTGTATCTGACTAACTACTGTTTTAACACGGAGGCCAATCATGGGTGGGAATTAGCAACAATTAATTTATAAAGCACAAAATTTGAACAGAAAGATCACGCAAGTCACGTGGCATCAATGTTATCCCAGGGTGCAAAAGGGCCCATCCCATTTTTGGAACATCAGATTCAGCTGCTAATAAATAGCCTTAGATTTAGCTTCAATCACAATTCAATTCAGATAGAGTAGTGCAGTTTAATCATCAATACTGTCAGGAGTTGAGGATTGAGCTGAGAAATATACATATATATAAAACAGAAAGCAATGGGGAGGAGATTTGCAAAGTTGAAAAGAATGGTCAGACAACAGAAGGGGAAGCTCTACATCATCAAGATTTGCATAAGTATGCTTTTGTGTTGATCTATCTGAGACAACTAGTCTCAACACAAAGATTCATCAGTTTTTTTTTTTCTTTTTGGGGTGTTGGAAAGTTATGAGGTATCATAGTATCATACCTAGGTTCCAATAGATGTATTCCAAGTAGTACAGTCTGTAATTATACTATACTTACATGAACTATGAACTATCTACATTCAACAGATCAGGTGTATTTAAAGTTGTTTTCGATCAAGTCAAGTTAAAGTATATGATTTGTAGAGTTTTCATTTTCAGGCGTATATTAGAGTCAAGAATTTTGAATTGTATTATATGACACCTAGCTATGACCCTTAGCATTCCAATTAAGAGGGAAGCTTCTCGACTTCGATTGTAAATCGCACTGAAACAACCCTACCACTTAACCCTTAGCTATGCTTACTATTCAGTGAGTTAAACACACTTAAGTACGAAGTTATTTGATTATCATATCCTCTTTAAAACCAATTGGTGATAAGTGGGTGAAGATTAATCATTTAACTACATCCATGATAAGCCATAATGTCACATCTCGAATCTAGCAGCGGCCGAACTCGGCCGACCAAGTCCACGCCCAACATATATTAGTATTAGTATTAGTATTATGAGATTGAGTGCATGTAGTATAATTAAATTAGGTACTGATGGTTATTAATTAGTTTGAGATACTATATATTGTACTTACTGCATACAGAAAATTAAAGAAATAAATATATCTTCGTGATTATATTGCAAATAACATAAAAGAAAATTAAATCATCATTTAAAGGTCATAGATCATCATGCTAGTTATTGTTGGAGGATGAAGACGCACGCTAAAGGGTCTTTATGTATTTCCATAAGTTTTCTGTTATAACTACTGAACTGCTCCTCCACCTCTCATATATATATATATTGTATCTGGTTGTTACTTGATGAGCACAAATGATGAGTGTAAAAAGAGTGTAATGTCGTTCCACTGAGAATTGGGGTTATGGCACGTAATTGTGTGAATTACTAGGCACTAGAGTATATGAATTAATAAAATCCAAGCAACAAAGACTGACTGATGTGGAATAAAAGAAAGCAATTGATTAAGGTATAAACTGTATGATAAAAGTATGGGCCAGATTAGGGGGATTGTAACCTTGATGTTCTAGCAAACTCAGGATTAGGGAAAGAATAATGAACCAAGGGATATATGGGCAATGCGCAAAAGAATTCTACTCAGCTACTTTCATAATCAATAAGAGAATTAGGCTAAGATTGCCCCACTGTCGTGATGCATCAATCATAACCTTAAGCACCTAAGCATTGTAAGCCCTCAATATTACCTCTACTTTCATAGCAGGAAAATTAGGTTGAAATTGGTAAGGCTCGAGGTCTCCATCCAACTGTCGTTGTAATGAATCCCTCTCCTAGACTAGCAATTAATTGTGGCCACAAACCAATAACTAGTGCAAAGAAATCCCCAATTCAACATAAACCCTAGGTAAAAGATTCAATCCCTTTATGCAATTAATCATAAATCGAACATCAAGATTAACAATGGATCCCTAATCCAAACCCATAAACGAATTACTCCCGCATCGTTAAAGTAAACAAAGCAAAGCAATAAATAATAACCATAAACATTGCAAGAATTAAAAGGGAAGAGAAACTTAACTGATAAAGAACAAATCCAATCTTCAATCCTTGATTCCAATCTTGAAATTAACTAATCTAATGTGAAACTAATCTAAACTATGCTAGGGGAATATAAACTAAAAGCTAGGGTTCAGAACTCTGTAAGGGAACCTCCTCCAATTGTAGAGAATAGGTAGAATATATAGGAGATAGATGGGCCTTGGCCCATTAGGTAACTTTCAATTGCTTTC
Source organism: Ipomoea triloba (assembly GCF_003576645.1). Lineage (NCBI taxonomy): Eukaryota > Viridiplantae > Streptophyta > Magnoliopsida > Solanales > Convolvulaceae > Ipomoea > Ipomoea triloba. The sequence continues at coordinate 17,815,488 of NC_044919.1, read as the reverse complement.
CAATTTGTATTCTTGTTTCCTTTCTTTCTTGTAATTCTCTTTTCTTCCAGAACTTGTCCAAAATGCTCCAAAATTCTTCCTTTGTTGTTTCTTGTAGATAATTCAACATTTGGACAATATAACACACAAACAATTCCCAATTTCATTAGGATAAAGAAAATAAGCATCAAAACAACTAAAATAAGGGGTGAATTATTGTACAAAATAGTAGATATCAACTCCCCCACACTAGAACTTTTGCTTGTCCTCAAGCAATTACCAAGGACAATCTACCTTCCAAGCAATGAAACTGATCGTACTTCCTCCCTGCACAACCAAACATACCACTAACCAACTCATGACAACCTAACCTGCTTCAAGAATCATCTCAGAATCACAAATGAGTTCACCTCTCAGGCCAATAACCGGGCACCAAAATTAAGGTAGATTAGGACCCTGTATGCACATGTACTCAGTTGAGATTATGCAGAACTTGGCTTAAGTTGAGATCCCATAGACATACTCTTCATACTCACATAGATCAACTCTAAAACTGCATGCTAAAATCAAGTAGGTCTTTATTCGGCTTGTAATGGGGCTACGGGTGAGTGGCTAAACAAAGAAGGGGTATGGAAAAATAAACAAAGGAGAGAATTTCACATCTATTCACAAATAAATCTAGAAGAAAAACTACAAGTATGGACAATGGAACAAACTACCATTGAGAACACAAGAACACTCTAAAACAGTGGGGTTGGACACAACTTTTCTAGCATCATGAACCATATGCACTTTTATTCATCATCTTTTTTTTTTCTTTTCTTTCACAAACTTTCATCACTTCCAAACTTTTTCTCAAACAACAATTTTTTTTCTTTTCTTTTCTTTTCTACTATCAAACAACTTTCTTTTCTTCAAAACAAAACAATAAACTAATTCCTTTCACCAAACCCCCACACTAGGACAAAGATAACAAGAGTAGTTCTAACAAAAATAAGCTCCAAAAAAGAAATCTCTTCTAAATTAAAGAACAAATGCTACATTCTCTCTAAGGGTGGATGGAAATATATGGCTAAGGCTAAGGGTTTAATAACATGGGTAAACAAGAAAAACAATAACAAAGAACGGGTTAAAGTGCTTAGCACTTATTAAACAAAAACAAGGCTCAAAGGGGGACAACTAGGGAAAACAATTGTAAAAAGGGTAGGTTTAAAGACTTGGGCTAACAACAATGGCCTAAATCACTTCAAAGCATGCAAATTATAGACTTCATCATGAGAGCACTGAGACAAGCTATGACAAGACAAATATCACCGGAATTCCACATAAGCCTTCACTAGCAATGCATAACACACAGGGGAAACATTTAGGTTAGAGGTTAACCCAACTATTAGCAAGAGACTGAATTAAACAAAAGCTCAACCTTGAATCATCCATGACAAGCTAGGCTGCACAAGTACCACCAAAAAAAACCACCAACCAGCAAAGAGGAAAGTGGTCACAGCCACAAAGCAAAGAAAATAGACTATCCACAGTGTTGCACATTGAGTCCTTCAAGCAAAGTTCACCAAAAAAATATAATTTCAAACCAGAAATAGCACCCCCCACACTAAAACTTGGACATCGTCCTCGATGGACAAACAATTAAGCACAATAGAGGGGATACAAAGAATAAAATCAATAATGAAGTACAAATTCAAAACTAATAGAGAAAGAAATTAAAAGATCGAGTTAGGAAATTAAACCTTGAAGTCTTGATGCAATGAAGAAAAATGGAAGAAAAAAACTATAGAACCTGAGGAAGACAACAATGGTGCACACAAGGAAGTGGGGATAAATTGCAAAAAAAAAAAAAAAATTTTTTTTTTTTTACTGTTGGGGTCAAGGGCGGGGTCATGGCTGTGATGTTGGCTGTGACCCAGAGCTCTCTATAAGCGAAAACGTACTGGAAGTTGAGGAAAAGGTCACGGGCGGGGTCATGGCCGTGATGTTGGCCGTGACCCCGAGCTCTCTATATGCAAAAAGTCCATTTTTCGCGCCAAATGCCTGTTTTCACCTGTAGATCAATCCAAAACATCCCCAAAGCACTCCAACACCTAAACAGATCATAAACACTCAATTTCCAAACATTCCCTACTCTCTTAGAAGTAAAATAAATCAATTCTCACTCAAATATTCCCTTGCCAAACCTCTTGAAAACCAAATAAAGACTAAAATATAAAATCTAACTAAAGCAAATAAATTAAATGCAATAAAATAAAATGCAAGAAAGTAAAGGATAACATGGGGTGCCTCCCATGAAGCGCTAAGTTTAATGTCGCTAGCTCGACTCAACCTCTCAAGATCAACCATCATTGAATTGAACAAAGAACATCCCATCATTCCTAGCAAATTTTTCTTCAAGATAGTGCCTCAAATGGTGGCCATCAACAAATTCATTTATGCACAAGTCCACCACCTCAAAGCTCAAAGACTGTTCCTCCATGAACTCAAAATTCAAGCACACACTTTCACCAAATCCATTCTTATTTTCCCCTTGATTTTCCTTTCCTGGAGCAAGTAGGGAAAACCTTGGGTCTTCTTTATGCACTAAGATGAAGTAAGAATCCTTGGACATGAAAATTGGCCAATGGGGGCCTCCACATTCAAAAACATTGACACCTCCCGGTTCCCAAGTTAGTCTAAAGTTCTCACCCAAGGGAGTGTCATCAAAGGAAGACATACCTCGTTTGTGCCATCAATTTCATCAACTATATCATTCTTGAACACTTCTTCACTTGGACCATCTTTAAGTTGCTCTTGTTCACCATTCCCTTGTAACTCCACACTTCCTTCCCAATTCAAAGGTTCCATTTCAATCTCCTCATTCACTTTCTCATCTTCATCAGCTGCATCCTCCATCTCCTCTGAATCACCACCTTCACTTGGCGTGAACAACTCATGTATAACATCTTCATAAGGAATTGAATTTTGAATGGGTTCTTGAGTTGTCAAGCCTATTCTTTGAGCCTTAAGATCTTCCACTTGAGCTTGTAACACGTTCATTTGAATGATTAAGTTATTCATCATGGACCTCGTCTCCTCATCAATAGGTTGGCTTGCTTGTAGAGGTTCTTGATAGAATGGTTCTTGAGGTTCCCAATGGTTATTGGCATATTCTTCTTCACTTGATCTCATGGGATATCCACCATCCTCAATGTCATCATCGGGTACAATAGTAACTCCCCAACGCCTAGCCAATGCCAAGGTTTCCTCATCAATAGGTCGGTTTGTTTGTGGAGGTCTTTGATAGAATGGCTCTTGATGTTTTTGATGTACAGGTACTTGAACTTGGCCTGGATATCGAAAGTTAGGATCAAAGATGTAGCGTCTTTCGGCTTCATGTGATCCTCCACATATGGCACACCAAAGAGGTTGTGGCATGAACATTGGTGGTGCACCTGCTTGAAAAACTTCTTAATTCATATTGGCACCAAACTCTTGAGTGAAAGGTTGATATTCCTGATGATGTGGTGGTTAAAGATTTTGGTAGTGTGGATTGAAATCTTGTGAAGGTTGTGGGTATGGATGTTGGTAGTTTGGAGTGTATTGAGAGTATGAGTTTTGGGGGTGGAATGGTGGTGGATGAAAATTTTGGGATTGAACATCATAGTAATGGTTAGGAGGTGGGGCTTGAATTGTACAAGGATTTCCATATCCATCATATTGGTTGCCCTCATAAGATTGACAATCGTAGTATCCTCCTTGATCCAACATGGGAATCCCTTTCAATCAAATCAAAATATATAGACTTGCATGCACATTAGCAACAAATTTTTTTTTTTTTTTTGTGTCTTTTTTTTTTTTGTGATAAAAACTTGATCTCCTAAAATTCACTAACTCTAATGCTAGTAAGAAAATAATCACACAATCAAAACCAAATAAACCAATCCCCGACGACGACGCCAAAATTGGATGAACACAAATGATGAGTGTAAAAAGGGTGTAATGTCGTTCCGCTGAGGATTGGGGCTATGGCACGTAATTGTGTGAATTACCAGGCACTAGAGTATATAAATTAATAGAATCCAAGCAACAAAGACTGAATGATGTGGAATAAAAGAAAGCAATTGATTAAGGTATAAACTGTATGATAAAAGTATGGGCCAGATTAGGGGGATTGTAACCTTGATGTTCTAGCAAACTCAGGATTAGGGAAAGAATAATGAACCAAGGGATATATGGGCAATGCGCAAAAGAATTCTACTCAGCTACTTTCATAATCAATAAGAGAATTAGGCTAAGATTGCCCCACTGTCGTGATGCATCAATCATAACCTTAAGCACCTAAGCATTGTAAGCCCTCAATATTACCTCTACTTTCATAGCAGGAAAATTAGGTTGAAATTGGTAAGGCTCGAGGTCTCCATCCAACTGTCGTTGTAATGAATCCCTCTCTTAGACTAGCAATTAATTGTGGCCACAAACCAATAACTAGTGCAAAGAAATCCCCAATTCAACATAAACCCTAGGTAAAAGATTCAATCCCTTTATGCAATTAATCATAAATCGAACATCAAGATTAACAATGGATCCCTAATCCAAACCCATAAACGAATTACTCCCGCATCGTTAAAGTAAACAAAGCAAAGCAATAAATAATAACCATAAACATTGCAAGAATTAAAAGGGAAGAGAAACTTAACTGATAAAGAACAAATCCAATCTTCAATCCTTGATTCCAATCTTGAAATTAACTAATCTAATGTGAAACTAATCTAAACTATGCTAGGGGAATATAAACTAAAAGCTAGGGTTCAGAACTCTGTAAGGGAACCTCCTCCAATTGTAGAGAATAGGTAGAATATATAGGAGATAGATGGGCCTTGGCCCATTAGGTAACTTTCAATTGCTTTCCAATTTGTATTCTTGTTTCCTTTCTTCCTTGTAATTCTCTTTTCTTCCAGAACTTGTCCAAAATGCTCCAAAATTCTTCCTTTGTTGTTTCTTGTAGATAATTCAACACTTGGACAATATAACACACAAACAATTCCCAATTTCATTAGGATAAAGAAAATAAGCATCAAAACAACTAAAATAAGGGGTGAATTATTGTATAAAATAGTAGATATCATTACTTTCTGGTATGGTTTTTGATCAATGAATGAGAGCTTTCATCTTCTTCCCCGAAACTTCTTTCCTCCGCCTTCATCCTAACTCTAACAGTTATAGTGTGCAATTTAAATCTCTCTCTCTTTTTTTTTCTTTTTTTTTTAAAATTGATGAAAGCTAGATAGCTCATATATATATATTTTGCAAAGTTGGAAATAGCATAGGGGACTCTTCGTGCATAAGAAACTAGAAAAACTGTGGTGTTAGGGAACAATTCGTTGACGTTTAATAAGAAAGATATAGATGTGGTTGACACATAACAAGAGAAGCTAAGCCTTTAACAACTAAGCTTAATTGTAGCTAGATAAGTGATGAGGTAGTAGCTTAGTATTGAGAGTGGTAAGTAAAGTTTTAGCCTCTTTAATTTGTTTGTGTACAAATCATGCCTGCATATATATTATATTTTTATGGTCCCGATTAAATTAGAAAAAGTTGAAGGGTTAAAATAATATTTAGGCCATGTTTAGTAAATGGTTGTTAGCTCATTGGGTTATAGTAACTAGTTAATAACATTAGCTGATTGTATAAAGGTATTCGGTAAATTAGCTGTTAGTTGATCGCTATTTGATATAATTTTTTCTCAAAAAGTTAATTGAAAAGTTGCTTTGAGGAGCTTTTTGAATTTTAGAATTACAAAACGTTGATTAATCAAACACTTATATTGTTTTTTAACTAAGTCAAATAGCTAATAGTAGTCAAATAAGCTAAAATTAACTGATAAGCTAACTATTTTACCAAACAAGGCCAACATCTTTCATTCTGACAAAAATTAAGTCGTCATACAGATTTTTAAAGAATTTTGACTAAGTTAATTTTTTCACACTTTCTTAAAACTTATGTTGAAAATTTAACTATATACTCTCAAAAAAGATTCTATCGAAACTGTACTATGTTTGCCAGGAAGGATTTTTATTTTCAAAGATTGTCAACATGAAGAGATAAAGGAAAAGATTTTTATATAGTATTATGAGATTGAGTGCATGTAGTATAATAAAATTAGTTATGATGATTTTATTTTCTCGATACTATCCCTCGTCTGACTTTATGGATGCCCAAACTGGGAACAACCCGAGCTACATTTGGCGAAGTATTATAGCGGGTCAACCTTTGCTTAGGGAAGGTGTTGTCTGCTGTGTGGGCGATGGAACTCACACAAAAATTTGGGGCTGGCCATAGTTACCCGATTCTACAAACCCGGTGCTTAATACCCCTGTTGTGGATGAATTGAAAGATGCGCCTGTAAGTGGTCTATTGACTGAGTCGGGGGAATGGGGGGATACAGATAATGTCATAGATTTGTTCTTGGAAAGTGATGTTAAACGGATCATCTCTACTCCTGTTTCTTCACATTTTAAGGATACGTGGAGATGGAAGGGTGATATAAGGGGCATGTACTCAGTGCGACATGGTTATAAATTGCTCACAGCTCCCGCTATACATTTCGATCCTCAGCTGTAGTTTGTCGAATGGAAGAAGCTATGGTTGCTGCCAATTCCTCCTAAGGTGGAGAATTTCCTATGCAGATGCATGAGAAATATTCTCCCCATTCGTGAGACTTTAAAGATGAGGCATGTTTGGGTGGGTGGTGGCTGCCCATTCTGCGCAGAGGGCTTGGAAACAATGGAACATATTTTTTTGTGTATGCCCTGTAGTGAAACAAGTTTGGGGAGTTTTAGATGCTTTGAACAATGGCAGTTTGGCCGAGATTTTTAATCATGAACTTCAGTCTCCCGCAACGTTGGTGATAGTACAGATGATTACGCGCATGTGGACTGCCTGGACAACTAGAAATGAAGTTGTTTGGAAGGGGATTATGCCATCAGCTACTTCCATGCAAAGGCAGGTAGATGTGTTGAGTTCCCTTTGGTTTGAATCATTTTCCAAAACTAGTCTGCCTATTGTTCTCAATGAGAGTAATAATACTTGGGGTTTGTTTGGTTCGCACATGGGAATCAGAATCGGTATGGGTATTAAATACTTGGTAAGGGTAATGGGTTTTGGTGAAAGTATTTTGCATGTTTGGTAGTAGGGTGGAATGAGAATGATTACTAATAGTTGGGGTAAAAAGGAAGAAGGGGAATGAAACCCTTATTTCATTAGGGTATGAATTTTTCAATTAATGAGGTATTTCAAACCCATAGTAGTATTTTAAAAACCTATCAACCAAACAAACAATAACAATCACTTTGATACCCATACCTTATGCCTAAACTCACCAACCAAACACACCCTTGGATTCCTTGCCAGTCAATGAGCTTAAATGTAATGTTGATGTAACTATCTTAGAAGATGGGCTGATTTTGAGGTCGTTGTACGGAACAACGAAGGGAAATTTGTGGCTACCTACAGTGCTCGGATTGATTGTGGAAGAGACCCCTTCTTGGTTGAATCAATGGCGGTTAAGGAGGCCCTTGCATGGTTAAATGCTCATCACTTTAGTAATTTGTTGTTAGAGTCTGATTGTCTTAATTTCTGTTCTAGTTTTAAATATACTTCTTTAGACCTTTTGTGAGTTGGTTTGACAGTAAAGCAATGTCGCAATATTGCTTCTGACATTGGGAACGTGTCTGTTCGCCATGTCAATAGGTCAGTGAATCACGTAGCTCATGTATTAGTACGGGCTACTGGTTCCTTGTCTGTCTTGGGTTGTGGGTGTCTGTGTCACGGATCTGTATTTCGCATTTTGTTGATTATTAATACATTCGTGTCTTTCCCTTCAAAAAGGAAAACATAATGTATGTAAAGTACATAATGTAAAATGGACAAGAATTTATAGTGGTTCAATTCAATGGTGATATAATTCATCTGATCTACTCCTCTCTTCTCTTATCATCCAATAGGGATTCACTAGTAAACTGGTATCCCAAACAATTTACAAGTGAGAGCTAAACAAGTGTTTATATCATAAAGCCCACATCAAGTTTTTACAAGACTCAAAAGTATGTTTTTAACCTCTATCTACCCTTGGTAGTGATCAACAAAAATTTCAATACAAAGGGTTAAATGACCTTCCAACAAAAGAGACTCAAGAGAAACTTGATCTTCTAATGAGCTCGAATAAATTTTTTGTGAATTCTTGATAATGGCGCATAAATCATTTTCATAATGCTTGATCAAATATCTTATCTTGGTAGAGACAATCAACCAAAATTTCAACACAAAGGTTAAATAACCCTCAAACAAAAGCGACTCAAGTAAAACATGATCTTCTAATGTGCTTGGATAAAGTATTTTGCTTTCTTCTTAAGCATTTTATCTATTTATAGCTAAATTTTGAATTTTCCCATTGGAGGAAAACAAATTCAAATCACCAACTTGACAATAAAATAATTTGCCTAGATTTGACAGGTGTAGATGTTATCCAATATTTACTTGCAACTTGTCTTAAAAATGTGCCAACATTTACAAAAGTAGTAATAATCTTGCATTGAATGTTAGTTGAAAACCCTTAATGTTAATCTTCCTTCTCTGCTATAAGCTCTTCTGCTTATTGAAAATCTTGTGGCTTGCTTTCAAAAGCCATGTTGTCAAAGAACATGTGCTGCTCTAAAAGTTTTTTATTACTATCTCAATACTTTAGTTATGTAAATGTCTTTGTTGTCCATAATCTTATGTTGCTCAAGACCCTTGTTGCAATTTTTTGATTGAGAGTCTTGCTATTGCAAGTTGTGTTATGTTGTCAAAATTAAATAATCTATCTATGTCACTTTCTAGACTTATGATGCTTGATGACCTTACTATTTACAAAGGAATCAAGATCAAGCACCCTTGAATAACCAATTTAGGTGAATCAATGTTCCCTTGCAATTGTCGCACGATGGGGCCTCACAACCAAACACAATTTGTTCCCTAGTTTCTTTCATTTGATTGTTTCATTACTTGTTTACTTTAGTGATAGAATTTTCCCAAACAATTGATTTTATTTTGTGCACATTCCATCCTCTTTGTGATCACTATGCATTCGCTTGAATAAACGCTAAGTAATTTTCCGATTGTGCCTCCTTCGACACTCAACACTCGGGGAGTTCATCTCTTCGGTTTTACCTCTTATTCCATCTTTTTCACCCCACTAAAACTACACGCTTTCAACACTTTTAGTTGGACACTTGTTCAATACATAGACAACACAAGCAACAGTTTCTGCCCAAAAAGGCTTAGGCAGATAAGATTTTTAGATTTCAACATGCATCTCACTATATCCATGATAGATCTATTCTTCCTCTCAGCCACTCCATTTTGTTGTGGAGTGTAGCTGGTTGTCATCTGGTGCTGAATACCCATCTCCTTCAAAAAATCATCACAAGCAATATATTTTGTACCTCTATCAATTCTCAAGATTTTGTTTAATAACTACTCTGCTTTTCAACAAAAGTTAAATTGCTTGAAAACATCACATGCATCAGACTATTGCTTAAGAAAGCAAACTCATGTTTTCCTACTGAAATCATCAATGAAAGTAGCAAAGTACTTACAACCTCCATGTGACGGAACCTCCAATGAACACATGTCTGAGTGAATAATCTCCAACTGTTTTGTGGCTCTTCTTGACTTGCCCACCGGGAAGGGATCTCTATGCTTCTTCCCAATCAAAGAAATCTCTCAAATATGATTAGGGGCATTCACAATAGGTAAATCAGAAACAAGCTATTTTTTCATTAGATATTTTAATCCAGAGAAATAGAAATGTCCAAACCACATATGTCATAACCAATTAACATAACAAATTTCAGAATTAAAGCAAGCAAGAAGTGCATGATTGATTTTCAAAGGAAATAGTCGATTTTGGGACATATTTACATTTGCTATCAAAATTCCCTTAGCATTTACAATGGTACAACACCCCTGTGTAATATTTATCTTATATCATTTTTCTGACAACTGCCCCATACTCAACAAATTTTAGTGTAGTTCAGGAACACAGAACACATTAGATATAAAATTGTGAGTACCATCCTTCAACTGAATAGAGATTTTACATTTTCCCAAAATTGACACCTTTGACTTATTGCCAAATGTCACTTCAGACCAGATTGATTCATCTAGTTTGGAAAACAACTTTTTCTCCCCACACATATGGATACTACACCTAGTATCCAAGAACCATGCGTTTTCGTCTTAAGAAAAACTATTACTCGCCAAAAGTAAGATTTCAGAACTCTCATCAGACTTTTCAGCAATGTTTGCTTGATTTCCACGATTGTCCTCATTATACCAGCAATCAGCTATTGTGTGCCCATACTTGCCACAGTTGTAGCAGTGAAATGGAAATTTACCTTGTTTGGTATTACCTCCACGGCTCCACCTCTTCATTGGTTGGAGTTACCACATCCTCCTCCTTGGTTGGAGTTACCACGACCTCTTCTAATAGATCCTCCTCTTCCTCTTCCACGACCTCTACTAGATCCTCCACCTCTTTGATTAGGGTCAATCATATTATGGGTGACTTGGCTCTTCAAAGGTTCTTCTGCTAGTGGTTCCAATTTTGACGCAATCCTGTCAATATAGCTTTCTATCATACCTTTCAGGTCTGTAATTGACAAGAGCTCGGTATTGTGTGACTCTATTATTAAAGTCACCACATGGCCATACTTCATCGGCATAGTTCAAAGAACCTTTTCAACCACTGCACAATCTTCAATCGTATCTCCATATAACCTTATCTTATTCACCTGATCAATAAGGCGAGTGAAATACGGATCTACTGTTTCTGTAGAGTTCATCTCACAATGATCATACAACTTTCTTAACAACTGCAACTTAGATTTCTATACCGATTGACTCCTTTGTGTAACACATTTAAGATGTCCCAAACTTGCTTTTCTATTTGAGCACGAGCTAATTGCTTAGAAACGGAGTACTCAACACCTTGGTGAATCTGTCCCAAGGCCAATTGATCTCGCCGTATAGCGGCTGCATTAGCTCTTTCTGGTAGACCAGGATCAACAAAGCTCCAAAGATTTTGAGATTTCAAATGCGTAGTCATCATAATTTACCAATAATTGTAATCAAGTTTACCATCTAATTTAGGACCCGACGATACAATATTGAAATTTGTTATCATATTTCACTACGAGATATATATATATATATATATATATATATATATATATATATATATATATATATAATTGAGAGAGAAAGAGGAATATATAGAAAATAAGAATGTTGATTGCATTTAAAATACTTGTGATACAAACTATTTATTGTAAAGAAATGAAACAAGAATGCTAAAATTTTGCCTATGTAGAGTTCCACGTACTACTACAATCAAGGGCACACTCCATGTATTGCTATGCCATTACCCACGTATTGCTTTAATTTCTAACAAACTAATTACTACTTGGTTTAACAATTAAAATAATAATATTATTATAACAATGCACAACTTGAATTGGAATCAATCTTGAATTACAATCTAGGAATTGTAGAGAGGTTTTTCTGTCAAAGGAAACCATTGTAGAGGATGGAAAAAGTGAGAGAACTGATCTAGAACTAACTATCCTATCTAGCTTGGTCCCTTGATCCTTGAATGCTTCAAAATCTTCATTATGTTGATTTCAACACTTGTGTATGAGCCCTGATCCCTCAATCCTTATTCTTTCGGGTGTTAGGCTGAGGTTGAAAGGCTTATTTCCCAACCTCAATGGAGTAAAATTGTTGGTTGGCCAATGTTGCAAAAATCGCGCCTAGGCGCTAGGCAGTACCAGGCCGCGTCGAGGAAGGCTGGAATCGGCCTGCTTCGCGGCCGACCGCCCCATCTCAGCCCCTTGTTTTTTTTCCCAAAATCCTCATACAGAAGCAGTCCGCCACCGAAGCAACCCCGCCGGTCGCCTTCGTCGCCGAAGTAGCCTCAATTCCTTCGCCGGTTGCCTCCGCATGTCGCCTCCTCCACCGTCGGTAGCTTCCGCCTCCACCAGTCTGTTGAGAGTTGAGACCCATATCTGGTTCTCTGTTGAGTCGTTGTAAGTCGCAAGTGTTGATCTATTGTATTGACTATTGAGAGACTCAAGCATTCATTCGAAGAACCTAGATCTAGTTTTACAAAAAAAAAAAAAAAAAAACAGATCTGGTTCTCTCTGTATGTCGTGTGAAGAAGAGCTGAAGAGATTACTCCATAAATTAATTAAATTGAAATATTAGAAACGGGGAAAGAGAAAGCTTTATTGGGGAAAGGGAAAATAACTATTAATGCCACTAAAGTCTGGGAGAGGATATGTTTGGTTAAAAACAAATAAAAAAATATTAAAAAATAATAATAAATCTGGCTCCTAGGCGCCTAGCATCTTTTTCAACCTTGTGGTTGGCAAGACAATATTTATAGCCCAATGGTATATGAGTTCATCATGGCTACACTCGAGTGTAGAGGTTCAATCTAGGACTTGAATTTGGTGATGACTATCTCTTTCAAATCCTTAAACAAATCCTACAACGTCTTCATAAACTAGTTGGGGGAGAAGTTGGGATTTTACACAGTAAAGGAGTAGGAAGAGGATGACTACAAAAGGTTTCCATATGACTTCCTAGGAGATAAGTCCACCTTTGCTTATTAGAGTGACATTTTAAGGTTTGGGATTGGATGGGGACCCTCAAGGATGCATGCTACAGATATTGTGAGGTCTAGTTCCAGTTTGTCAGGAAGATACATGCAGCCTCGTTTGGGGGGAGAAGATCCAATGATATTAAGATTTACAAGACTGGTATTTTCTACCTGTTGAGCATGGATAAGGGGCGACCAATCAACATTGCTTTGATGTGAAAGAAGTGGTTGATTAATCATGTTAAGGATGATGCATAGACAATCTTTGTAGGGCCACTAGTTACAAGATTGTGCTAAAGTATGCAGTTGGTGAACAAGCTCACTATGAAGCTACGCATCGAGAATATGACTCCGTTCTCTAGGGAGAAGATCCTATGGTTAGAGATCCTCACTCTACCACAACCGGGGATGATGAGGACACAACCCCACTCCCACTATTAGTTGTATTCTTAGCGGTGCCCTTGTAGTATGCAATCGTGACCAATTAGGCAACTATGCAGGCTTTCCCATACCAGTTGCACCTAGAGGCCATGGAGGAGCACATGCGGGGAAGGAAAGAGCAACAAATGGCCATGGAGGCATAGTGCCCTACAATTGGGGAACTTCTCCAGGACTTCATGCGATTCTTCTAACCGCCACTAGAATAATGAATTTGTGCGTTGTTTGTCATAATGATATGATATGGGTGAGGGGGGAGGGGGATTATGTTGTTTTCTTTCTTGCATTCATAGATAGTGACTTTCTTGTTGGATAACCTTGAATGCTAGGTGTTCCGTGGGTGGAACACTGCCCTTTACTTTCATTTATTTTACTAGCTTACCTTAGTGCTTGTTTAGTTTCTTTTTACTCTCATGGTTATTTGCTAACTTTCTCTACTTCCTTCAATGTTATTCTATTTTCATGGTGCTTATGATTATAGTGCAAATGCCTCACTAACCGTAGTACATGTTATATGCGTCTTGACAAAGCTTAGGTTCGGGCGGGGTGATTTGGTTTGTTGGGCAAAGATTATTCCTATTATATGGCTTACTTTACTTCTCACCAAGAAAGGGAGTTTCTACCTCTTCTATACTCCTCTTTGCATTGTGTTTTGGTAAGCCCCATTAACACTTCTAAAGTGTAGAAACCCAAGCCCCACCCACATTTCTAAATTGTGGAAAGGGGAACTCTTATTAACCCATTTCACCCCCACACCCTGTGCTTGAACATCTAGGATGATATTGATTTTAAAGTGTGGAATGGGTTCACTTTGTGCTTTATTGGTATACATGCTCTTGAATGATGGTGTAATTGGGTTGTGCACTTGAATACAATTATCTGTTGTTGTTCATTTTATCTTGTAATTTTGTCATGAAGTGTGAAGTAAGAAGCTCAATTCTTTGAATTTTTTTTGAAACTACCTCTTACACCATGTGAGAATTGAATAAGTGATAAGACTCCGAGATACCCTTATTTCATGCACATTTTAGGGTGTTTTATCGCGTCTATAGCATCCTTATTTGGTAAATCATATGCGTAAATGCTTGAAAATCACTAACTGATGCACAGAAGCTACTTATACCTCAAAGAAAGTAAAACAGGAGCCCCGGGAGCAAATAGGACCAAAAGATAAGCTTAAAGAGCAAACCAGACAAAAGCGGAGCCCCGGAGGACCAAACTGGGAGGCCACACGCGTGTGAGCAAGCGTGGAAACTTTCCAGAAGCTCCCCACGCACGCTCACACGCGTGTGAGAGGCGTGGAGGCGTGATGCGCGAATTTCAGCTAGGGTTGTCATTTCGGAGACTATTTAAACCCCTTTGATGAATTTCCAGAGAGGATTCCATAATTTTAGTTTTCCCTTTTCTTAGTTTTTCCTTTGGAGAACTTTCTCCATTTTTCTTAGTTTTTAGATTAGATCAATCTCCATTGTAGAAGATAACAAGCTTGGATTGAAGATCTTCTTCTATCTAGATGATCTCTATTTCATTTCTATAATTTTAGCTATCTTGTTCTTGGATTAAATTAGCTTTTGCTTGCATTTCATATCATGAGTAGCTAATTTAGTCTAGGGATTTGGAGTGTGTGATTGAATATTGCTTTTGTGATGATCTTATTTCTATATCTTGGATCTATGAGTTTGTGTTGATGGATTATCTATTCTTGTATTTTGATTGTTGTTTTGATGAGATCTTGTTTGGATTTGGCCAATCTAGATAAGAGATTGAGTTCTTGACTCTTTCATGTCTTTGATTAGAGTTAGGATTTGAAGCTTTACACAATCAAAGTTCCTATAAACTTCTTAAGAATAGTATGATAGTGTGTAGCTCAAGTGTTTAATAAAATTCCTCTTACAACTTTGGATGCTTGAAGGCACTCCTAAGTCAAAGAAGCCTTAGTACACAAGGTGGAAAAGGACTAAGACAACACACTCTTGAATAGACAATATTCTGAAAAGGACTAAGACAACACACTCTTGAATAGACAATATTCTAGCAATCCTAATCCATGACCTTTCTTGAATAGACAATATTCTAGCAATCCTAATCCATGACCTTAGACGAATAGACAATATTCTAGCAATCCTAATCCATGACCTTAGACACTCACTATGTATTCTAGCAATCCTAATCCATGACCTTAGACACTCACTATGTAATATTTATGAACACTATCCAATCCCTACCCCTTTTACATATTCCCAAAACCACTTTTACTTTACTACTCTCTTGCACTCAAACCAACCAATGAACTACACTCTCACTTGCAAATCCACCCTTCACCACACTCGAATCTTATGCATGATCCAATCAAGTAAACTCACGAACGTTTGACACACCTCCACGTCCCTCCTTCGAGACCGACACTCGGGGAGTCACAGACTTTCCGTTTTATCATAACTATCTTTTGACGAATCAACCCCTACACAATACTGCATCCTTGTCAAAAAATGGCGCCGTTGCCGGGGAGGGCAATAGGTTGTCATATGTTTTTGTTTATTTTGATTGCATGAATGCTAGAATTGAGAAATGTTAATCCAATCCACTTAATCTTGTTTTATTATTACTTGTTTTTGCTACTAACCCAATTGACTACTTCTAGTCAATTGTGGAAATTTTGGTTTCGTTGACAATTTTACTAGGTGAATGCACACGAGAGCAAAAGGAAATCAAGGTTTACTACCCTACATTCCTGAAATTAATAGAGCAACTAGAAGGAAAAATACCCAAGGATCACTAATGGCTTCATCAAGCGCAACAAGAAACCCACAAGGAAGAGGCACAGCAGTACCAAATCCACCCCCAGTTCCAATCAATCCACAAGTACCGATTAACCATGAAGAACCGCAAGCTAACAGAGCAAATAATCAAGAGAACATTCGTGAAGAGGAATATTATGGAAACCACAAAGATCAATTGCAGATTACATGACTCCGGATTTTAACATGCACAACTCGATCTATGTACCTCTAATGGAGAATGTCAACTTTCACGTGCATCCCACTATTCTCACACTGGTTCAGAATAGTCAATACTCGGGATTAACATCTGAAGATCCCAACGCACACATCACAAGGTTTATACGAGCATGTGGGATGTACAGACAAGAAGGCGTTAGCGAGTAAATAGTTCAACTTAAATTATTCCCATTTTCAGTTATAGGAGAGGCAGCACGATGGTTGGAAAGCCAAGACAACAATCATTTCAGAACGTGGAAACAGTTGCATCGTGAATTCATGAACGAGTTCTTTCCCATTACAAAAACTATGAGGATTAGAAGGCTGATACAAGAATTCAAACAAGGAAGACTTGAAAGTTTGGGAGAGGCTTGGCGAAGATTTAAAGTTCTTAAAAGGCAATGCCCACAAGATCTGATGCACCCATGGGATATGATTAGCTCATTCTATGGAGGGTTGACGGATGAAGGAAAAATGTCGCTTGACTCATCCTCCAGCGGTGCCTTTGTCTCCCTAGCTTTGCAAGAGGCTGAGGAACTAATCGAGAGAATATCTAAAAACACATCCTGTTGGTATGAACGAAGAGGAGATCATGGAGGAATTTATGAAGTTGATAATCGAGTGGCAAGTGAGGCCAAAATCGAAGCAATGAATCACGAAATCAAAAAGCTACAGGCTATGGTAGAAAAAATGGAAGCAAAAACCCAAGCCTTGCATGGCATTGGCACTTTATTGTAATATCTGTGGAGGACCTCATGACACCAATATTTGCACTTCTACGTCTGCATCTGAACAAGTCGAGGCGGTAGATTATCAAAGGAACTCCAACTTCAATGCTTACGGACAAAACCAAAGATCAAACAACAATTGAAAACAGGGAGAGGGTTGGAACAATAGCCACAATGACGGATATCAAGCGCAAAGACAATACAACTATGGACAAAAGCCTGCATATGGACAAAATGACAAGAACAGNTTGAATAGACAATATTCTAGCAATCCTAATCCATGACCTTAGACACTCACTATGTAATATTTATGAACACTATCCAATCCCTACCCCTTTTACATATTCCCAAAACCACTTTTACTTTACTACTCTCTTGCACTCAAACCAACCAATGAACTACACTCTCACTTGCAAATCCACCCTTCACCACACTCGAATCTTATGCATGATCCAATCAAGTAAACTCACGAACGTTTGACACACCTCCACGTCCCTCCTTCGAGACCGACACTCGGGGAGTCACAGACTTTCCGTTTTATCATAACTATCTTTTGACGAATCAACCCCTACACAATACTGCATCCTTGTCAAAAAATGGCGCCGTTGCCGGGGAGGGCAATAGGTTGTCATATGTTTTTGTTTATTTTGATTGCATGAATGCTAGAATTGAGAAATGTTAATCCAATCCACTTAATCTTGTTTTATTATTACTTGTTTTTGCTACTAACCCAATTGACTACTTCTAGTCAATTGTGGAAATTTTGGTTTCGTTGACAATTTTACTAGGTGAATGCACACGAGAGCAAAAGGAAATCAAGGTTTACTACCCTACATTCCTGAAATTAATAGAGCAACTAGAAGGAAAAATACCCAAGGATCACTAATGGCTTCATCAAGCGCAACAAGAAACCCACAAGGAAGAGGCACAGCAGTACCAAATCCACCCCCAGTTCCAATCAATCCACAAGTACCGATTAACCATGAAGAACCGCAAGCTAACAGAGCAAATAATCAAGAGAACATTCGTGAAGAGGAATATTATGGAAACCACAAAGATCAATTGCAGATTACATGACTCCGGATTTTAACATGCACAACTCGATCTATGTACCTCTAATGGAGAATGTCAACTTTCACGTGCATCCCACTATTCTCACACTGGTTCAGAATAGTCAATACTCGGGATTAACATCTGAAGATCCCAACGCACACATCACAAGGTTTATACGAGCATGTGGGATGTACAGACAAGAAGGCGTTAGCGAGTAAATAGTTCAACTTAAATTATTCCCATTTTCAGTTATAGGAGAGGCAGCACGATGGTTGGAAAGCCAAGACAACAATCATTTCAGAACGTGGAAACAGTTGCATCGTGAATTCATGAACGAGTTCTTTCCCATTACAAAAACTATGAGGATTAGAAGGCTGATACAAGAATTCAAACAAGGAAGACTTGAAAGTTTGGGAGAGGCTTGGCGAAGATTTAAAGTTCTTAAAAGGCAATGCCCACAAGATCTGATGCACCCATGGGATATGATTAGCTCATTCTATGGAGGGTTGACGGATGAAGGAAAAATGTCGCTTGACTCATCCTCCAGCGGTGCCTTTGTCTCCCTAGCTTTGCAAGAGGCTGAGGAACTAATCGAGAGAATATCTAAAAACACATCCTGTTGGTATGAACGAAGAGGAGATCATGGAGGAATTTATGAAGTTGATAATCGAGTGGCAAGTGAGGCCAAAATCGAAGCAATGAATCACGAAATCAAAAAGCTACAGGCTATGGTAGAAAAAATGGAAGCAAAAACCCAAGCCTTGCATGGCATTGGCACTTTATTGTAATATCTGTGGAGGACCTCATGACACCAATATTTGCACTTCTACGTCTGCATCTGAACAAGTCGAGGCGGTAGATTATCAAAGGAACTCCAACTTCAATGCTTACGGACAAAACCAAAGATCAAACAACAATTGAAAACAGGGAGAGGGTTGGAACAATAGCCACAATGACGGATATCAAGCGCAAAGACAATACAACTATGGACAAAAGCCTGCATATGGACAAAATGACAAGAACAGACTAATGTACAATCAAAACCAAGGAAATGGAAATCAAATGACCCAGTTCAGGCCACAATACGACTCTCAACTTGATTTTACTCAACAGAGAAGGGATGACATCCGTGAGGTAGATGAAAGACTTACAAGGACGATCATGGAACTCAAAAATGATCGGGCAAATCTGAAACAAGAAATTACTCAAGAGATTAGGCAAGAAATTTCTAGTCTTTGCCAAGAGTCTAAGGCTACACTAAAGACAATTGAGAATCAAATCTTTCAGATGTTTAAGATGATGTCAGATCGACACTACGGACAACTCCCAAGCAACACTGAAAACAACCCGAAAGAGAGAGTCAACGCCATTGATGCCAAACAAGAAACACATGAGAAATGTGATCCAATGGATGCTATCTGTGGAACTTGCCAATGTAAGGTAGATGACCAAAGAAACAAGATTACCTCTTGTAGTCTTAATCTTGAATTAAAAAATGCGAATAGTTCATGTACCATATCAATGAAGGAACGCAAGGAGGAAACCACTTCGGAAGAAGGCCCGAAAGAAAAGGAACTACCAAGAGACAACATCAAAAGCTCAAAAGAAGAGGAAACAGCTCGAGAAGGTAAATTTAAAGCTTTTATTCGAAAATTCTTCAATAGCAAAGAATGCCGTGAGTTGTTTGAGAATGACATTTGTGATAATTTTACATGTTTAAGCCAAGAATCTTCGGCTTGTTTGACTGAGGGAAACCCCAGAAAGAAGGGTGACCCTGGAGCTTTATTAATCCCTTGTTCTATACAGAACATGGAACCTAGAAACGCACTTGCTGATCTTGGTGCTTCTATCAATGTCATGTCTTTAAATCTTTTTGAAAAGTTGAAATTACCACGTTTGAAACCGACGAGGCTGACTCTACGTTTAGCTGACGGAACCACACGGTATCCTGAAGGCTTAGCGGAAGATGTTCTAGTAAGAGTAGGAAAATTTCTTGTGCCTGTCGATTTTATTGTCTGTAAGATGGGAGATGATGATCCCCATGAATCCTTAATTCTTGGAAGACCATTTCTGGCTACTTGTCGTGCACGAATAGATGTTAGTTCAGGAGAAATTACCCTGAGATTCGAAGGACAAGCCACGAATGATGACAAGGAGAAGGCAATAGAAGGAGCTGATGACGATGAAAGGGCGAAGATCAAATCAAAGGTGAAACCAAAACCGAAGCGGAGGAACGATAAGCTTACTTGGAAAAACACGTGGGTACCAAAATGCTTCTTACCCACCACCAAGGAATATGGCTGAATGCAAACCAAGGTATAATGCGTCTAGCCAATGACGTAAACCGTGGCGCTACTTAGGAGGTAACCCAATATTTTAATAAAATGCTTTACATTATTGCTATGCTTTCGTTTTTAATGTTTTTGTTCTAATAAATTGCTACAATCATATGGAACCATGTTTTGAGGACTCATTTGTAGGATTCGAGACTAGAAATTGCTTTGGAAGAGCTTAAATTGGATATAGGTATGAGAGGCAAGGCCAAAAATCAGAAGAAAATGATGCAGTGGACCTACACGAGGCTCACACGTGTGTAGCCGTGCGTGGGAACGAGGCAGTAGCCTCCCACGCACGCTCACACGCGTGTTGCCATGCGTGGGAGCGAGGCAGAGAGCTCCCACGCACGGTCACACGAGGCCCCTACGGGTTTAAAACCCTTGTTCGGCCATCCCACCTTATTTTGCTCCCAAAATCAATTTTTCTCTTCTCCTCTCCACGCAAGGAAGAACCAAACTCAAGGTTTGAACATACTTCTCACTTTTTACCATTCAAAGAAGATTAAAACATCAACATCAAGGTAATCTTTCATCTTTTTGACTCTTTATCCTTGAATATTCATGAGTTTGAAAGAGTTTGAATGCGAAATTTATTCTACAATGCCTTGCATGATTTTGAATGATTAAATTGGTTATAATGCTTCATAGAACTATCCTTTGATGTTTTCTTTCATTATTGATGGTTACATTGATGGATTGTTGTATATTCTTGAACTTCAAGTGTGAACACCATTGATGAACAAATGGGTTTGTTAGATTTCTTGTTGAAATTATGAAATTGATGAATAAACTTGTTATAGAACTATTATATGTCATCAATTTGACTTTTCACATGCTACATTGCCCAAATTGAATTTTCAATTTCAAAACCCTAATTTTGAATTTGGGGAAGAAGATGAAGTTGACTTTTTGAAATTCTTGACTTTTGTAGTTGACTTCTTATTTGACTATCAAATTGATATATCTTATGATGAATTTATGCATGGTGTGTGATAATGGAATGATATTGTTGATATTCTTATGCTTGATTTGTCCAAAATATAGGGGAAACTATGGCGAAATTTTCGAAAATTCTTAGCCCTATATGTTTGAAATCCATTATCTTGACAAGGAATTTTACACAAATATAATGGTGACTTATTCAAAGCCAATTACCATGAATGATAATTTCTATAATTTGTAGGATGGGACGCTCGAAAGAAATTGCAAAGAAATCAAAGCATGATGTAGGAGAATCGAGTCGATCAAGGACACGGCAGCACACTACTGCTCAACAGGCTACACAAGAGCCGGGGTCAAGGTCACTACGACACTTGACACCCATTCAACTTGCGACAGTAGACAACTATAAAGGGAAACAGCTTTCTTTTGGCCGTCACTTTGAGGATAATGTTTTAAGGGAATTTGGTTGTTTGGAAGAAGTGAATATGCTCCTTAGGCACCCACAGCTCCGCTATCTGTTTTAGTGGAGAGGACCCACCTATGCGCCTGTCACCTATGAGTTCTTGGCGACCCTGGAGATTAGAAGGGAAGTCAACGATGCAAGGGAGTCTATTTCATTCACTCTTTTCGGCAACCACTACAGTATGTCTGTTAACACTTTGGGTGTTACACTCGGTTTTCATGATGCAACAAGCGTGTCCATGCCATATTTCAGAGATTTCAAAGAAGATTTTGATTCAGATGAAGTTGCTAGACGATACTGGAGAAGCATCACAAACAATGCCCCATACAACTCTTCAAACTTGAAGGCAAAGCTCATCACCCGGAATGCTTTGAAGGCTATCAGATTAGCCTTTGCTATAAATCTCTCTGGCCGAACCACGAATAGAAATAAGGTATACAAGCAGGACCTATTCTACATGTGGTGCATGGAGAATGATGTCAATATCAACATGGGTGTTCAGGCTAGGAAATGGCTCCAAACCCAACAAAAGCCAAAGGTTCAGACTGTGTTTATTGGACCTTTTGTTACTAAATTGTGCATTAGGTTGGGCCTACTGAACCGGTTGATGGGAGAGAGATCCGATGGTTGTACAATTTCTTTCTCCGTGGGTGAGTTCTTTGTTGCAGAATTAAGGCTTGGAGGTGATGATGCACCTGATCTAGAGGCTTCTGATGAGGATGATGATGAGGACGAGGAAGAGAATGAGGAGGAGGACGTTGCACAGGAGCAAGGCCCTACTCTTATGGATTGGGCCGCGTCGCAGAATTTTCATAGACAGCTCCATGAGGAACAAATGAACTATTGGCGTGAGGAGCATACTTGGCAGCAAGGCCACTTCACATCCATCTCCGCAAGACAGGATGTTCACACCGAGGACCTCAACCGCATGAGACAGGCGGTGGAGGAAAATGATAGAAGAATTGCTGCTCTTAAAGCTAGATTCAACAGGCAATTCCATCCCTTCGGTGATGAGTGATGCCTTCTTTCGATTTTTCTCGGTCCTGACTGATTGACACTTGATTCTGAGTTTCTTGACTATTGGTTACTATGGTTGCTAGCCCCATCTGAACATTAGGATCCCTATGCGCGAGGTTCCGACTTTTATTTCTTTTATCTCTTTACTTTGCTTTATTTATCTTTATCGCTTTATGTTATTTCATTTCCAACTGCTTAACTTTTCCGCATTTCTATTCAGATATTTCTACTTATCTTTATGCTTTATTATCTAAGTTTTTGTTATTTTTATTGCTTTTATATTTCTATCAGCTTATAATAATTGAATAGTACTCCGAAAACCCTTTTTGTATGTTATGTCTCCATTTCTTATAGAGCATCTATAACGGGAGCGAGCCTATGCTGGAAGCTAAAGTGTGGAAAGAGGGATGCATACTTGGTTTATCCTCTTATCCCTTTTCTAATTTTAAGCCTCGTTTTGATCTCTAAAGTGTGGAAATATTTTCTTTATAGCTTTGTGTATGAGTATATTACAGTTTGCCATGATTAATAGGATCGTTTGATGCATACCCTATATCCCAGAGCAATTTCCAAAGTGTGGAAAGGGATTTTTATTTGTCTATCCTTAGAATCCCTGTTTAGTTCTTTTACCCTGTACGTATAGAAACATCGAGGACGATGTTTACTTTAAAGTGTGGAAAGGACGCACTTCGTGCTTTACATGCTTACATGCTTAGTATTAGAAGTTGAAGCTCTTGGGAATGATAAGCGGGTGCATTTGTAGTTTTGAAAAGAGAGTTATTATTTGTGTTATCTAGGGAGAATTTTGACTAGATGCCCAAAAATTTTTACTCTCGAAATATCATTGAGGAAGTTACTTTTCGCACCCATGAGAGTGTTTAGAGCCAAATAAGTTTATATTCTTGCCTGCTTGCATGATGTTCGCCTCTTATTTACGTAGGACCTTAGTCAAGGATCTCTCGAAGTGGGAGTGTGTGCACTCTTTAATTTGAGAAAGATAAAACTAGCAAGGCCCGGAATTGAACTAACCTTGGTAGGGCATGGGGCAAAAGGAGAGCCTAATGGTGAGACCTTGGTAGGGCATGGGGCAAAAGGAGAGCCTAATGGTGAGCTTAATGTAGGGCATGGGGCAAAAGGAGAGCCTAATGGTGAGCTTAATGAGAAAAATGGGGCAAAAGGAGAGCCTAATGGTGAGCTTAATGAGAAAATAAAACCCTTGAACATTAAATAGAAAAAGGCATGAGGGGTTGACACGAGGAGAAGTCGAAAAGGCAAAAGGCCTATCACCAAAGAGTTTAAAATTGAGGGAAGCCAATTCGTTGGGTTGTGTCCAAACCATAGTCTTCGGTAAGAAAAAAGCTTTATCTGGAGTCGGTTGTTCACATAAAAAGATCCCAAGAATTGAGAAAATAGAGCTGAGGTGAGCCGCTTTGCTAGGATTCGAGTACCCATTGCACTGACCTTCGAAAAAGCATGGATCTCCATGTGAAGTCGGGTGGCTCAATGACGTTATCCTAGAAAGTGAGAAGAAAGAGGGACCGCGCTAAGCCAAAAGCGGTGAGTGGTCCATGCCCCTACCCTCATTTACATTTACGTTGGGCTTTGGCGTATAAGGATGGAAAGTTGATTAGCTAGTGCACATCGTTCCCACTAGTGAGATCGGCTAGAGGCCCTATTTAAATAGAAGGTGAACCAAAACTTCGGAAATGCATGCTTGCGTATGGTGCGAGGAGTGTGATCCCTTGTTTTACTTGTTTATCTACGAAAGGTTTTTATTTCCTGAAAATATTTCTTGAGTTGCTGACATCTGACCAAAATCCTTTATAGATAACACAAATGATTTCCCCCGTTTCAACAGTCTTAGACACCCATTATTTTGACTTGCCAAAAGCTTTGTTTTGCATGAGANGGTGCGAGAAGTGTGATCCCTTGTTTTACTTGTTTATCTACGAAAGGTTTTTATTTCCCGAAAATATTTCTTGAGTTGCTGACATCTGACCAAAATCCTTTATAGATAACACAAATGATTTCCCCCGTTTCAACAATCTTAGACACCCATTATTTTGACTTGCCAAAAGCTTTGTTTTGCATGGGAGAGTATCTCGGAGACTTATATGCTTAGAGAGTAAAATGTCTTGCTTGAGGACAAGCAAGAAACAAAGTGTGGAAAATTTGATAAGACTCCGAGATACCCTTATTTCATGCACATTTTAGGGTGTTTTATCGCGTCTATAGCATCCTTATTTGGTAAATCATATGCGTAAATGCTTGAAAATCACTAACTGATGCACAAAAGCTACTTTTAGCTTAAAAGAAGTAAAACAGGAGCCCCGGGAGCAAATAGGACCAAAAGTTGAGCTTAAAGAGCAAACCAGGCAAGAGCGGAGCCCCGGAGGACCAAACTGGAAGGCCACACGCGTGTGAGCAGGCGTGAAAACTTTCTAGAAGCTTCCCACGCACGCTCACACGCGTGTGAGAGGCGTGGAGACGGTGATGCGCGAATTTCAGCTAGGGTTGTCATTTCGGAGACTATTTAAACCCCTTTGATGAATTTTCAGAGGGGGATTCCAGAATTTTAGTTTTCCCTTTTCTTAGTTTTTCCTTTGGAGAACTTTCTCCATTTTTCTTAGTTTTTAGATTAGATCAATCTCCATTGTAGAAGACAACAAGCTTGGACTGAAGATCTTCTTCTATCTAGGTGATCTCTATTTCATTTCTATAATTTTAGTTATCTTGTTCTTGGATTAAATTAGCTTTTGCTTGCATTTCATATCATGAGTAGCTAATTTAGTCTAGGGATTTGGAGTGTGTGATTGAATATTGCTTTTGTGATGATCTTATTTCTATATCTTGGATCTATGAGTTTGTGTTGATGGATTATCTATTCTTGTCTTTTGATTGTTGTTTTGATGAGATCTTGTTTGGATTTGGCCAATATAGATGAGAGATTGAGCTCTTGACTCTTTCATGTCTTTGATTAGAGTTAGGATTTGAAGCTTTACACAATCAAAGTTCCTATGTGTTAGGAACATCATGTAATAGGTTTTGATGATACCAACTGTTAAGTAAGAATCCCCAAGTCTCGATACATAGGCTAAACAATGTAAGTTCGATAAGTAAACTAAGAGCGAAAATACAACCGGGTAATTTGAGCTCAACTCGGGAAATATTTAAGCTTAAGGTAAACTTGTTTGAACAACTTAGAAGTTTTCGTGTTGTAAGCAAACAGATAGATCAGAAGCAGGCACGAGACAACTCTGGAGGAATAAGGGTCTACGAGACATCAACTAAGTCTCGAGACACAAGCCAAGTTCGAGAGGTAAGGACCTCTCGATATACCTATCGAGTTCGAGACGTAAAGAATATTCGAGAGATAGACCTCTCGATACATGGGATTGAAACATCAAATGGTCGAGACATCTTTTATGGTCTCGATAAACCGGCACTTCTCCAAGAGGCTGAATGTCAGTCAACATGTGCAGATAAAATACTCTAAGTTTGGAGAAGAAGAATATCATGGAGATAAAATATGGAAGAGGTGCTGAGCGGGAGGTTTCAAAATGGACGGAAGTGGATGACACGTCAGACCTCCACCACAAACGGTCAAGAAGTGCACCAATCCTGAAGTGGTCAGATTCCCCAAACAAGGAATGATGGGAACATAAAAAGAGTAACTTTATCCAAAAGAAGCAAGTGAAACATGAGCTCAAGAAAGTGGAATATGGAATATTCACTACAAAACAAAAGGCTCAAGTTACAAGACCACTACTCCATGAAAAATGCTGAAATTGTGCAAAGACCCATGTTCGGCGTGGGAGACCAATTTCAAACGGAATAGTTTTCCCTCCAACGGAACTATTCTTCTACTCTCATATATAAGGACGTAAAGACACAGAAGAAACAGGGGTTGTGAAAGAGGTCAAGAGGTTAACAAGAGGTGTCTGATAAAAACGTTCCAGTGCAAAGTGCTTAACTTGGAATATCATCCTGATATTCAATACAGCGAGAGAACACATCTTAGTGTTCGAAGAGAGTTACAAAGCTAAACTGTCATACATCCAGAAGGTGACCAAAGCTGCTCTACATCAAAGTTGATTCAACGATAGCTTGTGGTCAGATTGGAGATTGTTACATTCAACTGTGACTATCAACAACGTCTTGCTTTGGATTAAGCAAGGGAGGTGGAGTATCCTGGCTGCTGTCCGAGCGAAAGAAACCTGAGGCTTGACGCGGGCTTGGTGATCAAAGGTCAAGTGCTCGAGAGGTGGAGTAACTGGAAGCGGGGAGAAAAACCTGAGGAGAGGCGGAGTAACCTGGCTGCTGTCCGAGCGAAAGAAACCTGAGGCTTGACGCGGGCTTGGTGATCAAAGGTCAAGTGCTCGAGAGGTGGAGTAACTGGAAGCGGGGAGAAAAACCTGAGGAGAGGCGGAGTAACCTGGCTGCTGTCCGAGCGAAAGAAACCTGAGGCTTGACGCGGGCTTGGTGATCAAAGGTCAAGTGCTCGAGAGGTGGAGTAACTGGAAGCGGGGAGAAAAACCTGAGGAGAGGCGGAGTAACCTGGCTGCTGTCCGAGCGAAAGAAACCTGAGGCTTGACGCGGGCTTGGTGATCAAAGGTCAAGTGCTCGAGAGGTGGAGTAACTGGAAGCGGGGAGAAAAACCTGAGGAGAGGCGGAGTAACCTGGCTGCTGTCCGAGCGAAAGAAACCTGAGGCTTGACGCGGGCTTGGTGATCAAAGGTCAAGTGCTCGAGAGGTGGAGTAACTGGAAGCGGGGAGAAAAACCTGAGGAGAGGCGGAGTAACCTGGCTGCTGTCCGAGCGAAAGAAACCTGAGGCTTGACGCGGGCTTGGTGATCAAAGGTCAAGTGCTCGAGAGGTGGAGTAACTGGAAGCGGGGAGAAAAACCTGAGGCTTGAGGCGGGCTTGGTGATCAAAGCTCAAGCGCTCGTTATTGTACTAGAAAGGGAAGTTTTTAGTGCAATCCTTCCAGGGAGTTTCTGGAAGAAGAGTGGAAGTAGGCGGGTTGGCCGAACCACTTAAAAATCTCTCTTGCATTTACTTTCTGTTTTCATCTCTCGCTAACTTCTCGATTGCACTGCATATAATCACACCTCTCGAACTAACTAAAACTCGTGCTAACTAAAAGGGGATAACATTTCCGCTGCGCATAAAACTTTGTCTTCACCTCGTGAGGTATCGAACCTAAACATCCTAAGTTCAATACACACGAGAGGTCGAAAAGATTTGCAAAATCTTATACAAGTCTATTCACCCCCCCCCCTATACTTGTACCCCATCCCCTTGGGACCAACAATTGGTATCAGAGCAAGTTCTCTGATCGATATAAACCTTTGTTTATATTGCCTAGAGATCCTTCTTTGAAAAATCTTCTTAAATATTTTCAAAGCACGAGATAATTTTTCAATATGGACAGCATGTTGTCGAGACATCTTCTCTTTGATCTTAGCAGGTTTGACGACTGGAAAACACGCATGCTTGCGTACTTATCAGCCCTCCATGATGAGATGGTCGAGGTTATAACTTCTGGACCAGTCAAGATCCTAATGGTTAATACTGCTACAGTTCAAACCCAAGAAACACCAAAGTACATCCCAAAGCCTAGGGAAGAATGGACCAGCGATGATAGGAAGAGAAACAACCTGGACAATATTGCCAAGGATATTCTCTTCAGAGCTATAGACGAAACCATCTTCCCAAAAGTGAGGAAGTGCAAAACGGCAAAAGAGGTATGGGATACTTTGATGTTAATTGGTGAAGGTGACGAACAGGAAAAGGAAAACAAGCTCACCGTGGCCATGAAGAAGTTCGAAGACTTCAAGATGAAGCCAGGAGAGAGCATCGACAGCATGGAGTCTCGGTTCATGAAGCTCACAACCGAGATCAGTGACCTTGAAAAGGAGATCCCACAAAAGGAGCTGAACCTGAAGGTCTTACGTGGCCTCACTAAGGAGTGGGAAGTAAAGGTGATCACGATGAGAGATCACCGAGATCTGAAGGAAACCACAACAGACAAACTCTTCCGGGATCTCAAAGCCTTCGAGTTCGAGATGTTCCCAAGAGATGAGGACATTGTGGATCGACGAAACGTAGCACTTGTTGCTGAGCAACCATCCACATCTTCAAGGTCAGACTCTAATCCTATGAATGTTATGTCTGACGAACAGTTTGCTCTCTTTGTGAGAAAGTTCAGGAAATACATGAAGATGAACCAGGAGAGCAACAAAAGTTCACCTTCCTCCTCAAGAAGGAAAAATGAGAGATATCCATCCAGAAGGACGGAGGAGGAAAATCAGGGTCTATGCTACAACTGTAGAAGACCGGGACATTTCAAGGCCGAATGCCCTTACCCACTAGTAAGCAAGCATCAGGGCCAAGAAGGCAAGGATTCCAAGAGAATAGAGGAATCCAGGGAGAAGCCAACACAAGGTGGCTTCAAAGGATCATCAAAGACGTATCAGCGCAGGAAGGCGCTTGTTGCTGAAGAATTCGAGAGGACAATCGAGGAGTCCGAGACGTCGAGCTCCAGCGAAAGCAGCAGCAGCTCAGAGGATGAGAGGGGGCTCATCTGCTTATACACCGAGGAAGAGGAGAATCAATGCCTAATGGCCATTGACAACGAGGTAACCTCTACTCCTACATCTCGCTGCTCTACTTCTACCTCTCGTTGTTCTTCATTTAAAAGCGATGAGGACCCCTTCGAGATGTTGGAATCGCTCAGAAGGAACCTTAACATCGCCAATAGCACTCATGCTAGAGTGATGGATGAAAACAGCAAGCTAACTGCTGAAAGAGATATGCTTAAGAACGTCTCGAAAGAGAATTTGGAGCTGACTCTCAAAGTAAGTGAGTTAGAAGCCAAAGTAATCCTACTATCTGAAGAGTGCAAAGCTCGAGAGACGAGAGAGCTTAATCTTCGAAAGGTCATAGCATCATACACTAATTCCTCCAAAGCTATGGAGAAAATGGTGGTTGATCACAGACCTACAAGTGATAGAACCGGTCTAGGGTTCCATCAAGACCATCTCTCGAGAGATAAACAGACCAATGGTTTGGGAACTTCAAGAAATGGAGGATCTCAACCCAAACCAAATAAAGGTCATAAAGGACCAACAGAAAAGACCAGAGTAGCTATTCATAAACCGTCCCTATACACCAGCAATGGAAAGTATAGGAAAGCTACGAAGAATGGCCGGGTAAACAATATCGAGAGATCACCTTGCTATCTCTCGCAAGGCCATTCCAAGTACAAAAAGAGCTACACTCCATATAATGCACCTCAAGGCAAATATGGAAGGTCTGAGATCCACATAGTTAGGAACTCACGGATGGAGAAAGGAAGACTCTATCCATCTAGTGAGAATTGGTCATCAAATCACAAGTTCTGGAAGAAACCTCACTTTCAGCAATTTCACATGACCAAACAGCGTATGAAAGGCATGGTGCATAAGCCGGTCGAAAAGTCTCTACCTAAGTTGATTTATGCACCAAAGAGGCCTAAAACCTTTGCTAGCATTCCTTATAATTATCAAACGTACAATGGCTACATTGCACCTAGGCCTGGAATAATGGGCACAAGGTATAAATGGATGCCTAAACTCACTAACCCACCAGGACCCAAAGTTTGGGTACCTAAACTTGCTTGATTTCCTTGCAGGACACCAGGGACGTGTGGTTCATTGACAGTGGATGTTCGAGACATATGACTGGAAATCTAACACTGCTTGAGAACATCCAACCTATCGAAGGTCCCTTGGTGACATTTGGCGACAACGAGAAGAGGGGGCGCACAAGAGCTGTTGGTGAAATCCAAAAGAATGAGCTGGTTATTAAAGGAGTGTCCTACGTTGAGGGGCTCAAGTTCAATCTCCTTAGTACAAGCCAGTTCTGTGACAAGGGCCACAAAGTTGTCTTCACCAAAAGCAAATGTCAGATTATGAACGAGGAATCTCTCGAAGTCGTCTTGGAAGCAGCAAGGAAAGGAAACATGTACATAGTGGATTGGAGGTCTGCAAAACCATCCCTATGTATGCTAGCAAGGAGCAAGGAAGATTTATGCTGGGATTGGCACAGTAAGCTTAGTCATCTGAACTTCAAGACTATCAACAAGCTTACTAAGAGGAACTTAGTGGAAGGACTACCCAAAGTGACGTTTCGAAAGGATAAAATCTGTGAGGCATGTCAACGTTGCAAACAGATCAAATCCTCTTTCAAGAGCAAAGCCGAGACATCATCCACTAGACCATTAAGTCTTCTTCACATGGACTTATTTGGCCCAGTGGATCCACCCAGCATAAAGGGAAAGAAGTACACTCTTGTGGTAGTGGATGACTACACAAGATTCACTTGGACCGTGTTCTTAACCAAGAAAAGCGAGACAAAAATTGCCCTACCAAATCGCTTGAAACAAGTTCAAGTTGAAAAGGAAGTCTCGATACTAAAGATCCGGTCAGATCAAGGTGGAGAGTTCGTTAATCAAGTAATCGAGAGCTACTGCAACGAGAACGGAATTCATCATCAACTATCAGCTGCTCGAACACCTCAACAAAACGGGGTTGCTGAAAGAAGGAACAGAACTCTCAAAGAAGCCGCAAGGACCATGCTCTCGCAAGCCAACATATCACAAGGATTTTGGGCAGAAGCAATCAACACAGCGTGCTACACCCAAAATCTGTCCTTGATAGTAAAAGGAGTTGGAAAGACTCCATATGAGTTGTGGAATGGAAGAAAACCGAATGTAAGCCACTTCCACTCATTCGGGTGCAAATGCTACATTCACAACAATGGGAAGACTCAACGAAGAACTTTTGAAGAAAAGGCAGATGATGGAGTATTTCTGGGATACTCATCGACAAGCAAAGCACTCAGAGTCTTCAACAAGCGGAGTTTGGTGGTTGAAGAGTCCATACATGTTACCTTTGATGAAAGGGCATCAACAGATCAACCATCAAAGACAACGGAAGCTGCTAAGGAAGATCAGCCAGAGTCTATCGAGAGATCAAACTTACCTCTCGAAGACAAGCAGTCGATAGTTCGAGACGTAGCAGAACTCCAGTCAGAATTAGATGATGAAGAGTCTACCAAGAAGAAAGCGCCTGACTCAGTTGATCAAAACCAGATCATAGATGTTCAACCCATATCTCAACCTTCAATGGAAGTATCAACTGAGGAGCCGCACCCCGACCTAAGATGGCTGAGAAATCACCCTGCTGATCAAGTGATCGGAGATGTCCGTGACAGAGTTCGAACCAGATCAGCTTACAGAGAAAGCATGTTTGCTTGTTTTCTATCTCAAATAGAGCCTAAGGTGATCGATGAGGCTCTAAGCGACGCAGATTGGGTGCAAGCAATGCAAGAGGAACTTCATCAGTTCGAGAGGAACGACGTTTGGGAACTAGTTCCGAGACCTCATCATCAGAATGTCATTGGTACAAAGTGGGTTTTCAGAAACAAGATGAATGAGGATGGAGTTATTGTTAGGAACAAGGCCAGACTTGTTGCCAAAGGCTACTGTCAGGAGGAAGGAATAGATTTTGATGAAACCTTCGCTCCAGTGGCACGTCTCGAAGCCATTCGCATCTTTCTCGCATATGCCGCCTTCAAAGATTTTAAGGTATATCAAATGGATGTCAAGAGCGCTTTTCTGAACGGACTTCTCGAAGAAGAGGTGTACGTTGAACAACCTCCGGGTTTCTTGAAGGACGTGGGAGCTGACAAAGTATACAAATTAAAGAAGGCACTTTACGGCTTAAAACAAGCTCCGAGAGCTTGGTATGATACCTTATCCTCTTTTCTACTTCAGAGTGGGTTCACCAAAGGCCTAGTGGACAAAACATTGTTTAGAATTAAGGATGGGGATCACATCTTATTGGTGCAAATCTATGTGGACGATATCATTTTTGGTAGCACCAATCCAGACTTGTGCGAGAAGTTCTCCCGTTTGATGAAAGGAAAGTTCGAGATGAGCATGATGGGAGAGCTCAACTACTTCCTTGGACTACAAGTGAGACAGCTTAGGGAAGGTATCTTCATCAACCAGGAGAAATACACCAAGGATCTGCTCAGGAAATACAACATAGAAGGGAAATCCTCAGTCAAAGTACCTATGGGAACCTCTCTACGTATCGATGTCGACAGCGAAGGTCGAGAGGTCGATCAAACCACTTATCGAGGTATCATCGGATCTCTTCTTTATTTAACTGCAAGTAGACCAGACATATCCTTTGCAGTAGGTGTATGTGCTAGATTTCAGGCAAGTCCTAAGGAAAGTCACCTAAATGCATCCAAAAAGATTCTTAGATATCTAAAGGGTACGCAGAGTGTTGGGCTCTGGTATTCGAAAGGTGGATCTTTCGAACTTATGGGTTATTCAGATGCGGACTTTGCCGGTTGTAAGATAGATCGAAAGAGCACATCAGGGACATGTCAGTTTCTAGGTGGAAGACTTGTCTCATGGTTTAGCAAGAAACAACATTCGATAGCTACAAGCACTGCTGAGGCAGAATATGTAGCAGCTGGAAGTTGTTGTGCTCAGATCTTGTGGATGAAGCAACAGCTAATGGATTATGGTGTTGAGTGTAAGGAGGTTAAAATTATGTGTGACAATACAAGTGCTATTGCCATCACCCACAACCCAGTGATACACTCCAGAACAAAGCATATTGATATTAAGTATCACTTCATCCGAGACCACGTTGAGAAAAAGGACATCACTTTGGAATATGTTGCAACGGAGGAGCAACTAGCAGATATCTTCACAAAAGCGTTATGTGAAAATAGATTCTTTCAACTAAGGTTAGAATTGGGAATGATAGAGTTGGGTTGAATGGTCAAATCTTATCTTCTTGTATTTAGTGCCATGAACTGTTTCGCATGTGAGGGGCGGTTTCATCAACTTTATGGCAGCTTTGGAGTTACACAAGCATTGAATGGTCATTCATATTGCATCCCGTGACTCAACGGTGGTAACCCTATTGGGCTATAAATAAGAGGGTTTCTTTCAGAAGTTCATACCATCAACTTCCCATGGAGAAAAAGAAAGGAAAAGATGATGTTCCATTCTTTTATAGAGGAAAGAAACCGGCAGTCAAGTCCAAAGATTTTCAAGGAGAAATCTATCCAGAATCAACGAAGGGTGAACAGATTACGGAGCTTCCTGATAATCCAAGCAAGAATCCTATTCCCATCCAAGGTGAATGGATCCCCAAATACGAGGAGATCCACAACGATGGGATACTGGAATCGGGAGAAGAGTCCTGCACAAGAGGGACTCCTACTGCTGCACATTCTGGAAAAGGGCCTTCCTCAACCAAATGGAGAACCAAGGGAAACGGAGAGGAAGACCAGATGGGACTTTCTGAGGTCTGCAGCAGCCAAAGGGATGATCATACCTAATCCAAAGACATTAAGAGGATTAGCGATGAAGATGGTCACTCCCAACTATAGTAAGCAGCTCCGGAGAGAAGAATAAGAAAAGGGAATAGCCACCCCCAGTTCTGTTATTAGACAAATAGGACTTTAGATGGCTAGTTCCCGCCTTAACGATAGATTCCTATTAGGCTGACCAAGGCCAAACAAAAGTTTCTAGGGAATTTAATAGGATATTGATTCATATGTAATGTATCTGGAAATCACTAAATGAACTTAAGGATATGTTCCAAGTGATATCTTTTAAATGAATCAAACTTGTTTCTCTCGCAATCTGTGTTCGAAAGGTAGTTCGAGAGGTCACCCGATCAGTTTGTCTACATACATTATGTCTCGAAGAAGGGTAGTTCGAGAGGTCACTTCGAAAGATAACAAACTGATATCTCTGAAAGGAGGAATAAGGAGGGTTAGGGATCAAAGGGAAGATCCCTAACCAGATCAAGATGGAGGAATAAGGAGGGTTAGGGATCAATCACTCAGGGGGAAGATCCTTAACCAGATCAAGACGGAAGAATAAGGAGGTTTAGGGATCAATCACTCAGGGGGAAGATCCTTAAACTCATGAGGAAGATCATTCACCTTCGAAAGGTGAATTTGATAAGCTCAACGGATATATGAGGTGGAACGGCTATCTTTGGACATAAATGCTAGCCACGTGGTCATCGGTTACTGACGGTTTTTCGCACTTAAGGGCATTATCTTGATTAGTGGGAGCATGCTTATTTTAAAATATCAATACTCCACTATCTCAAAGCTTAAACCGTTCTATACTCTACCGAAATACCCTTACCAAAATACCTTATAAGCTGACCGTTATCAGGGGTATTTCTGACTTCTTACATCTTTTAAATCAACCAGGATCCTTCCACGGGTCAAACTCTCAACCCTACCCATATATCCAACCCGAATACGCCTAATATAAAAGCAAAATCCTTCTTCTTTACCCGGATTCATACTCAAAACCATATACCCAAAATCCCCAAATCCTTAGACGCTGTACACATTCCCTCCAAAACACACAAACTTTCTTCAATGGCGTCTGAATCATCATCTTCTTCATCTTCATCTTCATCCTCCAGTGCATACCAGAGAGAGCTAGACCACATACGCTCTCAGATTAAACAAGTCAAGGCGGGAAGCATCCTTGACAAAGATGGCTTCATCACCTACTCGCCAAATCCAACAATGGCGGAGAGAGTCCTGAAGAAATTTGAGAAGGCAGGACTAATGCGGTACATGACGCATGACTACCGAACCATTCATGACCTCGACTACACAGAATGGTTCGCTCATGCCAAGGTCACGAATGGGCAAGATTGAAAGCCGCTTCAACGAAATAGACGTAACAATCTCTGTGGGTGATTTACGAGCAGCATTCGACTTTGCTACGTCGGAGGAGGCAGTCAAGCACCTATCGGACTACAACATGGATAAGCGGGAGTTTTGGGACAAAATCCGATTGGAGACTGCACCACCCAGAGCATCCTCTGCCCTCCGCAGATTTCATTTGAAGGAGAGGTTTGCCCTAGCCGCCGAGCTCATCATAAAATTCATCCTCGACAAGGTGTCCGGAACAGACGAAGTCAATCTGGACACTCTGAAAATCCTCCACGCCATCTGGAACAACAACAAGTTGGACTGGGCTCACATCATCTTCGACTGCCTCAAACACCAAGTGCAGAGCTCAGTTTCCAACTCCGACCTGACAATCTACAAAAAGGTTGGTTTTGGCTTTGTTGTTCAATCTCTATTGAGACTGAAGGGCTTCGAACTGAGGGAAGGGCGAGAGGTTCATCGGAATACCTATATGGGTAGAACGAAACCTCAAGCTAAGGCAAAAGGTGCTAAGGATGCATCCTCACCCTCAAAGCCTAAGGGAAGGGGCAAAAGGAAAGCCCCAGCTAAGGAAAAGGGCTCTGATGACGAGCTTTTCGACATCCCAGTCAAGAGGGTTGAATTGAAAAGGAAGGCCAAGAGGACCAAGACTGCTGCTGTCACCCAGGTTCGAGAGGTGACACCGTCCGCTATACAAGTACCATTTGAGGACAGGGCACAAGCCCAGGGGGAACCTCAGGCTACACTGGCCACTGAGGTTGAGAGAGTGCCTCCTACCAAGTCCCTGTCAGGAACTTTAAATGTTGATATATTTGCTGTTGATGGTGCTGAGGATGTTGATGAATCTGTTGGTTTGCCTCAAGAGGAGGCTCGAGAAGTTGAAGGTACTGGGATCAGTGATCCAGTACAGGGTATTGTTGAGGAACCACGACAGGTGGTTCGAGAGGTAGATATTCCAGCAGCTGAAGATCTAGACTGTGTGGTGGCTGCTGATGGTCAGGGCACTGTGGTCAGGAACCCAGTGCAAGCTTTTCTGAATGATGGGTTGACACATGATCTCTCGGTTGTTCGAGAGATAACTGAACAAGCTGTGGAGTGTGCATCAGCAACAGAAATCCTACCTGCTGACTCTGATGAGCTGAATGCTGAAATCACATCTCGATTGAATCAAAGTGTTGAGAATGTATCGAGTTTGGACGACTTCTCCAGAGTACTTCGCTGGATCAACTGGAGAACAGGTCCCTTTGATCAATTGATCTCAAGAGCAGCAGAGATGGAGGCTGAGGAACGATTTGCACTAAACTGGTTAGATCTCACTGAAATCCCAGCCGACGAGCTTCAAAACCGTGCCCATGAGATGCAAGTAATCAGGAGTAATCTTGGTCGATCTGACAAAGGAAAGGGCATAGCTGTTGATGCACAAGAAGATGAAGCCGAGCCTGAAGAAGATCCTGAACTAGATGCTCAATTTCGAGAGGATATCAGGCTTGCCACAGCAATATCCTTGGGACAAAGTGTAGAACACACGAGAGGTCCAGGAGAGACCTCTGGGGTTGCTCGAGATGATGCTGACACTCCTACTCCAACTGCAGCAATCCCCTTATCCCAAGTGAGTGAATCTGCTCTAGAAGACCAGGTAGCTTCGAGAGGTGAATCCGAGACCTCTGAAGCACATGAGGTGGCAACTAACTCTGCCTTACTACTGCCACCACCTGAGTCCACACCCTCGAATGCAACAGATGAAGCTCAGACAGTTCGAGAGGGTGAAATTTTGTTGCTCCAACTCCCAGGCTTTCCCATCGATATGGTTAATAGGGAAAGGTGGAGTGCACCAGTTGCTCCTGAGATAATAGATATTCCAGATTCACCAGAGCATACTGAAGTGCAAACAAGTGAGCAACAAGAGCAGAATGAGGAGAACCCTGCTGGTTCGAGAGTTGAGGTTCAAGAAGGTGGAAACCGGGAAGCACCTGCCGATGAATCAACTCCTCCAGTAGATGATCACGTTCCCAGCACTGGTTCGAGAGGTAGTGTTGAGGGGGAACCTCAATCAGATGGAAACCGGGAAGCATCTGATGCAGAGACTCCCACCTTGGCCAATCCTACCTTACCAGCAGCTGAAGCTGAGGCTCCAGGTTCGAGAGGTGAAGAGCAAGAAGTGATCCATCCCTCAGGTGGAAACCGGGAAGCACCTGATATGGAGCTACCTTCGAGCTCTGATCCCAGTGTCCCTGCTGAACCTCAGGAAATCAGTCGAGAGGTGGACTCGCAATTGCAAGTCATGGGTGGAAATCTGGAAGCACCCAAGTCCCCTCCATCTGATGAGCTGAATGCTGAAATCACATCTCGATTGAATCAAAGTGTTGAGAATGTATCGAGTTTGGACGACTTCTCCAGAGTACTCGCTGGATCAACTGGAGAACAGGTCCCTTTGATCAATTGATCTCAAAGCAGCAGAGATGGAGGCTGAGGAACGATTTGCACTAAACTGGTTAGATCTCACTGAAATCCCAGCCGACGCTTCAAAACCGTGCCCATGAGATGCAAGTAATCAGGAGTAATCTTGGTCGATCTGACAAAGGCAAG